>NW_024080893.1:1509061-1831561 GCF_003009895.1 Hyaena hyaena | reverse complement strand
GCAAAACGGTGATTTTATTAAAGCATGGGGACAGGACCCGTGGGCAGTAAGAGCTGCACTCACTCAAGTGTGTGTGGGGTGACTGTTTTATGGAGTTGGGGGAGATAAAGTTAAGAAGGAGTTTTGAGAGAGATTTCCACACAATAAAGACTTACTGGTGTCCTAGCTATTGAAAGGTTAAGGTTGTTTTTCCCTCTAGCAAAGCATTAACATTAAGACAGTAGGGAGTTTCTGGACTTCAGGCCATTGATGGGATACCCTTTTTCTTGTAAAGTGGTAGGGACTCTTTATTTTTAAAGATCTTTAAAAAATTTTTATGTTTATTTATTATTGAGACAGAGAGAAACAGAGCATGAGTGGGGGAGGGGCAGAGAGAGAGGAAGACACGGAATCCAAAGCAGGCTCCAGACTCTGAGCTGTCAGCACAGAGCCTGACACGGCGCTTGAACCCATGACTGTGAGATCATGACCTGAGCCAAAGTTGGACACTCAACCGACTGAGCCACTCAGGTGCCCCCAATACATTCCAGTTTTCTAACTATTTTGATGGAATCTTGCTAAGCCATATAGTATTAAAAAAAAAGTGTTTTCACAAATTCACTAAAATTACAAATAAAATTTGCCAAGTTTCAATGTGTAAAATGAGTTGCAATTGTGTTCACTGTGGCTACCGCTCTAAAACATCTCTATCCTCTGTGGTCCAACACTGATATCTCTACTTTCCAAAAGAATTGCTCCCACACATGTTTACTTAACCAGAGTCAGAAAACTATAGATCATGGACCAAATTGAAGGGTTCTATTCTTATAAAGCCTGTGAGCTAAGGATGGTTTTTATATTTTTTTAATGGTTGAAAAAACCCACAAAAATAACATTAGTGCCAGGTGAAAATTATATGAAGCTCAAACTTCAGGGTCTATAAATAAAGTTTTAGTGGAACATATGCACGACCATTCATTTATGTGTGGCCTATGGTTGTTTTCACACTATCATAGCAAGTTGAGTAGTTATAACAGAGATTGTATGACCCACAATACCTGAACAATGTTATTCTCTTTAACAGAAAAAGTTGGTGACCCCTTCTATAGATTGATTAGCAAATACCTCTGAGGAGCTGAAATGGAATAGCTACATAAATGACTGAAACAGTCAGAGCCAGTTCCATAGAGTTGCTGGAACCAGAGGCAACATGAGTGAGGCCCTTTGTTCTAAAAAGGAGGGAAGAACAACAACATTTTCCTGTCTTCCATGGTCTTATTTGCTACTTAATATATCTTATTCCCTTAGGCATGGAGACATTCATAGGGTGAGAGCACATCCTCATATGCACACAGGTGTTCTGGCCTGCAAATCAGCGCATGCACTTGACCTCCATCCTCCTCATGCTCAAGATCTCACTGCTGTATCAGCTGTTACTAGCTTGGTCAAGAACACCAGGACTGAGGGAGCAGACGGTTAAGAATCCCACCTAGTATGGTGGGATGATGGTAAGAGGTGGGACCACAGATGAGCCCAGGCTCCATTTTCCCACAGACTTCACTTACAAAACACAAATTCAGAGATAAAAACCGTAAGAATTTTAGACAGCAACCCCAAAGCATTAAACTCTAAGCATGGGACCCGTCTTCATGTGGGGTCCCACATCTATGAAGCCAGTGCCATCTTAGTCCCTAAAAGAGACGAATGTGTAAATTTACTGGCATAATGTACAGGATGACATGCATTTCCTACACTTATTATGGATTCTCTTAATCAGAAACTATTATCATAAGAATATCTTTATATTCTATAAATGGAATATAACATATTCTATAAATGGAATATAACATATTCTATAAATGGAATATAACATATTCTGATGTAACTTTAAAAATTTTATGGTATTTCTGCAACCCAGTTAGATATGATTCACATATGAATTAAATGAGAACACATAATTTCTGACTAGGATGAGATTTAGGTAATGTGTACATTTACTTCCAAATATTCTCTGAATTGGAATCTAAGTTTCAAATACCAACTTTTATATTTCCTCTTCTATTACTTTCAAGTTCCTTAAACTAATGGATATTTTAAAAATCCACTTACCTAGATTTAAGTGGATTTTAAATCATTTGAATCCACTTAATTATAAAGGAACCTCATCAATCTCCTAATAAAATGTCAAATAGGACTAGAGGGATATTCTGATGTCAATACAAGGAAAAATGTAGTACTAGCAAAAAATCAGTGGTTATATTAAATTATTCAAGCAAAAACAGCATTCACAATGAGTTCCCAAAGACAGCTGAATGTCAGTAAATTAGCAAGTGACATCAGTGGAAATATGTGGAAATGACAGACTTTCCAGACAGTAGCACATTGATAAATTATGTCAATATGAAGCAAAGTCCTGTCAAGTCAGTGGTAATAAAATTAGATGCCTTCTTAAATATTTTTTAAAATATGGACGAGGTGAGTGATAAAAATGGGAAGTGATCAGTAGTATTTTCTTTCAGAATTTTAATCAGCCTAGAATATTTTGTATATATAATGAAAAAAAATAATTCTAAGCATTTCCCCCCAAATGATAACCTACTGCTTAATAGCATCATTTCCAAGCTGATTTGCAATGTCACCTTTATCATATACTAAATTTCCAAATATAAACTGGGCTTACATTTTTTAAAAATTTTTAATAGTTTGTTTATTTTTTGAGACAGAGAGACACAGAATATGAGTGGGGGAGGGTCAGAGAGAGAGGGAGATACAGAATCTGAAAAAGGCTCCAGGCTCTGAGCTACCTGTCAGCACAGAGCCCAACACGAGGCTCAAACCCACAAACTGTGAGATCATGACCTGAGCCGAAGTCGGACACTTAACCAACTGAGCCACCCAGGTGCTCCTGGGTTTACATTTTTGGATTGAACTATGTTCCCATTGATCTACTTATCTATTCCTATGCTAATACCACACTCTCTTAATTACCATTATGACTCCTCTTCCTACTTCTGGAACTCCTAGTTAATGGATATTGTATCTCTCTGATCCCCCTTGTTTTATATTCTGGGAGAATTCTACAATTTGTTATTCTAAAGCACTTTCATTACTTTGTTAAAACAATACTACTGACCATCAGCTATGTGTTAGACACTGTTCTAGGCACTGGGGATATGTCAGTGAACAAATAAGACAATTCACAAAACTTTTTGTCATTTTACTATGACTTTAGGTATAATGATCCTATTTAATTTTTAATAACTGTTCTTGTTTTCCAAGTATTCAATTTTAAAGATAACCTGTTCTTTATGAGTTCAATAACGTCCCAAATCTTCTTAAGGATATTGATTATAAATTTTTTCCATCATTAATCGTTTTCTCAAAGGTCATTTACTTTGTTCATTGAACTTGGTTCCTCTCTTTTTAACTACTCATTTTCCTCAAGTGCCTGCTGTTCTTGGGCAACCATTTTGATTATCTAGGACACTACTCAATTTCTCTCTCCTGTTCCAATTTCCATGGTAGGAGCTTCAGCAGTCTCTTCCTCTTACTTAGTTATTAACATCTAGTAGGAAAACAACAAAGTCAATAATTCCATGTATAAAATGCTGAGGTTCTTCAGTTGCTCTGACTAATCTCTGTCTAAATCCAATGCCATCTTGTCTTTATCTTTCAGAAGTTCCTAAATGCTTCTGATACTACCACTCACTGTTCTTCATCACTGCTATGGCTTTATTCTTATTTTTATATTTATTTTACTACTTTTAAAAATTTTTTTTAATGTTTTATTTATTTCTAGGAGAGAGAGAGACAGCGTGAGCAGGGGAGAGTCAGAGAGAGAGGGAGTCACAGACTGAAACAGGCTCCAGGCTCTGAGCTGGCAGTCAGCACAGAGCCCGACGCCAGGCTCGAACCCATGAACCGCGAGATCATGACCTAAGCGAAAGTCGGATGCTCAACCGACTAAGCCATCCAGGCGCCCCGTATATTTATTTTACTATTTAACTGCACATACAGAAAGAGAAGATGTAAAAAGTTGAGATCAGTTCACCTTCTTGAGTTAGAATTCTCATATTTCTCTGTCTTGATCAATTTGAAAACAGCATAAATAAAGAATCTGAGGTTCCTCAAAAAATTTAAAAAAGAACTATCCTATGACCCAGCAATTGCACTACTAGGTATTTATCCAAGGAATACAGGTATGCTATTTCAAAGGGACACATGCACCCCAATGTTTATAGCAGCACAATCAACAATACCCAAAGTATAGAAAGAGCCCAAATGTCCATCGATGGAAAAATGGATAAAGAAGATGTGGTATATATATACACAATGGAGTATTACTAAGCAAACAAAAAGAATGAAATCTTGCCATTTGCAACTATGTGCATGGAACTAGAGGGTATCATGCTAAGCAAAATTAGTCAGTCAAAGACAAATATCATATGACTTCACTCATATCATGACTTTAATATACAAAACAGATGAACATAAGAGAAGGGAAGCAAAAATAATACACAAACAGGGAGGGGGACAAAATCATAAAAGACTCCTAAATATGGAGAACAAACAGGGTTACTGGAGGGGTTGTAGGAGGAAGGATGGACTAAATGGGTAAGGGACATTAAAGAATCTACTCTTGAAATCATTGTTTCACTATATGCTAACTAATTTGGATGTAAACATTAAAAATTAATGATAAAAAAGAAAGGATCTGAGGAAGTACAGATAACTCAGTAGGGGTATAAATTATCAAGCTTTTTATAACAGATGTCATATAAATTAAAAACAATTTCTATTTTTTTGTTTTCAATTAAAAGAGTAAAAATTTTAATGAGGTACAATATCTTTTGTCATGAATACAATAGTTAATATGATTAAGATTTATTCTAAAAATGTAGAGCTTTCTATCTTTAGATAAGCAAAATACCATTCCTCTGCTGTACGGTTATGGTCAAACATAGAAAAAAAAGTATTACATTACAAAGTAGTTAAAGTGGGTGTGAGTAAAGATAAGATGCTTAGGAGGAGTAGACATTCTTCTAGAAACCTGAGATTTGTTATCTCATTTAAGCCTAGAATGTTGATATTAAAAGTAGCTATTACTCTTTCTTTATTTTTTTTACAATATATTTGAGATTTAGAGATAGTCTTACACTTAAAAAATGGGAGAGCTGAAATTAAAACACAGTTTATGAAATTTCAAATTGTTTGCATTTTTCCCTAGGATATCACACTACGTATAAAGCAAAAAGGAGTAAGTATAAAGTTATAAGTAAAGCCAAGAGCCTAATAGCTCTCGAGTATCTCATCTTTACATCACTGAGCATTTTCCTACTCTCAGTCTATTGGAAGCATTGATTTTTTTTAACAGCCATTGTTTTAAAGTGTGTTGAACAAAGATCCCAAATACACAACCTAATCTTACACCTAAAGGACCTAGAAAGAGAGCAGAATGGAGCCCAAAGCCAGCAGAAAAGGGAAATAATAAAAATTAGAGTGTAAGTTAATGATATAGAAACAAACAAACACACACCAGCAGAACAGATCAATAAAACAAAACCCCTAGCCAGATTTATCAAAAAGGAAAGAAAGAGGACCCAAATAGATAAAATTATGAATAAAAGAAGAGACATCACAATCACCACAGAAACACGAACAATTATAAGAGAATACTATGAAAAATTATATGCCAACAATTTGGAAGAAATGGGAAAATTTTTAGACACTCACATACTAAAAAACTCAAGCAAGAGGAAATATAGAATTTGAATAGGCCCATAACTAGCAAAGAAATGGAATCAGCTAACAAAAATCTCCCAACAAATAAGAGTCAGGGGCCAGATGGCTTCCCAGGGAAATTCCACCAGACATTTAAGGAAGAGTTAATACCTATTCTTCTTAAACTGTTCAAAATATAGAAACAGAAGGAAAGCTTTCAAACTCATTCTATGAAGCCAGTATCACCTTGACCAACCAAAGACCCCTCTAAAAAGGAAAATCACAGACCAATATCCATGACGCACCTGGATGTAAAAATTCTCAAGAAGATACTAAAAAATCAAATTCAACAGTACATTAAAAGAATTATTCACCATGATCAAGTGGGATTTATTCCTAGGCTGCAAGACTAGTTCAATATTTGCCAATCAATGATTGTGACATGCCACGTTACTAACACAAAGAGTAAGAACCATATGATCCTTTCAATAGATACAGAAAGGGCATTTGACAAGATACAGCATCTTTTTTGATAAAATCCCTCAAAAAAGTAGGGATAGGGGAAATTACCTCAAGAGCATAAAAGCCATAAATGAAAGGCCCACCACAGCTAATATCATCCTCAATGGGGAAAAAAAAACTGAGAGCTTTTCCCCTAAGGTCAGGATCATGACAGCAATGTTCACTGTCACCATTGTTGTTCAACAGAGTGCTGGAAGACCTAGTCTCAGCAATCAGATAAAAATAAATAAATAAAAGCCATACAAATTAGCAAATAAGAAAAACTTTCACTCTTTGCAAATGGCAGGATACTCTGTCATGGAAAACATGAAAGACTCCACCAAAACCAGTTAGAACTGATACATGAATTCAGCAAAGCCATGGGATATAAAAATCAACATACAGAAATGAGTTGCATTCCTATACACCAATAATGAAGCAGCAGAAATAAAAATCAAGGAATTGATCCCATTTACAATTGTACCAAAAACCATAAGATATGCTTACAAACACATCTGTACACTGAAAACTATAGAAGACTTATGAAAGAAATTGAAGAAGACACAAAGAAATGGAAAACATTCTATTCTTATGGATTGGAATAACAAATTTAAAATGTCTATACCACCAAAGCAATCTACACATTCAATGTAATCCTGATCAAATAACACCAGTATTCTTCATAGAACTAGAAAAAACAATCCTAAAATTTGTATGCAACCACGAAAGACCCAGAATAACCAAAGTAATGTTAAAAAAGAAAGCAAAAGCAGGAGGCATCACAATTCTGGACTTCAAGCTGTATTACAAAGCTACAATCATCAAGACAGTACGGTACTACCACAAAAAGAGACACATAGATCAATGGAATAGAATAGAGAACCCAGAAATGGACCCAAAAATATATGGCCAACTAATGTAGGAAAAAGCAGGATAGAATATGCAGTGGGATAAAGACAGTCTCTTCAGCAAATGGTATTGGGAAAACTGGACAGCAACATGCAGGAGAATGAACCTGAACCACTTTCTTACACCATACACAAAAAATATGTTCAAAATGAATGAAAGACCTAAATGTGACAGAAAACCATCAAAATCCTAGAGGAGAAAACAGGCAGCAACCCCTTTGACCTTGGCCACAGCATCTTCTTATTACACATGTATCTGGAGGCAAGGGAAATCAAAGCAAAAATGAACTAATGGGACCTCATCAAGATAAAAAATGTTTCTGCACAGTGAAGGGAATAATTAGCAAAACTAAAAGGCAACTGACAGAATGGGAGAAGATATTTGCAATTGACATGTCAGATAAAGGGTTAATATCTAAAATCTATAAAGAACTGATCAAACTCAATACCCAAAAAACAAATAACCCAGTTAAGAAATGGACAGAAGACATGAATAGACAGTTTCCAAAGAATACATCCGGATGGCTAATAGACAAATGAAAAGATTCTCAACATCACTCATCATCAGAGAAATACAAATCAAACGAGATACCACAATAAGATACCACCTCACACCTCTCAGAATGGCTGAAATTAATAGCTGAGGAAACATAGATGTTGGCGAGGATTCAGAGAAAGGGGAATCCTTTTGCACTGTTGGTGGGAATGCAAACTGTTGTAGTCACTCTGGGAAACAGTATGGAGGTTCCTCAAAAAATTAAAATAGGACTACCCTGTGACCCAGCAATTGCACTACTAGGTATTTATCCAAAGGATACTAAAATTTTGATTTGAAAGTGCACATGCACCCCAATGTTTATAGCAGCACTATTTACAATACCAAATTATGGAAAGAAAATGTCTGTTGACTGATGAATGGATAAATAAGATGTAGTATATAAATACAATGGCATACTACTGGGCCATCAAAAATAATGAAATCTTGACATTTGCAACAATGTGGATGAAACTAGAGTGTATTATGCTAAATGAAATAGATCAGGCAGAGAAAGACAAATATATGATTTCATTTATATGTGGAATTTAAGAAATACAACAGATTGAACATAGGGGAAGAGAAGGAAAAATAAGATAAAAGCAGAAAGGGAGGCAAACCATAAGAGACTCTTAAATACAGAGAACAAACTGAGGGTTGCTGGAGGGAAGTTGGGTGGGGGGAATGGGATAAATGGGTGATGGGCATGAAGGAGGGCACTTGGGATGAACACTGGGTGTTATATGTAAATGATGAATCATGGGGTTCTACCACTGAAACCAATACTACACTGTATGTTAAGTAACTTGAATTTAAACAAATTAATTTTTTATGTTTTTATTTTATTTTTGAGAGACACAGAGACAGAGTATAAACAGGAGAGGGGCATAGAGAGAGGGAGACACAGAATCTCAAGTCTCTGAGCTGTTGGCACAGAGCTCGATATGGGGCTCAAACTCACTGACCATGAGATCGTGACCTAAGGTGAAGTCAGATGCTCAAGTGACTAAGCTACCCAGGTGCCCCTAAATAAATTAATTAAAAAAAATTAAAAATAAAGAGTGTTGAAGAAAATTCAGGTAGGTGGAAAATGGGAACAAATAGAATCTAACTCTGCTATATATTAAACTCTTACAGTTGCTAGGTGTTTAATTAAAAGAAAGGTAGAAATTTAAAAATATATTTATATTTTCTGCTTTTATCACTTCATTTTGTTTCATTTTTATATGGAAATATTTGCCTGTGTATTAATATATATATTCCTCTTCTGTTAAAAGATAGACATTTAAAACTCTCAGTATATCCCTAGTAGTTAGCATATATAGGAATGAGTATAAAACTTTGAAAATGGAAAACCTATAATATATATTTCTCCATATAAGCTAGTTTCTTCATACTAGTTATTCAAACATGAACTGGAAAGACTACATATAGCCATGAGAGAATAATAAAAGCTTTGGCTTTTATTCTAGTTTTATTTGATATAAGTTTTAAGTAGCTCTGGACCCAACAAAGATATTGAAGAAGAGAAGAGCCTATGACCTCCAGACTATAAAGATAGTTTTGTAGACCTTTCTCCCAACATTAAAATACTTATATCTATCTTGACAAAATAATATTTTTTAAGTTAGGCATTTCAAATATTTATGCATTAATATTTCAGAGATGCTCAAGTAAAATTCAAATCTGTGTAAAATTAAAAACAAGACCACCTTTATTTCCCACATCTATGTTCTTAAAATAAATTAAATAATTTGTTTTAGTTTGTGAGCAGCAGGAAATAATTATACATGGGATTACAGAAGATATGTTCTGAGCAGCCAGAATAGAAAGCTTTTATCACTGTGTGGGTGAAAGAGATTTTTACAAAAAAGTTCATGTCGCCTTTTTTTTTTACAACTTAATATTTGTAATTAATCTTTTTGTTTGGAAATAATTTTTGATTCAAATAAAGTTGTGAAAATAGTACAGTGATATTCCACTGTACTAATTCCACACATTGAACCAGTCTTATATCCCTGGAATAAATTACACTTGGTCATGGTGTGTAATTCTTTTTAAATATTGTTGAATTCAATTTACTAATATTTTGTTAAGGAATTTTGTGTCAATATTCATGAGTTGATATTGCTCTGTAGTTGTTGCTTTTAGTGTTGTTGGGATTTTGTTTGTTTGTTTGGTTGGTTGACTGGTTTTGTACTAGCTGGTTCTGTTATCAGGAGAATACAAGATAACATCAGAAAATGAATTGGAAAATATTGCCTATTCTTCTGTTTCAGATAAGATTATTTACTATTGGAGTTATCATTCTTTAAATGCTTATTACAGTTCTCCAGAAAAACCATATAGGTTTAGAGATTTCTTTTTTGGAAAAAATTTAAATTATGAATTAAATTGCCTTAATAGCTATAGGACTATTAACATTACCTTTTTCATATTAGGTGAATTGCGGTAGTTTGTAATTTAAGAAGAATTGGTTCATTTCAGTTAAATTGTCAAATTTATGTGGGGAGAGTGGTTTGTAACATTCCTTTTGATGTCTACAGAGTCTGTAGTGATAGTCACAGCTTCATTCCTGATTTAGGTAACTTGTGTCTTTCTTTTCAGTTTCAGCATAAGAACAGTAGGAACTAATTATATAATAATTTACAGAAAATATGTTCTGATCAACAAAAATAGGAAGCATATATCATTGCATGTATGAGAGAAATTGTTTTACAAACAAAGGTGTAGTGTATTTTTTTTTAACTGATCATAAGTCATTCAGTGTTCTTAACTCTTAGTTTATATGATTATTTACAATGGCTCTCATTAAATATATGTCATGCCAGGTATCCCACATACATATACTTTTTCATATAAATACTACCACTCTGCAAAAGTGAATACCACATTTTAAAAACGGGTGAAAGAAAACTTCCCAAAATATACTCTAACTTTCAAAGACAGCTTAGAATCTAAGACTTTCAACACTTCAAAACAGTGAACACAGTTTCTATTGCACCATGCTGCCTTTTCTCTATAATTACCCAAAATGTCTTTCTATATGATAAAAATAATGGTGTTTTTTGGTTTGGTAAGAAAATGAAAGTTTAAAAGAATATTTCCCCCAGGGAATATATAAAAGTACTTTTTAAAGAGTTTATCACCAAGAAGTAAATAAACTGTAAACAGATAAAAGAAGTTATGTTTTCGGGCACCTGGGTGGCTTAGTCGGTTAAGTGTCCAACTTCAGCTCAGGTCATGATCTCACAGTTCATGGGTTTGAGCCCCGCATCAGGATCTGTGCTGACAGCTCAGAGCCTGGAGCCTGCTTCAGATTCTGTGTCTCCCTCTCTCTGTGCCCCTACCCTGCTCATGCTCTCTGTCTCAAAAATAAATAAATACTAAAAAAAAATTTTTTTAAAGAACTTCTGTTTTAAACCAGCAATATGTGACAATATAATTACTTACATGGATGAATTTAAGATAACGTAACATTTTAAGAATAAATACATAGAACTTCCCTTGGAACAAAATGCAATCAGTGTCGCAGGAATTTATGTCATAGGATGATGGAGTTTTTCAATCATAAGTATCCAAATAGCTTTGGCTAACAATTGCAACTCCTCTTCCCACTGTGTTTTCCTAAAACATTTATCAGAATACATATTTTAATTAAAGTTTTCCCTTTTTCTCTGCCCCATCTTTGGCAAAGGAATGCTCAAAAGGCTAACAGAAAGGGATATATGGGGGTACCTGGGTGGCTCAGTTGGTTGAGCATTCCACTCAGATCATGATCTCACAGTTCGTGAGTTTGAACCCCACATCAGGCTCACTGCTGTCAGCCTGTCAGCACAGAGCCCGCTTCAGATCCTCTGTCCCCCTTCCCTGCCTCTCCCCTGCTTGCGCTCTCCCAAAACAAATATTTTTTTTAAAAGAAGGGATATATGGATATAAAGCAAATATTCTTACAAAACATAAACTAAGTAATTTCTAAACAATCAAAAATTGACTTGATTTGTATTTAAATTTTGTTTAAAGTCCCTTGAAGAAGTAAAATCATTAAATTCTGGAACATTCTGAAATTCTAAAGTCCCTTTCTTCCTCTTTATATCAACAAAGAGCAGAGCACTCAATTCATTAATATCCCGAATTCAAAAATACCTGTAAGTATCCTGCTAGTTCCTATGGATAAAATTTATTGATACCTATTTATAAGTCAGAATGGGGTTTGGAACAAGATAGAATTGGATTCAATTATTAATGCCAGTATTTACAGTTCAGTATTTGCATAGATACATGGGAATAACACAACCTGCTCTGTAGAACTGTTATCTGGATTGAGATAATGTAAGTGAAGTACTAGGTAATGCCTACTTCAGAGTGAATAATTGAAAAATATTTTTTCTCTTCCTTAATCGCAAGATAGTAGAACCTGACTGAAAGAAGGCATTGGTAAGTTAAGTCACAACACAATTCTCCTGATAACTGACAGAATAATCAAATTAAGTGCAGAAGACAGTAACAGGATCCCACTGATACATTATAATTTGCAGACATAAGAGTTGAAGGGAAAGGGGGAATCAGTAGGTTTGGAGAAAAATACAGCAAAATGACTTACTTTACCAGTATTTAAAATAGCTCTCCTGAAAATTGTAATGACTGCCTTTAGCAGAAAGGTGTCAGAGAGCCTCTGATGGGAAATAAGAGGCAGAGATCCTGAAAGAACCTCTCTAAATATCCATCCATCTCAGATTTGGAGGAATGATGGCTCAAGGCAATGATGGACCATAGTGCTGGAGAGAAGAAAGAGAATGTACACTTCAAATAATCTCCATTGCTCCATTGTGGATAAGCAATCTTAGAAAGCATGGTATTCAGAAGTTCAAGAGGCTCTGTGATGACTTTATCAAAGTAAAAATTAGGAAGTTGTTAGGAGTTTGAATAGCAGGCACCAGATAGCAGATTTGGAGAAAGAGGCTAGTCATTAGATACATTCTGAACCCAAACAATACATACTGTTCTTTGGTCTACTGGCTTAACAAACAGAAGAATCAGTAGAAAGTGGTTTCCTTGCTAGGGCTGCTCGTGAATGGTTCCGTCATCTCCACTTACCAGATTAAAGAGTACTAATCAATAATAACTAAATAATAATAAATAGACACAGTTCCTCCCCCAGGGGCCTCATATTCTTGTGAAAAAGATAGACAAGGAGTGGAGAAGTGAAAAATACTATGATGAAGTAGAGGGTGCTGCGAAGACATATAATGAGGGATCTGACCTAATTTGGGGTCCAAGAAAACTTTAAAGAAGTGATACTTCAACTGCTACCTGAAGGAAGTGTAGAAATTAGCTAAGTAAAAGTAGCATGAGTGGGGTTGAAATTAAGAGTTGAAGTCAGAGGAAATATCATAAATATGCCATGATCCTGAAACAGGAAAAAATAGAAACAGCAGACATAAGAAATGAGAAGGTGATTGGTCTGTTTGGAAGACAAAAAAAAAAAAAAAAAAAAGGTGGGGAACAGAGTAAGTAAGGGGACTTCTTTCCAGGACTTTGTAAATTGGAAAAAAGTTAGTATAACTGCAGGGCCAATGGAGACAATCTTATGATGGCATTGATTTCAGTGATGGAAAAGAGTTGGTAAAAAGATGTTAAAGAGCCAGGAACCAAATGAGTTCAAGTTTGGAAATGAGAGTACAAGTTTCCTGGGAAGAGAACGGGAGTAATTTTAAAAACATGTGGGAAGAGGGGCGCCTGGGTGGCTCAGTCGGTTAAGCGTCTGACTTCAGCTCAGGTCATGATCTCGCGGTTCATGGGTTCAAGCCCCACACTGGGCTCTGTGCTGACAACTAGCTCAGAGCCTGGAGCCTGATTCCGATTCTGTATCTCCCTCTCTCTCTGACCCTCCCCTGCTCACACTGTCTCTCTCTCTCTCTCAGAAATAAATAAAAACATTAAAAAAAAAAAAAAACATGTGGGAAGTTTGGCTCCAGAGAGGTAAAGGAATACCTCCATTTTAATAAGAAAGAGGAGGAAATGATGGGTTCTGGAAGATTTTACAAAATTTTTTGGCAAAATGTTGACATGATACCCCATTGATGAATTCCAATTTCTCTTTGAATTGAAGGTGCTGCCATCTGTAATAGGCAAGGAGGAAAATTGGGCATCTGAGAGAGTAGAACTCCAAAGTCTTTGGGAAAGTTTGCATGCAATCTGCCTGGAGAAATTTAGGTCTGCTGAGTAGTGTTAAGGGCCCAACTCATCCTGAGAACCATGAATTTATAATGGTAAATTAAGATTGCATATTGATTTATTTAATTTCTCTATATAGGTATTTTTCTCTTCAATCTGAAAATAAATGAAAATGGATTGTTAGTCTCTCACTATTTACTCTTGTATTTTATTCACTTATTTTGATATCTATATATCAAAAATTAACAAATGGAAAACATTTAAAATGGAAGTGGAAGGCCAACAGAGGAACTCTTGCACCTTACCACTCTTCCTCAATTACAGAAACAACAGGAAGAAAGGGACCTTGCAAGTTGATCCTATTTTATTACCCCAGTAAGAGGAAGAATTGTTTTCTCTTCCCACTCCCATCCCCTCAATAGTCCAACCAATGACAGACTGTCACAACTCAGCCAGTGAAAAGCCACTATAACGTAGAGCCCTATTTACTCTAATAGACTTTTTGTTTATAAAAGCCCTTCTCAACTTCCCCTTTCCTCTATGAATAGAGTATTCCTCTCCTTTGTTCTCCAGACTTGCCAATGATTTTGCTGTAGCTCACATGTCCCAAATTGCAATTCTCTGCTATTCCTGAATAAATCCATCTGTGCTGGTAAAATAATTGACAGTTTTACTTTTTTTTTAAGTTTATTTATTTTTGAGAGAGACAGACAGCATGAGTGGGGGAAGGACAGAGAGAGGGGAGGTGAGAGAGAATCCCAAGCAGGCTCTGTGCCACCAGCACAGAACCCAATGTTGGGCTCAAACTCACAAAACCCTGAGATCATGATCTGAGCCAAAACCAAGAGTCAGACGCCTAACCAACTGAGCCACCCAGGCACCCTGATAGTTTTACTTTTTAAAATTAACAATGTATATAAATGAACTATTGGTGTTGCATTTATTTTCAGTGTAATAGGTAGGAAAATAGATTTATAACTACTATATGTTTATTATTAACTATGTACTTTATCAATATAAAAAATCCTGTTCATCCCTACTGCTTTTTTCCCCTTTTTTTCAAGTTTTCATTTAAATTCCAGTTAACACACAGTGTAATATTAGTTTCAGATGTAAAACTTAATGATTCATCACTTAAATACAATGTCCAGGGCTCATCACAAGTGCCCTCAATACCCATCGCCCATTTAAATCCATTCCCTTGCCCACCTCCTCTCCAGTAACCCTTAGTTTCTTCTCTATAGTTAAGAGTCTGTTTTCTGGTTTGTCTCTCTTTCTATTTTCTCTATGTTCATCTGTTTAGCTTAAATTCCACATATGAGTGAAATCATATGGTATTTGTCTTTCTTTGACTGACTTATTTCACTTAGCACAATATGCTCTAGCTCCACCAGTGTCATTGCAGATGGAAAGATTTCATAGCTGAGTAATATTCCATATACACACACTACATCTTTATCCATTCATTCATCAATTGATGGACATTTGGTGGCTATGTTGATAATGTTGTGATAAACATTGAGCACATGTGCCCCTTTAAATCAACATTTTTGTACTAATGCTTTTTATCTAGGATTCCACTTAGTTTAAAATCTTTTTGACAATTGCAATTTTTGCACATAAATCTTTTTTCCACATTAAGCTTTCAGAATTTTTCTTTCACTTTCTAAAATATGTGTCGCTTGTAAACATCATAGAGTTTGCAATTTGATACAAAAACATTTTTTGCCCAAATGAGATTAACTTATTTACATTTATAGTGAAAACTGCCCTGTTTAATCTTACTTCTGTCTTCTTATTGTATAATGATTATTTTTGGGTTTGCTTTTTTGCTTTTTAATTCCTTCCTCCTCCTTCTCCTTCTCTTCTTTTCTTTCCTTCCTCCTTTTCTTCTTTCTTTCCTAAATGATTTGGATATCCTTATTATTTTGCTATTAATAATGGCTTTAAATTTACCCATGTCATTAAACACTGACATTAAACATAATCTTAAGGATTATTTAGAAAATACATTAGAAACTATATATACACAATGTTCCATGGATATTGTCACTACCTGTGGCCTTTTTATTGACTTCAAATACATGATCTTCAATTCCAAGTATGATTCCTCCATACAAAAAGAAGGGTGTGATCAAGTTAAGAACCAGAAGTATGTGACAAATAGGAAACTCATCTCCTTCTAGGAGCAAACTCCCACCAGCAGCAAATATTATAATGCTTGTGTTGAATATATGCTGGTGTTCATGGCTACCTTCAACACCCTAGAGAAGACTGAGGCTCACCTAAAGAATAGAGTCAAAAGGGTCATCATCTCTGTCCCTCTACAGACGTCCCCATGTTTGTGATTATAATAAACTATGAGGACTGTGATAATTCCCTCAAGATTGATAGCAAGGTTTTCTGCATCACTAACTGCTTTGACTTCCTCCTTTGCTAAGGTCATTCATGACAACTTTAGCATTGTGTAGTTACCAGTGACCACAGAGAATGCCATCACCACCCATAGAAGACCAGAGAGGACCAACTGTAGTATGATGGCCAGAGTGCTACTTAAAATATCATCAGTGCATCTACTGATCACTGACACTGCCAAGACTATGGGTAAGCTGATTCCTGAGCTAAAAGTCCACTGACATGGCTTTCCAAGGTTAACATGCTTGTTATAGATCTGACCTGGAGAAAGCTGCCAAATATAATAACATCAAGAAGGTGGTGAAGCAGATGTTAGTGGGAGCCTTATGGGAAATCTGGGCTATACTACAGACCAAGTTGTCTCCTGGGACATGACTTTAACAATAATATCCCCTCTTTTGCCTCAGATTCTGTGGATGGCATTGTCCTCAAAGACCACTTTTAAAGCTATTTCTGTATATGGCAATGAATTTGGCTTCAGAAACCATGTGATTCCTGAATTACCTACCTCAGCAAAAATACTAAAGGAAGAGAGATCCTTAGCTGCAATGAAATCTCTTCCCATTTTTATTTCTCAATTTAGTGAAAAATTTCCATCTTTGACAATTTCTACCCCAGATTTCCTAAAGAAGGAAAAGGATTTAGAGAGAATCTATCATCAATACCATACACTATAGACTATTATATCTAGCAATAAAAACAGGGAAATAATATTTATTTCCTGACATAATGTTAAACATTTTAGTGAATTTATACTTCATGAACACATAAGCAGTTATTAAAAATTATATCATAAGAGAATATTTTATATCATGATAAATCTGAGAATATATTCTTTAGGTGTAAAAACAAGTTACAAAGCAATATACACACTATAATATATGTTTCTTAAATTAATATGTGTGTGTAACAAACCTAATTGTTGATGATTATAACTGAGGGGTGATTTTTTTCTTTATGAATTTCTGAGTATAATTATGCTTTCCATCATATTACACTCAACATCTTTTGTTGCAAACTATTCATTACATAATGAATAATAATTAACAATATATGTCATATATTAATAATTACATATAATATATAATAAAATATAAATATATAATTTATATTTATGTAATCTATTATATTAATACAATAATGAAAGTTAATAATTAACTATAATTATTAATTAACAAAATATAAATATACAATATTTATATATGAACATATATAAATTATACACACAATAATGTAATATATGTTATTATACATATAATCATGTAATGTGTACATAATTATACATATAACTTATATATACTTATATATTATATGTTAATATAATAATAAAAGTTAATAATTAACTAGACTATTTCTCTAGTTAAAATTAGATTTTTGCAAAAACTTTTTCTACTTTAACTTAATGACTATTGCTTGATTTTGGTAGGGCTTTCTTGTCAGAAGAGTTTTAAAATAAAGGCAGCAAACTAAGTGAGGAAATTGGAGTCAGTAGATATCCTGGTAATAGACATACACACACTCAACACATATATATTCCAAAATAAATAAAAGTAGAGAGCAAAACAAATAGATTAAGTGGATAAAAGTTACAATTTTTGAAGAAATCAAACCTTCAAATTCAGTGTTAGGTGACAAGAGGAATAATAATAAACTGATTAGTTTTTAGGATATCATTTGGAGAAGTTACTCATCCTTAAAAACTGATAAAGTACTGTGAGAAACACTCTAGTACCTGGGAGAGGTTAATTCCGGAAAAAGAATCATAGTGATAGGTGAGAGTACAGTCACAGTGTTAAATTACATTTTAAACTGTTTAAAGGAAACTTTCAGGGATTATTGTAATATTTATACTCTTTGCATTTATCTATTTCTTTACGCTTTTTATTGAATATTAAATATCCTGACACTCACAAAACAAATTTATGAAAAGTTCTTTAGTCATTCTTTCTACAAAAATTGTGGAGTATCTTTCTTGCGTAGGAATGGGGAGGTAACATTGGGCATTGTATCAGTGTGGAGACATCAGAGAAGGCCTTCTTGAGAAAGTGATATCTAAAATGGAATCCTGAAGGATGAATAAAAGGTAATCAGACCAAGGAGTGAGAAATGGAGCATGGACAAAGTTTGGAAGAGAAACAGTGACACATTTGAAAAGAGCATGGTGCTTTGGAGAAAACAAAATGAGCCTAAAATTGGGATGAAGGTGTGACGTATACAAAAGAGAAGAAAAGAAAGGCTCAAGATGTCACTCAAAAAAAGATTCCTAGTCATAAGGCCTAGTAAATTTAATGGTATTAAGTTTGATGAGGCAATAGTGATCAAACCTGCTTTAAGGAGTTTAAATCTAAAAAGTGAATGAACAGGCTGAGGAAAAACAGTACAGCACTTGGAGAAGTAACTGGGTTTTACATGCAGTTTAAATAAATTTAGTTTCCCGTGTAGGCAGCAGAAGGAGATCTAGACAACACACATACATGCATGAACATTCATGCATACACATGGAAAAAATTTAAATCACCCATTTTATACACATACACACATATATACACATACATACACACCTATATATTACATATTTGAAAATAATTAATATATTCAGACTCCAGTTTATTTTATAGCTTAAAAATTAATATTTTCGAAGCTATCATATAGTTTAGTTCCTTATCTGATTTAATTAGCTTTTGAAAATAATCTTTTCAATTTCTTATCTTCCGTTTAAATATAAAAATTTCCATTCCAAATACTGCTATTAAAATAGTGGTGTCAGGGACTGCAAGATGTACTACAAAGCTACATAAATCAAAACAGTATGGTATAGCACAAAAAAAAGAAGATAATCACAGAGATAAATGGAATAGGATAGAAAGCCTGGAAATAAACCTACTCAATGATTAAAAAAATAAATAAAAGCTTTTCTTCAAACATTAGGGATAAGATAAAGATGCCCACTCTCAGCACTTTTATTCAACATAATATTGGAAATCCTAACCACAGCAATTAGGTAAGATAAAGGCATCCAAATTGGTAATGAAGAAGTAAAACCAGATGGAGGAGCCAAGACGACAAACAGCATGGAAGTCTTTTCTCCATCTTGCATACATGAAATACAGCCAGATCAACACTAAATCATCCTGCACACCTAGAAAACTGATTTGAGGATTAACACAATAATCTGCACAACTTGAACCACAGAACTCAGCAGGTACGCAGCATGGAGAGGTGAACTGAGAGAGAGAGGTCACAGAGGACAGGGAGCTGTTTTTAGTTGTGGAGAAAGGACAGAGATGGAGAGAGAATATGGGGAAAAGCATCCCCCACAAAAGCAGCTTGAGAGAAAGTGGAAAAGTGGAAGCAGCTGCAGGGAATGAACTAAAAAGGGAGAAAAGAGAGGGTTTAAATTCCATGAAGACTCTATAAACAGGGGGAGCACAGAGATGAAACTCGCGATACCTGGTGGTGCTCTTGTGGAAAGGGTGAATCTCCAGGAGCAGAGTGGGTCTGGGAGGCCCTCAGGCCATGTGGATTTTCCATAATCACTGAAGAGCTGCTGCTACATGAATGCATGAACTTTTTCTGGGGTGGGCTGGCACCCAGCCACACTCTCTGGAAATCAGCAGCAGCAGGGCCTTGCAAATGTTCCTGAATGTGGCCAGCAGCCGGCCATTGCTCCATGAGACCCTCCCCCAGAGGATCTGTGTAGGTCAAAGCCACAGTCCCTCAGAAGTAAGGGGTCAGGAAACACAGCCTCATATGAGATAAAACTCGGAGGGGAGGTGCCACCTGGCAACCTGATGGCTTGGTCATAGACAGTGTAAAAGCAGGCAGTGGGTGTAAGCCAGAAACAAAGGAGGGCATGATTCCTACTCCAGAGAGCAGACGGTTCAGATGAGACTGGATAGCTGGGTGACGCCATTTTCTCCCCACCTAAGCATGCACATACACACTTACAGGTGCCACAGCAATCCACCCCAGTAAGCTAGGCAGCGCCATCTAGTGGACAACAGAGCTGTTACACTAAGCCCCGCCCAACTGAGCCAACCTCACTCTTAAATTTTTTTTTTTTTTTAATGTTTTATTTTTATTTCTAGGAGGGAGAGAGAGACAGACAGACAGCGTGAGCAGGGGAGGGTCAGAGAGAGAGGGAGTCACAGACTGAAATAGGTTCCAGGCTCTGAGCTGGCAGTCAGCACAGAGCCCGACGCGGGGCTCGAACCCACGAACCGCGAGATCATGACCTAAGCGAAAGTCGGACGCTTAACCGACTAAGCCACCCAGGCGCCGCTGAGCCAACCTCACTCTTAAGAAACACCAGAAATTTCTCTGCCTGCTTAGGTTACAGAAAATGAAGGTATTCATAGTTTACTTCTAGGGGAAAATGATATAATATCAATCATATATCAGTCTGTTTGCTGCTCCATCTGTTCAATTTCCTTTTTTTCTTTCATTTCTTTTCTAGTACTTGAATATAGAAGGAGAAAAAAATTATTTTAATTTTTATTAAAAATATTTTTCTTTTTTCTACTAGAATTTTTACTTTGGTAAATTTTTCAAATTCTATTTTATTTCCATCATTTCAATTTATTCTATTTCATCATACTCATTTTCTCAAATTTTCAAAAGTTTTCTCCCACCCACCCCCCTTTTTTTCTAATCAATCAAGCATCTTTTAATAACCAGAGCAAAACACACCTAAGGTCAACTATCATTTATTTAATTTGTGTGTGTGTGTGTGCATGTTGTTTTTAATTTTATTTTTTTCCACTTTTTTCTCTCATAAAACTCCTTTCAATAACCAGACCAAAACACACCTGGGATCTAGCATCATTTATTTGAATTTTTGCATGTGTGTGTGTTGTTTTTAATTAAAAAAAATTTTTTACCTTATTAATTCCTTTCCTTCCTTCAAAATGAAAAATGAAGGAATTCATGCCAAAAGAAAGAGCAGGAAGAAACGACAGTGAGGGACTTAACCAACAGAGATACAAGCAAGATATCTGAACCAGAATTTAGAATCACAATAATAAGAATAATAGCTGGAGTCAAAAATAGGTTAGAATCCTTCTCTACAGAGACAAAAGAAGTAAAATCCAGTCAGGATGAAATAAAAAAAATGCTATAACTGAGCTGCAATCTTGAATGGATGCCATGGCGACAAGGATGGATGAGGCAGAGCAGCAAATACAGAGGACAAAATTATGGAGAATAATGAAGCAGGAAAAAAGAGAGAGTCCAAAGCAAAAGAGCATGATTTAAGAATTAGAGAAATGAGTGACTCAATGAAAAGAAACAACATCAGAATCGTAGAGGTCCCAGAAGATGGAGAGAAAAAGGGGTAGAAGGGTTATGTGAGCAAATCTTAGAGAAAAACTTTCCTAACCTGGGGAAAGACACAGACATCAAAATACAGGAAGCACAGGGGACTCCCATTAGATTCAACAAAAACTGACCATTACAAGGCATATTATAGTCAAATTTACAAAATACTCAGGCAAGGAAAGAATCACGAAAGCAGCAAGGAAAAAAAAAGTCCTTAACTTACAAGGGAAGACAGATCAGGTTTGCAATAGACCTATCCACAGAAACTTGGCAGTCCAGAAAGTAGTGGCAGGATATATTCCATGTACTGGACTGGAAGAATATGCAGCCAAGAATTCTTTCTCCAGCAAGGCTGTCATTCAAAATAGAAGGAGAGATAAAAAGTTTCCCAGATAAACAAAAATTAAAGGAGTTTGTGACCAATAAACCAGCCCAGCAAGAAATTTTAAGGGGAGCTCTCTGAGGGGAGAAGACACACGCACACACACACACATACACACACACACACACACACACACACACACACACACACAAGACCAAAAGCAACAAAGACTAGAAAGGATCAGAGGACAACACCAGAAACTCCAACCTTACAGGCAACATAATGGCAATCAATTCACACCTTTCACTACTCACTCTACATGTCAAGGGACTAAATGCTCCAATCAAAAGACAGAGGGTAATAGAATGGATAAGAAAACAAGATCCATCTATGTGCTGTTTACAAGAGACCCACTTTAGACCTAAAGACACCTTCATATTGAAAGTAAGGGGATGGAGAACCATCTATCATGCTAATGATCACCAAAAGAAAGCTGGAGTAGCCATATTTATATCAGACAATCTAGACTTTAAAATAAAGATGGTAACAAGAGATGAAGAGGGCATTATATCTAATTAAGGGGTCTATCCACCAAGAAGACACAAGAATTATAAATAAGTACGCTTCAAATGTGGAAACACCCAAATATATAAATCAATTCATCACAAACATAAAGAAAACTCATTGATAATAATACCATAATAGTAGGGGACTTTAACACCCCACTACAGCAATGGATGGATCATCTAAACAGAAAATCAACAAGGAAACATGGCTTTGAATAACACACTGGAGCAGACAGACTTAACAGATATACTCAGAACATTTCATCCTAGAGTAGTGGAATATACATTCTTCTCCAGCGTACATGGAACATTCTCCAGAACAGATCACATACTGGGGCAGAAATCAGCCCTCAGCAAGTACAAACAAATTGAGATCATATCATGCATATTTTCAGACCACAATGCTATGAAACTCAAAATCAACCCCAAGAAAAAATTTGGAAAGATAACAAATACCTGGAGACTAAAGAACATCCTACTAAAGAATGAATGGGTTAACCAAGAAACAAAAGAGGAAATTAAAAAGTACATGGAAGCCAATGAAAATGATAACACCACAACCCAAAACCTCTGGGATGCAGCAAAGGTGGTCGGTCATAAGAGGGAAGTATACAGCAATCCAGGCCCTCCTAAAGAAAGAAGAAACGTCTCAGATACACAACCAAACCGTACACCTCAAAGAAATGGAAAAAGAACAGCAAAACAAAAACAAAACTCCAAACCAGCAGAAGTCAGGAAATAATAAAGATTAGAGCAAAAACCAATGCTATTGAAACAAACAAACAAAAACAGTAGAACAGATCAATGAAACCAGAAGCTGATTCTTTAAGAGAATAAACAAAATTGATAAACCCTTAGACAGTTTGATAAAAAAGCAAAAGAAAAGGACCCATATAAATAAAACCAAGAATGAAAGAGGAGAAATCACAACCAACACAGCAGAAATAAAAGCAATAATAAGAGAATACTATGAACAATTACATGCCAATAAAATGGACAATCTGGAAGAAATAGACAAATTCCTAGAAATATATAAACTACCAACACTGAAACAGGAAAAAATAGAAAATTTGAACAGACCCATAACCAGTAAAGAAATGGAATTAGTAATCAAAAATCTCAGAAAAAAACAAGAGAAAAAACAAGTGCCAGGTGGCTTTCCAGAGGGAATTCTGCCAAACATTTAAGGAAGAGTTAACACCTATTCTCTTGAAGCTGTTCCAAAATATAGAAATGGAAGAAAATTGCCAAACTCTTTCTATGAAGCCAGCATTACCTTGATTTCAAAACCAAAGACCCCACTAAAAAGGAGATATATAGACCAATTTCCCTGATGAACATGGATGCAAAAATTTCAACAAGATATTAACCAATCGGATCCAACAGTACATCAACAAAATTATTCACAATGACCAAGTGGGATTTATACCTGCGATGCAGGGCTGGTTCAATATCCGCAGAACAATCACTGTGATTCATCATATCAATGAAAGAAATGACGAGAACCACGTGATCCTCTCAATAGATGCAGAGAAAGCATTTGACAAAATACAGCTTCCTTTCTTGATAAAAACCCTTAAGAAAGTAGGGATAGAAGGATCATACCTCGAAATCATAAAAAACATATATGAAAGACCCAACACTATTATCATCCTCAATGGAGAAAAACTGAGAGCTTTCCCCATAAGCTCAGAAGAAAGACAGAGATGTCTACTCTTACCACTATTATTTAACATGGTATTGGAAGTCTTAGCCTCAGCAATCAGATAACACAAAGAAATCGGCCAGGAGGATGTCAAGCTTTCACTCTTCGCAGATGACATGATACTCTATATGGAAAGCCCAAAAGATTCCACCAAAAAACTGCTAGAACTGATCCATGAATTCAGCAAAGTCACAGGATATAAAGTCAATGCACAGAAATCAGTTGCATTCCTATATACCAACAATAAAGCAACAACAACAAAAAAAAAGAAATCAAGAATTGATCCCATTTAGAATTGTACCAAAACCCATAAAATACCTAGGAATAAATCTAACCAAGGAGGTGAAAAATCTATATTTAGAAACTTATGAAAAAAAAAAATTGAAGACGACATACAAAAAGAGGAAAATTATTCCATGCTCCTGGATAGGAAGACCAGTATTGTTAAAATAGCAATACTACCCAAAGCAATCTACATATTCAATGCAATCTCTATCAAAATAACACTGTCATTCTTCATAGAGCTAGAACAAACAATCCTAAAATGTGTATGGAACCAGAAAAGACCCTGAATAGCCAAAGAAATCTTGAAAAAGGAAACAAAAGCAAGAGGCATCACAATCCCGGACTTCAAACTGTATTATAAACCCATAAGCATCAAGACAGTATGGTATTGTACTGACACAAGAATGGGCACTCAGATCAATGGAATAGAATAGAGAACCCAGAAATGGACCCACAAACGTATGGTCAACTAATATTTGATAAAGCAAGAAAAAATATTCAATGGAATAAAGACAGTCTCTTCTGCAAATGGTGCTGGGAAAACTAGACAGAGACATGAAAAAAAGTGATCTGGACTACTTTCTTACACCATACATAAGAATAAACTCAAAATGGTTGAAACACCTAAATGTAAGACAGGAAGCTATCAAAATCCTCAAGAAGAAAACAAGCAAGAACCTCTTTGACCTTGGCCGCAGCAACTTCTTACTCAACACGTCTCTGGAGGCAAGAGAAACAAAAGCAAAAATGAACTATTGATACCTCATCAAAATAAAAATCTTCTGCACAGTGAAGGAAGCAATCAACAAAACTAAAAGGCAACTGATGGAATCGGAGAAGATATTTGCAAATGACATATCAGATAAAGGATTAGTATCCAAAATCTATAAAGAACTTATAAAACTCAATACCTAAAAAACCAAATAATCCAGTGAAGAAATGGGCATAAGAATGAATAGACTCTTCTCCAGAGAAGACATCCAGATGGCCAGCAGACACATGAAATGATGCTCAACATCACTCATCATCAGGGAAATACAAATCAAAACCAAAGTGAGAGACCACCTCATACCATCAAAATAGTTAACATGAACAACTCAGGCAACAACAGATGTTGGCGAGGATGCAGAGAAAGAAGATCTCTTTTGCACTGTTTGTAGGAATGCAAACTGGTGCAGCCACTCTGGAAAATAGTGCGGAGGTGCCTCAAAAAATTAAAAATAGAACTACCTTACGACCCAGCAATTGCACTGCTAGGTATTTATCCAAGGAATATGGGTATGCTGTTTCAAAGGGACACATACACCCCAATGTTTATAGCAGCACTATCAACAATAACCAAAGTATGGAAAGAGCCCAAATGTCCATTAACGGATGAATGGATAAAGAAGATGTGATGTATATGTACACAATGGAGTATTACTTGACAATCAAAAAGAATGAAATTTTGCGATTTGCAACTACATAGATGAAATTAGAGGGTATTGTGCTAAGCGAAATTAGTGAGAGGAAGACAAATATCATATGACTTTACTCATATCATGACTTTAAGATACAAAACAGATGAACATAAGGGAAGGGAAGCAAAAATAATATACAAACAGGGAGGGGAACAGAAACAGAGGGTTACTAGAAGGGTTGCGGGAAGGGGGATGGGCTAAATGGGGAAGGGACATTAAGGACTCTACTCCTGAAATCATTGTTGCACTATATGCTAACTAACTTGGATGTAAATTAAAAAATAAAAATAAAAACAGTATTATTAGTATAAAAAACAAAACCACCACTATTTACAGATGACATGATACTACATATAGAACCCCAGCGACTAAACCAAAACATTATTTGAACTAATACATGCATTCAGTAAAGTTGCAGGATAAAAAATCAACATACAGAAATTGGTTGCATTTTATATACTAATATTGAGTTATCAGAAAGAAAAGTTAAAATAATGCCATTTACAATTTTATCAATGAAAAACTAAGAATAAATTGATCAAAGAGGTAAAAGACCTATACTCAAAACTAAAACTAAAATATATTGATAAAAGAAATCAAAGATGATGCAAATGAATGGAAAGATATACCATGCTCATGGATCAGAAGAATTAATATTGTAAAGAAGGGTTAATATCCAAAATATACAAAAACTTACCACAAGGAATTTTTTTTTTTACAAATAGTTTATTGTCAAATTAGTTTCCACATAACACTCAGTGCTCATCCCCACAAGTGTCCTCCTCCATGCCCATCCCTCCTCCCCCCCAACATCCATCAGTACTCAGTTTTTGTCAGCATTCAAGAATCTCTCATGGTTTGCCTCACTCCCTTTCCCCCCTTCTTCTCCCCCTTGTTCCTCCGTCAAGTTCCTCCTAATCCTCCTATACGTGCAAACATATGGTATTTGTCCTTCTCTGCCTGACTTATTTCACTCAGCATAACACCCTCAAGGTCCATCCATGTTGCTACACATGGTCAGATTTCATTGTTTCTCACTGCCATGTAGTATTCCATGGTAAAGATAAACCACATCTTCTTGATTCATTCATCTGTTGGTGGACACTTAGGCTCTTTCCATGTTTTAGCTATTGTTGAGAGTGCTGCTATGAACATTGGGGTACATGTGCTCCTATGCATCAGCATTTCTGTATCCCTCCACAAGGAATTTTTTAAGGAAAAGTTTTAATCATTTGTTAAACTAAAATGTGATGATTTTATTTTGAATTTCTTTGATATACAGGGCTGCTAAACATTTCCCTTTTATTAGATATTCTTTTCTTTCTTTCTTGAATCATTTATTCCTATTTTTTTGCCTGTTCTTTTCCATGGATATATTCACCTTCTTTGTGGTCTTGCAATACCTCTTTGTATATTATAGTATTAACAATTTGATTGTTTATATTTATCATAAATATCTCTAGCTCATTTGCTACTTGTTTTCTATTTTTAACTTTATTTATTTATTTTTGGAGAGAGAGAATGAGCAGAGGCGGGGCAGAGAAGGAGAGAGAATCCCAAGCAGGCTCCATGCTCTGTGCTGAACTCAATGTGGGGATGATCTCACCACCATGGGTTCATAACCTGCGCCGAAATCAAGAGTTGGACACAAAACTAACTGAGCCACCCAAGCGCCCTACTTGCTCCCTATTTTAATTGGGATTTTTCATGCAGTGTCGCTTCAATTTTTATGTAGTCAAGGCTATTTATCTTTTCCTCTGAGATTACTTTCGCAGCTTTTATGTTAAGTGAATGCTAGTGTCTCTAAAATTAAGTTTGAAATATTGACAGTTGGTATCTCTATCATTTCAAAGATTTTGTTAGTTAATAAAGAAGTGACAGCTGGTCTAATCAGTTGTAACTGTTCTGACAGAAAAGAGAAAAAAGAAGGGTAAGGATGAGAAGATAGAAAATATTTCTTTAGAGTTATTAACCATTGTCAATATTTTGTTAGAGTGTATTGCTTAATGTTTGTTTATATAATTTAACTTATTTAAAATAGTCTTGTCTATCGTGATTTCACCAACTTAATTATGCTCTTAAGGTATTATTTCAATAATTGTAATTATTACATAGATATCTTTTTGTGTTGGCATCTTTGTTGCATTTTAATGGAATACAATGAAAAATATGAGACAGTTTTAGAGTGTCTTTCTGATATTTAAGAGGCATGTGGGATAAAAATAATCACAATTAAAAGAGCAACATGATTTGGTGGCTGACTCAATTAAATTTAGTATTTATGGCCTGCTGTGAGATACAACTTTCCTAAGGAGTCATGTCAAATTACATCAGTTATCCCTACATTCACACAGCGAATAGTTATTGTCAAGTTCTCCACTAAGAATCTTTCACTAAGCAAAAAAGAGGAATTTCACAGACTAGCGGGGTATCATATTGAAATTATGCTTTTATAAAGAGTAATACAATTAATATACTTTTCATAAAATTTTCTCATCTCTTTGAGGCACACACTTTTATAATATCCACATAAAATAATATAGAAATATTCACATACTGCTTAAGGAACATAGTGGAAGGGCTAGAAATGCTTACACTTAACCATCTACTTGATATCTAGAAGTTATCTCAAACTTTGCATAGCCAAAACACAACTTTGACCCTTGATCCTCATCCCCAGCAACACCAAAACAAAATACACCAAACCCCCTGAGATTTCAACTAGATCTTGCCATTTTAGTAAATGATGCCATAATTTGTACAATGGTTCAAAGCCATAAACCTAGGCATGTTTGATTCATATCCCATATCCCCTAAATTAAACTCAACAGTAAACAGTATGGTTTCTACTTTGAAAAGTGTCTCAAAACCATCCATTTCTCTATATTCCACTTTACCCCCCTGATCCAAACAACTGCACTCTTTCTCCTGGACAAACCACAAAACCCTAATTATTTTCCTTGCTTTCAACTGCTCTCCATAAAGTATTCTCTAGCCAGAGTGATCTTTTTATTTTTTTATTTATTTTTTTAAATGTTTTTATTTATTTCTAGGAGAGAGAGAGAGACAGCGTGAGCAGGGGAGGGTCAGAGAGAGAGGGAGTCATAGACTGAAACAGGCTCCAGGCTCTGAGCTGGCAGTCAGCACAGAACCCGACGTGGGGCTCGAACCCACGAACCGCGAGATCGTGACCTAAGCGAAAGTCGGACGCTTAACCGACTAAGCCACCCAGGCGCCCCAGAGTGATCTTTTTAAAATGTAAATCAAATCATGTCATATCCTTGCTTAAAGTTCTTGATTGGTCTCTAGTTGTACTCGGAGTAAAATCTGCAATTCTTACAAAGACCTACTTGGTTCCCCATCTTCCTCAGCCTCATCTCAGAGCATATGTCAGCTGTAATATGTCAGCATAATGTATACATTGTCTGCTCTTTCATGGTAAAATCACGTTGCAGATTGGCAGTGATGGGGTAGATGTGTGTTTAATTCAGGGGCAAAGTTACACCAAGCACTGTTGGCCACTTATCTAGAATCACACTGTTCAAATCAGTTTTATCAGTAATAATAAAAAATTCTGACATTTGAATTTAATTTGTCCAACTTCTGCAATCATCTCTCACTTGGTTCTGAATGTGGGAGAGAAAGAAAGCAGTGTAATTTGTCTCCAGAAACCCATTATGTAAACTTGTTTATACCTCATAGTGCCTAGTATAATGACTGAAACCTATTGAACTAAATTCAATCAATGTAAGATAGAATGATGCTAAAATAGTACTATATTACAGTATGAGTGAAAATATAGATCCTTGTATATTAAAAATATAGGTGAAAAATATTGATTTTTGAGTTTTTAGTCATTTAACAGCATTGATTTAAAACTTGTTTTCCAACAATGGTACAAAATCCAGTATGCTTATTTTATACTTTTCCTCATACATGAGATGGGAATCACAATGGCCCTATTATCTCACATAGTTGCCCAGAAGATTAAGAGGTATAGCTACCACTCTGAACATGCTAAATGAATGACATATATTTCCTGCTGAGTCAGCATGGCTCCCTTTCTTAACAGCATGAATTTGTGCAGAATGAGTGGAAAAATCAAACCAGAAGAGAATTGCTAGGATCATATATAAAGAAGCATATCCAATGACCTAGATCATGTTTCCTAAATTGTGTTTTGTGGATCACTAGTTGTGAAAAATATTAATGGGTTTCTAGGGGTGGTAGTGGGAGAAGGCTACAAAGAATCCTTCAGTGAAGAAAAATATTTAACCCTGTATTTCTCCAACATATTTGACCATGAAAACCTTTTCTTCTGCACGATTATTATTCAGAATGAATATTCCATAGATATTAGGAAATTATGATTGACAAGAGCAGGTAGAATAGCTGGTGGGGACTTCTAGATTTATTAGAATATTTATTAGAACTTCTAGATTTACTAGAATTTGGCATAGCATTAAGCCAAAAAAATAGATATGCCTTGCTTTTCCTATCCTTATTACTAGACTATAGAGCTACCACTTCATCTAACAAATCCCTATTCAAATCTAAGTTCAATTTGGGTACTCCCTTCCAAAAATGGTTTCACTGCCCTTTACTCAACCATAGTCACTAAATTTATTCAGATACATCTATTGACCACCAATTATGTGCGAGGTACTGTTCTAGGTACTAGGATTGAGCATTTAATTCATCATCATCATCCATCACAGTTCTCCTCCTCATGGAACATCCATTCAAATGGGGACGAAAGACACTGAATAAGTCAACACATAAATACGAATCCAAGAGTGAAAAATGCTATAAAGAAAAAAATAACATAAAGGAGATTAAAAAGTAAAGTGGTGGTTACTTTATATTCAGTGGTCAGAGAAGGCCTCTCTCAGAAGGGTGGCACCTGAATAATGACCTAAGAAAGAAAGGTAATGAGCCATGAATTCTCAGGGAGAAAAGCATTCCAGACAAGTGAATAATAAGTACAAAATTCCTAAGGCAGGAGCTGTTTGGCTTATCTGAGGTAATGTAGCAAGATGGCATGGCTGTGTAAAGTAAGCTAGGTAGAGAATGGAAGGAGATAGATCAGGAGACTAAATAGTAAAATTATTTAGGACATTGTATGCCTTTACACTGAGTGAGAGGGGAAAATATTGGAAGGCCAGCCAGGTGAATTAACATTACCTAATTCATAAAACTCTGCCAATTTGCAAAAGGATAATAAAGGCATAATGATCATTGTCAGAAACAGGGTAAGAGTCTTTTTCAAAGGTTCAAGCAAGAGATATTAATGATTTATATGAGAGTGACAGGGAAGAGATGTTGAGAATCCCGAGTCAAGAAATATTTTGAAAGGAAAACTAGAGGACAATATTTAACCTTTTTGATCTCACGACCCTTTTGCATCCTTAAAAATTATTGAAAATACTAAAAACTTTTATTCATGAGTGTCATGTCCATAAATACTTAACATATTAAAAACTAAAACTGAGACACTTGTATTTTTAAACTTTGAAAATTATTTTTACTTATAATACACAGAAATTACACATAAATAGTACTTATAATGTTATTATTTATTTATATATTTATTAGTTATTATTTATTTATTTATTTTCTTTCCCAGGGCTACTTCAATGAGCAAATCAAAGGACACCTAATGGAGGGTTCAAAACATCCCTATGAGTAGGGAGGTAAAATGACCAAACTCACAACAGAGAGCAAGTAACACTTTCCAAAAAACACCTCCTAAAGGGCCAAGCCCTGGACAGTGTATGACCCCTCTTTAATATAGTAGTATTCACAGGTGCAAGACACATAACAAGCTTTTAAAGTACATAAAGGACAGAAAACTAGCTAAAATGATGAAACGGAAGAATTCCCCTCAAAAGAAATTCCAGGAAGAAATAATATCTAAAGAATTGCTAAAAACAGACATAAACAATATAACTGAAAAAGAATTTAGAATAATAGTCTTACTATTAATTGCTGGACTTGAAAAAAGCATAGAAAACAGCAGAGAATCTATTGCTGCAGAGATCACGCAACTAAAAAATAGTCATGATGAATTAAAAAATTCTGTAAATGAGTTGCAAAATAAATTAGAGGTGGTGACAGCCAGAATTGAGTAGGCAGAGGGAGAATAGGTGAAATAGAAGATAAAATTATGGAAAAAGATGAGGCTGAGAAAAAGAGATTAAGAATTTCTGGATCACGAGGGGAGAATTAGAAAACTAAGTGACTCAATGAAATGGAAAGATATCTGTATCATAGGAATTCATAGATGAAGAGGAAAAGAGAGAAAGGTGCCAAAGGTGTGCTTGAACAAATAAGAGCTGAGAACTTCCCCAATCTGGGGAAGGAAACAGACATTGAAATCCAGGGGGCACAGAGAACTCCCTTCAGATGTAACTTGAATCAATCTTCTGCATGATATATCATAGTGAAACTGGCAAAATACAAAGATAAAGGAAGAATTCTGAAAGCAGTCAGGAATAAACAGGCCTTAACCTACAAGGGTAGATACATAATGGTAGTAGGAGACCTATCTACTGAAACTTGGCAGGCCAGAAAGGAGTAGCAAGAAATTTTCAATGTGATGAATAGGAAAAATTAGAGGCCAAGAATCATTTATCCAGCAAGCCTGTCATTCAGAACAGAAGGAGAGATGGGGCGCCTGGGTGGCTTAGTCGGTTAAGCGTCCGACTTTCGCTTAGGTCATGATCTCGCGGTTCGTGGGTTCGAGCCCCGCGTCGGGCTCTGTGCTGACTGTCAGCTCAGAGCCTGGAGCCTGTTTCAGTCTGTGACTCCCTCTCTCTCTGACCCTCCCCTGCTCACACTGTCTCTCTCTCTCCTAGAAATAAATAAAACATTAAAAAAAAAAAAGAACAGAAGGAGAGATAAAGGTTTTCCCAAACAACAACAACAACAACAACAACAAATTAAAGGAATTCATCACCACTAAACCAGCCTTATAAGAGATCCTAAGGGGGAATCTGTGAGTACTGCAAAGACCACAAAGGACCAGAGACGTGACTACAAGCATGAAACCTACAGATAACACAATGATTCTAAACCCCTATCTTTCAATAATAACACTGAATGTAAATGGACTAAATGCTCCGATCAAAAGACATAGGGTAACAGAATGGATTTAATAAAATAGAAAGACCTATCTATTTGCTGTCTACAGGAGACCCATTTTAGACGTGAGGTCACCTTCAGATTGAAAGTGAGGAGACGGAGTACCATCTATCATGCTACTGGAAGTCAAAATAAAGATGGAGTAGCGATACTTATATCAAACAAACTATATTTTAAATTAAAGGCTGTAATAAGAGATGAAGAAAGGCATTATATAATAATTATGGGGTCTATCCATCAAGAAGAGCTAACAATGATAAATATTTATGCATTGAATTTGAAAGCACCCAAACATATTAAAAAATTAATGACAAACCTAAGCAATCTTATTGGTAAATATGTGGTAATTGCAGGGAACTTTAATACTCCACTTACAGCAATTGACAGATTATCTAGACAGAAAATCAATAAAGAAACAATGGCTTTGAATGATACACGGGACCAGATGGACTTGACAGATATATTTAGAACTTTTCATCCAAAAGCAGCAGAATATACAGTCTTCTTGAGTGCACATGGAACATTCTCCAAGATAGATCACATACTGTTTCACAAAACAGCCCTGAATAAATACAAAAGGATCGAGATCATTCCATGCGCATTTTCAGATCACAATGCTATGAAACTTGAAATCAACCACAGGAAAAAGATTGGAAAACCTCCAAATGCATGGAGGTTAAAGAACATCCTAATAAAGTATGAATGAGTCAACCAGGCAATTAAGGAAGAAATTAAAAATATATATGGAAACAAATTAAAATGAAAACACAACAATCCAAACCCTTTGAGATGCAGCAAAGGCAATGCTAAGAGGAAAAGACATTGCAATCTAGGCCTATCTCAAGAAACCAGAAAAATCCCAAATACAAAATCTAACAGCACACCTAAAGGAACTAGAAGCAGAGCAACAAAGAAACCCCAAACTAAGAAGAAGAAGAGAAATAATAAAGATCAGAGCAGAAATAAACAATATAGAAACAAACAAAAAAAAAATCAGTAGAACAGATCAATGAAACTAAGAGGTGTTTTTTTAAAAAAAATAAACAAAATTGATAGACCCCTAGCCAGACTTCTCAGAAAGAAAAGAGAGAAACCCAAATAGATAAAATAATGAATGAAAATGGATTTATCACAACCAATCCCTCAGGAATACAAGCAATTATCAGGGAATACTATAAAAAATTTTATGCCAACAAACAGGACAACTGGAAGAAATGGACAAATTCCTAGACATTCCTAGAGAAAAGATTACCACATACTTACGAATAAGATTGCTTAGGTTTGTCATTATTTTTTTACACCCAAATTCCTATACACACTACCAAAACTCAAACGGGAAGAAATAGAAAATTTGAACAGACTTATAAGTAGTGAAGAAATTAAATCAGTTATCAAAAAATCTCCCAACAAATAAGAGTCCTGAACCAGATGGCATCCCTGGGGAATTCTACTAGACATTTAGAGCAGAGTTAATACCTATCCTTCTCAAGCTGTTCCAAAAAACAGAAATCGAAGGAAAACTTCTAGATTCATTATATGAAGCCAGCATTACCTTGGTTCCTAAACCAAAGACCTCACAACAAAGGAGAACTACAGGTGAATATCCCTGATGAATATGGGTGCAAAAATTCTCAATAAGATACTAGCAAATTGAATACAACAGTATATAAAAAGAATTATTCACCATGATCAAGTGGGATTGATTCCTGAGCTGCAGGGCTGGGTCAATATTTGTAAATTAGTGTAATACATCACATTAATAAAAGAAAGGATAAGAACCATATAATCCTGTCAATAGATACAGAAAAAGCATTTGACAAAATACAGCATCCTTTCTTAATAAAAACCCTCGAGAAAGTCAGGATAGAAGAAACTTACTTAAACATCATAAAAGCCATTTATGAAAAGCCCACAGCTAATATCACCCTCAATGGGGAAAAACAGAGCTTTCTTCCTAAAATCATGAACACAACAGGGATGTTCACTCTCACCACTGTTGTTTAACATAATGCTGGAAGTCCTAGCATCAGAAATCATACAGCAAAATAAAATAAAAGGCACCAAATTGACAAAGAAGAAGCCAAACTTTCACTTTTCACAGACAACATGATACTTTATGTGGAAAACCTGAAAGACTCCACCAAAAGACTCCTAGAACAGATACATTAATTCAATAAAGTTGCAGGGTACAAAATCAGTGTACAGAAATCAGCTGTACTTTTATACACCAATCATGAAGCAACAGAAAGAGAAATCAAGAAAATGATCCCATTTACAATTGCACCAAGAAGCATAAAATACCTAGGAATAAACCTAACCAAATATGTAAAAGATCTGTATGTTGAAAACTAGAGAAAGCTTATGAAGGAAATTGAAGAGGACACAAAGAAATGGGAAAGCATTCTATGCTCATGGATTGGAAGAACAAATACTGTTAAAATGTCAATACTACCCAAAGCAATGTACACATTCAATGCAATCCTAAACAAAATTGCACCAGCATTCTTCTCAAAGCTAGAACAAACAATCCTAAAATTTGTATGGAACCACAAAAGATCATGAATAGCCAAATTATTACTGAAGAAAACCAAAGCGAGAGGCATCACAATCCCAGACTACAGCCTCTGCTACAAATCTGTACTCATGAAGACAGTATGGTATTGGCACAAAAACAGACACATAGACCAATGGAATAGAATAGAGAACCCAGAATTGGGCCAACTAATCTTTGACAAACTAGGAAACAAAATCCAGTGGAAAAAAGAGTCTCTTAGCAAACGGTGCTGGGAGAATTGGAAAGCAACACGCAGAAGAATGAAACTAGACCACCTTCTTACACTATACACAAAAATAAACTCAAAATGGATGAAAGACCTGAATGAGATACAGGAAACCATCAAAACCCTAGAGGAGAAAGCAGGCAACAACCTCTTTGACCTCAGCCGCAGCAATTTCTTACTCGACACATCTCCAAAGGTAAAGGAAACAAAAGCAAAAATGAACTATTGGGACTTCATCAAGAGAAAAATCTTCTGCACTTTAAAGCAAACAATCAATAAAACTAAAAGGCAACTGACAGAATGGGAAGAGATATTTGCAAATGACATATTGAATAAAGGGCTAGTATCCAAAATCGATAAAGAACTTACCAAACTCAACACCTGAAAAACAAATAATCCAGTGAAGAAATGGTCAGAAGACATGAATAGACACTTTTCCAAAGAAGATATCCAGATGGCCAACAGAAACATGAAAAGATGCTCAACATCACTCATTATCAGGAAAATACAAATCAAAGCCACTGAGATACTACCTCAAACCGCTCAGAGTGGCTAAAATGAACAAGTCAGTAAACTACAGACGGCTGGTGAGGATGTAGAGAAACAGGAACCCTCTTGCACTGCTGGTGGGAATGCAAACTGGTGCAGCCACTCTGAAAAACAGTATGGAATTTCCTCTAAAAATTAAAATAGATCTATGCTATGACCCAGCAATAGTAATACTAGGAATTTGCCCAAGGGATATAGGAGTGCTGATGCACAGGAGTACATGTTCCCCAACGTTTATAGCAGCGCTTTCAACAATAGCCAAATTGTGGAAAGGCCTAAATGTCTATCAGCTGATGAATGGATAAAGAAGATGTGATTTATATATTCAATGGAATACTACTTGGCAATGAAAAAGAGTGAAATCATGTCAGTTGCAGCAATGTGGATGGAATTGGAAGGTATTATGCTGAGTGAAATAAATCAGTCAGAGAAGGACAGATATATGTTTTTACTCATGTGGATCTTGAGAAACTGAACAGAAGACCATGGGGGAAAGGAAGGGGAAAAATAAATAGACACAAACAAAACAAAAAAAAAAAAAAAAAAAGAGGGAGGGAGGCAAATCACAAGAAACTTAAATACAGAGAACAAAGGGTGGATGGAAGGTGGCGGAGAAGGAAAATGGGTGATGGGCATTGAGGAGGGCACTTGGGATGAGCACTCGGTATTGTATATAAGCCAATTGACAATAAATTATATTCATAAAAAATAATGCTGCTATAAAAAACATTTTAATGTCTTTATTTGTTTTTGAGAGACAGAGATAGAGCATGAGTGAAGTGGGGCAGAGAGAGAGGGAAACATGGAATTTGAAGCAGGCTCCAGGCTCTGAGCTGTCAGCACAGAGCCCAATGAGGGGCTCAAACTCAAAACCCACAGGATCATGACCTGAGCCAGTCAGATGCTTAATCGACTGAGCCACCCAGGTGCCCCAAAACTGAGACACTTTTAAAACCTAAGAATATACAAGTGCACATTTCATTAGCCATCAGAGGTATGATGCCATGGAACATCATAGTACAGTGATGAAAAATGCCATGGAGCACTCATGCACAAACAAGAATGAGAAAGACAAAATGTCTTTGTATTACAATGAAAATAGTTTTGAACTTACAGACCTTCTGAGAGAGTCTTGGAAACTATCAGGAGGTCCTGAACCACACCTTGGGAATTGCTGGCTTATAGGGTTTTCTGATGGGTTGGATGTGGGGATATGAGAGAAAGAAAAGAAGGATGGTGTCAGGTCTTTTAGCCTGAGCTGCTATTAACTGAAATACAAACTTAAGTGCTACCCATGTTAAACTTAAAATGCTCCTTAGACAATCAATTAAGATTTAGAGTAGCTGACTGGATATGGGCCTGGAGTTCAGGAAAGTGGTCAAGGCTGGAAATATAGATTTAGCTTTAAGATAGCACTTAAAGCTCAGAACTGGATGTGAGTACATAGGGAGTGAGTGTCGATTGAAAAAAAGAGGTCTGAGAATGATCTCCAGGGCATTTAATCAATGAATTCCAAGAGTGAAATTCCAAACATCTGTTTTGAGTATAGTCTCCCTCAACTGATTAAATATTCCTTAATGTCATTTTCATAATCAAATCTCCTCTTATGACACCCAGAATACAGTAAGCACTGAAATATATTAAATTAATGAATAAAGTAACAAAGTAGTCTGTGGTACTTTTATAGCTAAATTTCATGATATTAGAACAGACAAAGTTAGGAAACTGAAGTGATTAGTTTCAGATTTATACATTGGTATACTACTCTTCATCTGGCCAAACAGGTTTCCATGAATTTAGAGGCAGAGGTAACTGGGGGCTTTTAACTTTACCCAGTGTGAGTCAGTAACAAGAGACCTAACAGGAGATATGAGAGTAGAATTCAAACTGTAGTCTACCACTTAAGACATTTAGGCAATAATACCAACTCTACTTTCTGGACATTTTATTTTTTTATTTTATTTATTTTTTAGATTTAAATTTTATTTAATATTTGAATAATATTATATATACATATATATGTATATATATGTATACTGGTCTTCTTTATCCATTCATCAGTTGATGAACATTTGGGATTTCTCCATAGTTTGGTTGTTGTTGATAACGCTGCTATAAACATTGGGGTGCATGTACCTAATTGTGCAATTGCTGAATCATAGGGTATCTCCATTGTTAGTATTTTGAGGAACCTCCATACTGTTCTCCAGAGTGGCTGCACCAGTTTGCATTCCCACTAGCAGTGCAAACGAGTTCCCCTTTCTCTGCATCCTCGTCAATACCTGTTGTTTCTTGTGTTGTTAATTTTAGCCATTTTGACAAGTATGAGGTAGTATCTCATTGTGATTTTGATTTGTAATTTCCCTGTTGATGAGTGATGTTGAGCAACTTTTCATGTGTCTATTAAACATCTGAATGTCTTCTTTGGAAAAGTGTCTATTCATGTGTTCTGCACATTTCTCAACTGGGTTATTTGTTTTTTGGGTGCTGAGTTTGATAAGTTCTTTATAGATTTTGGATACTAACCCTTATCTGAGATGTCATTTGCAAATATCTTTTCCTGTTCCGTAGGCTGACTTTTATCTTTACTGATTGTTTCCTTCACTGTGCAGAAGCTTTTTATCTTGATTAAGTCCTAATAGTTCATGTTTGCTTTTGTTTCCCTTGCCTCCAGAGACACATCCAGTAAAAAGTTGCTCCACCCAAGTTCAAAGAAGTTGCTGCCAGTGTTCTCCTCTAGGATTTTGATGATTCTCTGTCTCACATTTAGATCTTTCATCCATTTTGAACTTAATTTTGTATACGGTATAAGAAAGTGGTCCAGTGTCATCCTTCTGCATGTCACTGTCCAGTTTTCCCAACACCAGTTGTTGAAGAGACTGTATTTTCCTTTAAATATTTTTTGTCTCAGAATAGTTGACCAGATATTTGTGGGTCTATTTCAGGGTTTTCTATTGTGTCCCACTGATCTATATGTCTGCTTTTGTGCTAAAACCATATTGTCTTAATGACTACAGCTTTGCAACATAGGCTGAAATCCGGAATCATGATGCCTCCAGTTTTGTTTTTCTTTTTTAGGATTGCTTTGGCTGTTTGGTGTGTTTTGTGGTTCCATACAAATTTTTAGAATTGTTTGTTCTAGCTCTGTGAAGAATGCTGGTGGTATTTGATAAAGGATTGCTTTGAGTAGTGTAGACATTTTAACAGTGTTTGTTCTTATAATCCATGAGGATGAAATGTATTCCCATTTCTTTGTGTCCTCTTCAATTTCTTTCACAGGTCTTCTACAGTTTTCAGAGTACAGATCTTTTACCTGTTTAGTTAGGTTTATTCCTAGGTATCTTTTTGTTTTTGGTGCAACTGTAAATGGGATCGATTTCCTTGATTTTTTTTTTCTGCTGCTTCATTACTGTCATTTTATTTTTTTAAGGTAATTTTTCCCAGAGAATTTTTCATCTATGCATTCTTATTCAGACTGCCTAGAGATGCTTAGAGAAGCACATGTCAAAGAATGGCATCCACTGAGATTTTTCTGTATGTGGAATAAAAACCCTGATTAACAACAAAAAAAAGATCCCATTTAATAATGTCTGTTGTTGTCAACAGCATTGTGGGTAAAAAATTCAAGAATTATACTTCTTGCTTAGAAAAAGAGATGAAAAAATATTTTTTACATGTAGAAAGTGTCAATTGTACATAATTCCTTGTTTTTCTCATAGATAATGAAGGATTTCATCAAAAGAAAATACATGAAAACGAATAATATTCCACTGGTGTATGAATGGCATGAACTTCATATAGAATGATGGTAATTTTAGTCATTAATGGAAGATTATGTAGTTTATACTGGATGCCCTCTGGATTCTGGCTTTTCCTCTCTTGCATTAGGCCAGGCTGACCCAACACTGTGCCAATTTATCTTCATTAGCTTCTCTCACATCACAAATTTAAGGAGTTTATACTTCCTATGGCTCTCTTATGCAGAACTCTTAGGAATGAGTGCTGGAGGTAGTTATCACCCCATATTTGGCAAGCATCATTCTAGATAGATTCAAATGATTTGGGAAACTGTAAAAGGCTCCTACCTATATTTACTAAAATCCAAAGTTGCTATCATCAGACCTGCTTATAAATGAGGATTTATAATACCATAGGATTAAGAAGATTGTCTGTCAAAGGTTGTATTTCAAATGTGGGCAAACATAATTTAATCATAACTGTAGTAACAATTTGGGCCATTATATGGCTTTACAATGTATGACACACTATGGCACATTTTATCTGGTTTGAGTTTTACTAGGTAATCACATGACGCAAATACCACTCACTTTACTGACAAATTTAAGGTCATAAAGATTACACAAGGGGAAGATATGTGGCAGAAGCATGATTAAAATTTAATTCCCAGAAAAAGTCATCAACAAGCAAAATTTATATATGATTCCATGAATTTCATAGACCATCTACAGCCTATCCAAAAGTACTGGGTTAAAAATACTTGCCTTTAGAGATATCGATTTAATGGTTTGGGATTAGGTTTAGAGATTTTTTTTTAAGTTCCCAGGATATTCTAATTTGTCAAGACCTACTGTTCAATGGTTGGCACCACTGATTTCTTTGTCAATTTTTCCCTTTACAAATCATTTTTTATATCATCTAAGATTATTTTCTATATTTTCTTATCTTTGCGTCTTTAACTTTCTTTCACTTAGCTTTGGTGGCAAGACTCCAAATTTTGAATACAGTCTTCTTTGTTTCCCAATTTTGGGTTACAAACAATTGCCATCTATGTTCCTGCTCTTCTTCCTTTTTCCAATCTATTATTCTCCTCTTAAACGTCATTAAGAATCTATAATATCAATATTCCACTTTATTATTTTCTCCCCAGTGAGCAGATTAACATTAATAGACTGGATTAGGAGACCAGAACTCTGCCAGTCAGTGGCTTTGTAACACTGGGAATTATTTGCCTTTCTAAGTTTTAGCCTCAATCAGTAAAATAAAGGGGGAAAAAAGTGCCTACCTTGCAGGGCTTTTATAAGAAATAAGTGAAAATACACATAAAATAATAAAAATAAATGACTCAATAATAAAAAAAGCTTTTAAAGATTATTTCTTTGAAAGTCTTTATTCTTTATCTATTTTTGTGGCAACCCAATACAATGTTTTGTACTCTTTCTGAGTTATATGCCTCTGCTTTTTACATACCCACTCTCATTTCTAATTTTAAAATTTAGCATATGTATTCTATAACCCCACAGTGCCCAGTAAAATGTTATCCTGGATTTGGCAAGAATTTTATGTAACCCTGTAATGGAAGGGAGAGATACTATGGCTTATTATTAAATTAATTTATTATTAGCTCATTAATCACACACAAAATAAAGAAGAATATCTGAAATATTTATTTCTTAAGGTTGAGTTATAACCTGCTCTAAACAGAGTCCATCGTGGGTAGGAATTCAAGAGCAGTTCATCTTTCTTTAAATTATCTATCTCCCTCAGTCTGTTGTGAGGACTGGCCCCTTGACCTTTTCTTTTCTTTACCCCTAGGTCTTTTTGACAGTGTCTCTCCTTATCTACAGAAGAATGCAGACTGAAGTAATTTCATTCTGTTGAATTCTACTTAGGATGGCATTAATAGTATGTGGTAGGATCTGGACAGTACGAGGAATACCCCAAGATTATCAAAAACTTTCATATTGTTCAGGTTGACTTCCCGTTAGCATCTACCTATGTCATTAAAATATTATAATGTTCAATATTAATTACATATTTGGATGATCTCAGTACTACTGTACTAGCAATAGTCTCTTTTTCTGCCTCCACCTAGAGCCACTTCTCAAATGCCTTCTTCTGTTATTTTACACTTGATGTGTATTGTAAAACAGGAGAAAGAAACGAAAAAACCCATCTGGCTAAACCAACACCAAGGGCACAGCTCAAGAATCCAGTGCTTTAACAAATAATGCTTTACCAAAGTGTCTCTTACATCCAGTGCCAAGAGTGTTTGCATTAGGAGGCTAACTTCATTTAGTCACTCCTCCTATTTAGAAATTTTACATTTTAGTACCAATCACTTGTCTCCCTAATCAACTTTAAGTTTCTTTTTCTCATTCTCTACAACCAAGTTTAATTTCCTGCAACGAAAATAAAAGAAAAAAACCTTTTCCTCAATTTTGCGCTTCCTTCAACACACTGCCATACTACTTTCTTTCCTTTTACAAGCAAATTATTCAAAATATTAATCTACAATCAATGTACTGCTTTTCTCCAACTCTTCACCTATCCCTATCTTAAGCTTCTACCTTTACCACTTGAAGGAAATTGCTTTCTTGAAGGTCTTTGTTCCTCAAAATCACCAAATAAAGTGACATTTTGATCTTCCTTAATTTACCACACTATAAGTTTTGACAATGTTGACTAATCTCTTCTTCAACTTTCTTTTCTCTTTATATTCATGGTAATATTTGTTTTTTTCTTTTCTTTTAGATTTCTCAGTTCTCCTTTCTTTTGCTAAGGCCTTTTTTTAAAAAGTATATATGAAGAAGTTACTTAAACTTTCTGGTTCTCAATTTCCTCATCTATAAAATTAAAGTAATAATATCAATTACAAAAATTATGAAAGTTAAATTATATTAGGCGCTCAACAAATATTATATTCCTAGAGGGTAAACATTACCCAGCATTCTCTCTTTGGTACTGTCTCTTTTCATCACCAAATTTTGTAAATGACTGTAAAATCTTTACCCTAAGATCCTCTTTCTCTCACCAGAGCTCCACTCCAATATTTCCAATTTGTATATCATACTCAACAATCAACACATTTACAAAACCAAATTTATCATCCTTCTCCCTCACCAAAATGACTTCTACTCAAGTATTTCTTATATCTATAAATACCACTCCAAAATCCCAGCCAACTGGGCTCAAGTCATTAGTTATCTTTGGCTCCCTTGGAGTCTATTGATTTCTCCATATACTAATGTTTTATCCAAATTGTCTTTTCCATCAAATACTACAGAAAAAGATAAAACATCATAACCAAGTGATATTTAGCCCAGAAATGCAAAGTTGAATTAACATTAATAAAGAAGAATGTAATTTATCATATCAATGAACAAAAGAAAAATTGTATTATATAAATATATACAGAAAAAATAAAAATAGCAACACCCTTTTATGTTAAAAACTCTCAGCAAACTAGGAGTAGGAGGGTACATACAAAAAACTTATAGTTGATATTATGGTTAATATTGAATTATTTCCCTCAAAGATAGAGAACAAGACAAGGTTTTTTGGTTTTGCTACTTCTACATCATTGCACTGTAGTCAGAGCAGTAAGGAAAAGAAAACGAAGAGGTCTGAAGACTAGAAGTAAAACTACCATTATTCTCAATGACAGAAAAAAATCTAAGAAACTTAAAAAAAAACCATTATAACTTTTAAAAGAAACTATTCAGTGGTAGGATACAAGAATAATATAAAATTCAATTGAATTATTTCTATATATCAACAAGAAACAATTGTAAAGTGAAAGTAACAAATAATATTAAAGTATTAAGTCAACTCAATGAAGACAAGAAAGTCTTTTTATGTGTAGGAAAGTAATGAATCTCAACTCCTTCTCACACCATACAACAATTTGTGATGAGTCATAGAACTAAATGTAAAAGCAAGAACCAGAAATCTATAAAAAATATGGGTGCATATATTCACAACCTGGACAAGACCCAAGAAGCACTAACCATGAAAGAAAAAAGTTGATAAACTGGATATCACCAAAATTAAAACAATCTTTTCACCAAAGTCACCATTAAAAATATTTAGGTGAATCACACCCTGAGGAGAAATATTTGCAGTGCAGAAACCTGACAAAGGACTCATATCTTTAGGAATTACAGGACAATTTATAAATAATTACTACAAATCAACAACCAGAAAGTTAAAAATTTCATTAAAAAGACTTCACTAATTCCTCAAAAGATCTAAGAATGGGCAATAATCACAGGAAAAGGTGCTCCACATTATTAGTCACCAGAAAAATGCAAATTAAAACCATAATGAGAAATATTTTCACACCCATAAGAATGGCTAAAATAAAATTTCAAGTCCCCAATACACCAAATGTTCGAGAGAATGTGGAGAAACTAAAATTTTCACATATTTCTCTTGGGATTATAAAATGGAACAACTACTCTGAAAAGTTCCTGGGAAGTTTCTTATAAAGTTATCTACTCACCTACCTTAGGACCCAACAATTCCCCTCTTTGGTATCTATATGAAAACATATGCCCATAAAAAGATTTGAATGTAGGTATTCACAGAATATTCATTCAAAATATCAAACAGCAGGAAAACAACACAAGTATCAATTAACAGGAAAATGGAAAAACAAATTGTACTATATTAATCCAAGAGAATACTACTCAGTAATAAAGGAACAACATGAGTGAATCCCAAAAACATTATGCTGAGTGAAAAATTTCAGACACTGACATACACAAAACACACACTCTCTGGAGAATTCCATTTCCATTAGAATACACAATCCTAATCTATGACGATGACAATCAGAAAGAAGTTGCTCTCAGGGCACCTGGGTGGCTCAGGAGGTTAAGCATCTGACTTCAGCTCTGGTCATGATCTCTTTGTTTATAAGATCGAGCCCCAAAGCTGGAGCCTCCTTTGGATTCTGTGTCTCCCTCTCTCTCTTCCCCTTCCTGGCTCGCACTCTGTCTCTCAAAAATGAATATGTTTTTTTTAAAGAATGAAGTTGCTTTCAAGGAGGGAATGCGGGTAGTTGATTGGAAAGAGGCGTGAAGCAACTTTTGGGGATGATGACAATGTTTTAATATCTTGCTTTGAGTGGTGATTACACCTATATATACAATGGTCAAAATTCATTATATTGTGTTTTATTCTTCAGTTAGGGAGAAAAAAAGATGCTTCACCAGGAAAACATTTAAAAAGAAGAAAAGTTATTGCAAGTAGAATATAATTAGTAGGAATAAGAAAACGTGGTATATCAATAGACTTATCTAAAATTTTTTTCAACAGCAATATTTTTCAAGTGTTTTGAAGCCCTATTTTAAGTTTCAAAATAATTTTATTTTCAAATATAAGTAAATAAACCCAGCCCTGTGAATTCATTTAAATAGAAAAACTCAGCTTTGTGGGTCAATATATTGGAGAGAAACAAAGAGTAACCAGTAGCATATAAATATTGCAGTGTCTGTTAATTGAAAATAGAATGCTTCATAATCTGGAAAATTTTAAGACATGAAAGAGCCCAAAGAAGCAAAGGTAAAAAGATCAAACACAAGATACAGAACTAACAGCTGTGACTTACTGAGTTAATAAATATGCTGAATAAAATCAAACTCAACAAAGCACTACAAGTCGGTAGTTTCCAAGTAATTAACACACTAATGAGAAACACATGCAATGTGTAATCAGGCCTACCTCATTTTGACAGTAAGGACTCTTTGGTTGCAATGGATAGTCTCCATTTATAGGTAAAGTTATGTATAGTAAATTAGGTAAAGGCATGCATGAGGCAAAGGGGAAGTAATCTAACTTGCTCTATCTACACAGTCTGCAGTGAATGAGATGAAAGTTCTGTTTTCATGTCTCATCTATTCTATCTCATTCTTCTTACAATAAGACTGAATACATCTACTAACACCTGGGCAAATAAATGTAAATTCATGGATAAGAGTTGTATTTATACTTTTATTTCCAAGGCTCATCACCAGTTTCAAGAGGGAAATGATCATTTCAACAGTTATTAATTTCTAATTAGTAAATCTGAAAAAAAACGTGTTTGAATACCACAAGTCAGTCTAATTTCACATTTCTTACATTTCCACACATAAAGCCAGAATTAGCAGACACTTTAGAGGATTAAAACTGTGATCAAAATATGGGCTCTTATATAAGCTAACCAATAATTATCTTTTCTTTGGAACAGTTAACTCTTGACAATGTTCCATCCCTGATACACCTGTGACTTGTCAGAGCACACCAGGGAGTCAACTATTCTGTCCATCTAGCTGTCCCTCATCCACACCCTCTAGTCTTCTCATAATTATGTGTCTGACCTATACTCTTTCATAATTACTTCCACCTGAATTTTCCACTCCCTGCTCTCTGCCATGAATATGGAGCCCAGAAGATCAGAAGAAATAAGTAAAACACCAAAGTCTCTGAGACAAAGGAAGAGTAGTCCAAGTGATGTTATATTCTTCTTCAACTATACACCTTACCTGCTACTGTTCTATTACATACATACTTACAGGTTGCATTGGTTCAAATTTAAATATCATCACTCTTAGTTTCCTGACTTTATCCTTCTTTTTTTCCTTCCTAAAACATCATTATAACCTCTAAGAAAGGAAGGTAGAATCCGTTGCCTTCATAAATATTTAATAATGGACAGAACCAAGGAATAGAGTCAAAAGAAATATCTGACTTTAATACTACCATTACTTTTTTTTTCAGTTTACCCAAAATAAACTAAAATAGAATAGAGAATGCAAAGAAGGATTAACAGAATAAGATCCCTTAGAACTGGTTATATTACAAATATGTAGAAAGAAAATCTGCTTTTTATTCATTGAATAAATGAATTTATATTAGATAATTTATGTTGATGTAAAAATAAATGCATTGAGTAATGGATGTTAACTTATATATAAGATAATCTCCTACCTAAGCGATTAAAAATGCTGAAAATGTAATGGCTGCACAATGACACCAGAAACACCTTCATATAATGAGAGAATGAGTGAAGATAAATGTGACATTTAGCATCTAAACCTGACTTTTGTAAGGTTTAATTCTTGAAGCAAATGAAGTAGATCAAATTTTTCTGGCAGAAAAGAAGGGATCTTTGAAGACATTTCCTCTTCCACATAGTTGGACATGGTGAAATGTTACCTTGCCAGAATGAACCTGTAAGTTCTATCCTCATAAAGATGTTGTATGACCTCAAGAAGATTTTTCTAACCTCTGAGCAAGAAGGGACAACTATTATAGTAAAGGGGGAAATAAGGAGTTTTGAATCAGTTGCACAATTAGTCCCTTTGTAGTGTCAATATCCTTATTCATAACACCACAATATTACATTCCTTTGAAGTTAATAAAAGTTAAATGAAACTATTTATATGAAAGTGTTCTATAGATTATAGTGAATATGTAAGGCCAAGATGCTATTTATTGATGAGGATGATTATAATAAAAACAAACTAAAATAAATAATACTGAAGAAGGTAAGATATTAAGCAAATCATTGCTCATTTAGACCAAAACAATCTTAAAAAGAGACATTTGTCTTACAAATTGGCTCAAAGGATTTGTTCATACTATATATCTAAGTAGATGGTGAATGGCATTGATTGGATCCAAAGTCCCCCTCTCTTGGATTTTATGAGGCCCATTCAGAATGAGCCAGGTTGAGAACACCACCAATTCCATGTTCTGAGTCCATCTGTTGGCAAAAATATAATGCAAACAGCTTTATAAGTGCTATTTTCAATGAAATATCACAGAACAGCTTGTCCCAATGATATTTCTAAAGCTTGCCTGCAAACCGCCTACTGGGATATCCAACTGAAAGAGAAGAGGGAAGAGAAAGAAACCCATACATACAAGTGACAGAAATTTAAAAAAAAGAACAAAAGGTAGAGAGAGACAAGCTAGAGGAAAGTGAGCACTGGAGAAAAATAAGGAGCAATGAGGGGATAAACAAGGACAAAAGGAGGGACACCTCAGTGGCTCAGTTGGTTAAGCATCCAACTTTGGCTCAGGTCAGGTCATGATCTCATGGTTTGAGTTCAAGCCTCACGTCAGGTTCTGTGCTAACAGGTCAGGGCCTGGAACCTGCTTCAGACTCTGTGTCTCCTTCTCTCTCTGCCCCTCCTCCTCTCTCTCTCTCTCTCTCAAAAATAAATAAATATTAAAAAAATTTAAAGAAACAAAAAAATAAAATTAAAAAAAATTTTAAACCATAGGAATAGAGATTTTAAGGAAAACATACCAAAACAACTTGGGGAGGAGGAGCCAAGATGGCAGAACAGCATGGAAGTTTTTTTTTTACATCTCTCATCAATGAAATACAGCCAGATCAACACTAACCATCCTGCACACCTAGAAAACTGATTTAAGGATTAACACAACAATATGCACAACTTGAACGACAGAACTTACCAGATACAGGGCACAGAGAGGTAAACTTGGGGAGAGAGAAGCCATGGTGGGCAGGGAGCTATTTTTGCTTGTGGAGAGAGGACGGAGACACGGGCAGAGTATGAGAAAAGCACCCCCACCCCCCACCAAAGCAGCTGGAGAGAAAGTGGAAAAGTGGAAACAGCCTCAGAGACTGAACAAAAAAGGGAGAAAGGAGGAAATAGAGGGCTTAAATTCCATTAAGACTCTATAAACAGGGGGAACACAGAGTCTGAAACGGCAGCTTGATACCTGTCAGTGCTCCAGTGGGAAGGGCAAATCCCCAGGATTAGAGAGTGAGGTCAAAGGGGTCCATGGGCCACACAGGGAGAGGCAGTTCCCCTCTTGGGAGGACATTTGGTAGAGGCTGTGTGGCCACCCCACGGACAAAGATCCTAGTGGACCCTGGAGAACAACCACATTTGCTGGTGCTGGAACAAGGACATTAAGGGTGAAACCTGGTGTGGGATATGTGTTGTGTTCTACCATAATCCCTGAAATGCTGCTAAATGATCATGGGAACTTTTTCTGGAGTGGGGTGGGGTGCACCCAGCTGCATTTTCTGGGTATTGGCAACAACATGGTCTTGTGAATATTCCTAAGGGCTGGCAGGCACTGGGCCATTGCTTGGTGAGACTCTCCTCCCAGAGGGTCAGAACAGTTCAAAGCCACAATTCCTCAGAAGTGAGGGCTTGGGAAACACAGACGCATCTGAGATAAAACTCAAGAGGGACGTACTGCTTGGCAAACTGATGGCTTGGTCATGGACCGTGTAAAAGCGGTGAGTGGGGGCACCTGGGTGGCTTAGTCGGTTAAGCATCTGATTTTCGCTTAGGTCATGATCTCGCGGTTCGTGGGTTCGAGCCCGGCATCGGGCTCTGTGCTGACTGCCAGCTCAGAGCCTGGAGCCTGTTTCAGAGTCTGTCACTCCCTCTCTCTCTGACCCTCCCCTGCTCACGCTGTCTCTCTCTCTCTCTCCTAGAAATAAATAAAAAACATTAAAACAAAAAAAAGCGGAGAGTGAATGGAAGTTGGAGACAAAGGATGGGTGCTTGATTGCTGATATGGGAGAACAGTTCTGATACTAGAGACTGGGTGGTGCCATTTTTGCCCCTCCAGCTTATGTGCATACACACCTACAAGCGCCATAACAATCCACCCCAGTAACCTAAGCAGCACCATCCTGTGGAGAATGGAGATGTTACACTAAGCCCTGGTCAAGTGGGCCAACATTGCTCTTTAAGAACAACACAAGTCTCTCCACCTGCTTAGATTATAGACTATAAAGTGCTTCATAGTTTGACTTCTAGGGGAAATCGACAGAATTTCAATCGTTTTTCAGTGTGTTTGCTGGTCTATTAATTTTTTTTAATTTTAATTTTATTTTCTTATTCTTATATACAGAAAGAGAAAAACTTTATTTTTATTTTCAGTTTTTGTTAAAATATATTTATTTTTTTATATTATTTACTTTTTGTAAATTTTTCTAATTCTATTTTACTTCCATCATTTCATTTTATTCTATTTCATTGAATTAATTTTTTCAAATCTTCAAATGTTTTCCTGTTTTTTTCCCTTTTTTTATAATTTATCAAGCTCCTTTCAACAACCAGACCAAAACACACTTAGGAACTAGCATCATTTATTTAATTTTTGTGTGTGTTGTTTTTAATTTTCATTTTTTATTATAGTAATTCTTTTTCTTCCTTCAAAGTTACAAAATGAAAGAATTCACTCCAAAAGAAAGAGTAGGAAGAAATGACAGCCAGAGACTTAATCAACACAGATACAAGCAAGATTTCTGATCAGAATTTAGAATTGCAATAATAAGAATACTACCTAGGTTTGAAAATAGATCAGAATCCCTTTCTGCAGAAAAAGAAGTAAAAGCTAGTCAGGATGAAATAAAATATGCTACAAATGAGCTGCAATCTCAAATGGATGTCACAGTGGTAAGGACGGATGAGGCAGAGCAGTGAATCAGTGATATAAAGGACAAACTTATGGAGAATAATGAAGCAGAAAAAAAGAGGGAGAGTAAAGCCAAAAAAAAAAAAAAAGCATGATTTAAGAATTAGAGAAATGGGTGACTCATTATAAAGGAACAACATCAGAATTGAGGGGTCCCAGAAGATGGAGAGAAAAGGGGTAGAAGGGTTATGTGAGCAAATCTTAGAGAAAAACTTTCCTAACCTGGGGAAAGACACAGACATCAAAATACAGGAAGCACAGGGGACTCCCATTATATTCAACAAAAAGTGACTATTACAAGGCATATTATAGTCAAATTCAGGCAAGGAAAGAATCATGAAAGCAGCAAGGAAAAAAAAAAAAGTCCTTAACCTACAAGGGAAGACAGATCAGGTTTGCAATAGACCTATCCACAGAAACTTGGCAGTCCAGAAAGGAGTGGCAGGATATATTCCATGTGCTGGACTGGAAGAATATGCAGCCAAGAATTCTTTCTCCAGCAAGGCTGTCATTCAAAATAGAAGGAGAGATAAAAAGTTTCCCAGATAAACAAAAATTAAAGGAGTTTGTGACCAATAAACCAGCCCAGCAAGAAATTTTAAGGGGAGCTCTCTGAGGGGAGAAGACACACGCACACACACACACATACACACACACACACACACACACACACACACACACACACAAGACCAAAAGCAACAAAGACTAGAAAGGATCAGAGGACAACACCAGAAACTCCAACCTTACAGGCAACATAATGGCAATCAATTCACACCTTTCACTACTCACTCTACATGTCAAGGGACTAAATGCTCCAATCAAAAGACAGAGGGTAATAGAATGGATAAGAAAACAAGATCCATCTATGTGCTGTTTACAAGAGACCCACTTTAGACCTAAAGTCACCTCCATATTGAAAGTAAGGGGATGGAGAATGATCTATCATGCTAATGATCACCAAAAGAAAGCTGCAGTAGCCATACTTATATCAGACAATCTGGACTTTAAAATAAAGACTGTAACAAGAGATGAAGAGGGCATTATATCATAATTAATGAGTCTATCCAAAAGAAGATCTAACAATCATAAACATTTAAGCTCAAATGTGGAATCACCCGAATATATAAATCCAGTAATCACAAACATAGAGAAACTCATTGATAATAATACCATAATAGTAGGGGACTTTAACACCCCACTTACAGCAATGGACAGATTATCTAAACAGAAAATCAACAAGGAAACAATGGCATTGAATGACACACTGGACTGGATGGACTTAACAGATATTTAGAACATTTCATGCTAAAGCAGCAGAATACATTCAGACAGCACAAAGAAGTAAAACGCATCTGAATCAGCCAGGAGGAGGTCAGACTTTCACTCTTCACAGATGACATGATACTCTATATGGAAAACCCAAAATATTCCACCAAAAAACTGCTAGAACTGATCCATGAATTCACCAAAGTGGCAGGATATAAAATCAATGCACAGAAATTGGTTGCATTCCTATACACCAATAATAAAGCAAGAGAAAGAGAAATCAAGGAATCGATCCCATTTACAATCGCATCAAAAACAATAAATTACCTAGGAATGAATCTAACCAAAGAGGTGAAAAATCTATACACTGAAAACTATAAGAAAGCTTATAAAAGAAATCAAAGAAGACACACAAAAAAAATGGAAAAATATTTCAGGCTCCTGGATAGGAAGAACAAATATTGTTGAAATGTCAATACTACCCAAAGCAATATACATATTCAATGCAATCCCAATCAAACCTGCACCAGCATTCTTCTCAAAACTAGAACAAACTACCCTAAAATTTGTATGGAACCAGAAAAGACCCCAAATAGTCAAAGCAATCTTGAAAAAGAAAACCAAAGCAAGAAAGCACAATTACAGATTTCAAGCTGTATTACAAAGCTATAATCATCAAGACAGTATGGTACTGGCACAAGAATAGACACTCAGATCAATGGAATAGAATAGAGAACCCAGAAGTAGGCCTACAAAAAATGGCCAACTAATCTTTGACAAAGCAGGAAAGAATATTCAATGGAATAAAGACAGTCTCTTCAGCAAATGGTGCTTGGAAAACTAGACAGCGACATGCATAAAAATGAACCTGGACCACTTTCTTACACAATACACAGAAATAAACTCTAAAGGGATGAAAGACCTAAATGTAAGGCAGGAAACCATCAAAATCTTTGAGGGGTAAGCAGGTAATAACTTTTTTGACCTTGGCCACAGCAATGTCTTCCACAACACAGCTCTGGATGCAAGAGAAACAAGAGCAAAAATGAACTATTGGTACCTCATCAAAATAAAAAGCTTCTACACAGTGAAGGAAACAATCAGCAAAACTAAAAGGCAACCAACAGAATGGAAGAAGATAATTGGAAATGACATCTCAGATAAAGGCTTAGTATCCAAAATCTATAAAGAACTTATCAAACTCAATACCCAAAAAATAAATAATACAGCAAAGAAATGGGCATAAGACATGAATAGATACTTCTCCAAAGAAGACATCCAGATGGCCAACAGACACATGAAATGACGCTCAGCATCACTCATCATCAGGAAAATACAAATCAAACCACAATGAGATACCACCTCACACCTATCAGAATGGCTAATATTAACAACTGAGGCAACAACTGATGTTAGTATGGATGTCAAGAAACAGGATTTCTTTTGCACTGCTGGTAAGAATGCAAACTGGTACAACCATCTGGAGAACAAGATGTAAGTTCCTCAAAAATCAAAACTAGAACTACGCTACAACCCAGGAATTGTACCACTAGGTATTTATCCAAGGGATACAGGTAAGCTGTTTCAAAGGGACATAAGCACCCCAAAGTTTATAGCAGTGCTATCAACAATAGCCAAAGTATGGAAAGAGCCCAAATGTCTATGATGGATAAAGAGGATGTGGTATATATATATAAAATGGAGTGTTCCTCAGCAATCAAAATCTTGCCATTTGCAATTACATGGATGGATCTACAGGATATTAGGCTAAGAAAAATTAGTTAGTCAGAAAAAGACAAATATCTTATGACTTCACTCATATGAGCACTTGCAGATACAAACCAGATGAACATAAGGAAAGGGAAGCAAAAATAATATAAAAACAGGGAGGGGGACAAAATATGGGAGATTCTTGAATATGGAAAACAAATGCAGGGTTGCTGGAGGGGTTGTGGGATGGTGGATGGACTCAGTGGGTAATGGGCACTAAGAAATCTACTCCTGAAATCATTGTTGCATTATATGCTAACTAACTTGGATGTAAATTTAAAAAATAAATAAATTAAAAAAAATAGTTGGACAATTAACCAACTGAGCCCCCAGGAGCCCCCTATCCACTCACTCCAACATACTTTTTTAACTTAAAAATATTGTTTGGGTGAAGGAGGTCAAAAGGTAAAAAGAAAAAAAATGCAGTTGATATAAAACAGAATTTTTAAATCATATTCAAAAATTGTTTTTAAAAAGAGTGGTTGTTGGATCAGAGGGTAACTCTATGTATAACTTTTTGAGGACCTCCCAAAATGTGTGCCCAATACTTTTTATAGGTATTTTGGAAGACACACAAGTGAGGATAATCCCTCATTTCAAAGAGCTCACAATTGACAGTGTATGGGAAGATGAGATAAACATGCCTATATTAAACATATAATTATAATCTAGTTTATAATTAAGAGCCAAACCATGTGCTCTAAATTAAAAGTGGACCCACAGTCATAGAGTAGGAAGGAAAGAGAAAAATATATGTATTATCTGGACACTTTTCCATGTTAGTGCATATACTTAAGTTACCAGCAAAGGCTCATCAATAAGAAACATGCTCAATAAATTATGATATAGCTATAAAGTAGAATACTATGCAGACATTAAAAAATGAGATTGATCTTTATGAATTAATATGGAATGGTGTCAAAAATATTCATATAAGCAAAGAAGGCAAGTTGTTGAATAATGTATATTACAAATCAACTTTTATAAGAGAAAAAAATACTTATACAATTATCCTTAGCTATCCAAATTTATTTATTTCTAAAGTCGGAGAGTAAATGTTAAAATCTGGATAGATAATTCAGATAATTAAGGATATTAAGTTTTATGAATGTGTTCAGATCTTGAGTTTCAGATAGCAAATAGTAAGAATTGGGATAAGCAGAAATTTACCTCAAAACATTTGTCCAAATCTATTTAGTTGTTAGGTTTGGAAACAATAGTTAAGCTTATTACGTGTGTTTATGCACAAAAATCATCTGGAAATAATAAGCACTGAACTATTAGCAGTAGCCATCTTTGGGGTGGAATTTTCTTTCTATTTTAACATAACTATATTCTGTGAGTTCTTACAACACACCAGTGCACTTCTAGTCAGAAAACAACACAATAAAAATGTCATTTTTAAGAAGAAAATTCTGGCAGTGGGGAGGGCACCTGGCTGGCTTAGTTGGTAGAGCATGCAACTCTTGAACCCAGGGTCATGAGTTCAAGCCCCACGTTGGGCATAGATCCTACTTAAAACTAACTAACTAACTAAATAATAATAATAAAAACTTTGGTTGAAAGATGGAGAGGTGATCACAAATAATGCAGCATGTCCAGAGAAGTGAAGACAAAAGGCACAAGAAAACCCTGAAAACATGTAACAGTTTAATAACTGGAGCATAATTATTAAAATGTGGTGAGAGAAAAGTGGTGTGAAATTTTCTAAGTTTCACTTGTTTTTTCATGTGATATACAGATTCATTTTTCCAAAAGCTAATATGAATTTCAATATCTATCATCAACTCCAATGTTAGGAAACATCCTCTTCTAAGTCCCTTCTTTTAATCTAAAAATTGACTTGCATATCACAAAATAGTCCAAGCATTGTAATATAAGCAGTATACATGCAATGATTCCAAAATAAAATACACTACTGCAGATGATATCATTCTGAGCACTTACCTGGGGTCGAATAACTTTTACAATATTTTTGAGGGCAGTGTCAGGGGATGGAGGTGAGCAGTCAGGTGTTGGGCCTGTTGAGCTGTTTCTATGGTTACTACTTCCTGGAGCAGTAATTGCTACCTCAGATGCATTATCTGTGAATAAAAATAGAACTGCCGTAAAACTAATCACTCAGGTTACTTTTTAAGACTTGAAATTACTTTAGTGAACATGAATTGAGATTCCAACTTAAAACTGGTATCAATTACAAGATCATAATGAGGAATATGCATGGCAGTATATTTTAAAGATAATGTTTACTTGAATGCTTTACTTTCTTTTGGAATGTTAAATATCATACTCTGCAGTATTCCAAAAAGGAAGGGTATTCAATTCATGATAGATCACCCAACACAGCTATTAAGACTGCCATTACTATACGAATGGCAAAACTTTACCTTAACTAAAAAAAATATGAGGGTTTTTGTTTTATATGATTGGGCTAAATTTTCTCCATAATCTTTCAAATGGGTATTGGTCTTTATTAAAGTGAAAGTTTCATATCTCCCTGAGTCAAAAAACCCAAATTCAAGTTCTCTCAAAGCACTTTTCTTAGAAATCCCGCAAACTATAGAGAGGCATCCCAGTGAATTAAAATTAAGGAAAAACTGACATGTGTGCACAATGGTTTTACAATGTAGACTAACACAAAACAATCACACCCATCTTCTATAATCAAACTAATTGAATGAAATTTCAAAAATCTAAATTATTTCTCCCTTATGTTCAGTATGAGGGTCAAAGGAAAAAGTGTTGACTTTAAAATCAGCAACATGCATAAAATTTTCTTAAGTTTTTATCAAAACAAAATAACAAAAAAGATGCAGTTTTAGAATGTGTAAAACACTTGGAAAAGGATGGAAAAGTTTTAAAATAACTCTGCTAGCATGGAGACATTATTTTATCAATTTGACACTCCTCTATAACTTTGTGCGGAAACTGCTGCAGGCTCAAATCTAAAAAAAAATTACTTCCTTGTTATGTTTTCAATTAGTTCCCCAAAATTTTCTGTTCTAGACAGCTGAAATGATGCAAAGACTGACACTGATAAGTTTTTACTGACCAGCAAGTTTCTCTAATCCATGACCATTGTCTACAGTCCCAAGTAAAAAAGTAGTAAGTTATGAAGACACCTCTTGCTCATAAAAAGTGAGAGAATGGAAACTCTACCTACATAAAAACATGATTCAGTTTCACTGGGGAGTCTAGACATAAGCTTATGAAACAAAAATATATAAGTGTGATATATTGAATTAAATAGATCACTTATTAAATAAGTCTTAAAAGTGCCCAGAGCTTACTCTTGACTCAAGTTGAATGGATAAAGTGAGATTTGAATTAGCGTCTCAAGAAACACAGAATTCTGAAAGACAGTAATATGGGGTCATCTTCTGACTAGGATATAATTGGTATAGTAATTATTGAAACAGAGACAAAATATCAGTCAGCAAGACAATAAAAAGAAGCCCTGATTCTCTCCAATTTGTCCCTCCCTTTCATTCATTCAACCATACATCTAAAAACATTTATTTGGGGGCAACTATGTATCAGGCATTCTGTTATATTCTCTTTTTTAATGTTTTTTATTTATTTCTGAGAAAGAGAGAGAAAGCGTGAGCAGGGAGGGTCAGAGAGAGAGGGAGACATAGAATCTGAAGCAGACTCCAGGCTCTGAGTGAGCTGTCAGCACAGTGCCCGACGTGGGGCTTGAACCCATGAACCATGAGATTATGACCTGCTCCGAAGTTGGATGCTTAACTGACTGAGCCACCCAGGCGCTCCTATGTTATATTCTAAGGTTAAATGAAAAAGAACCTCTAGGCAGAGGGTAGAGTTTAGGGAAATATGAATAGGTAGAGCACAGAGGACTTTTAAGGCAGTAAAACTCTTTTGTATAATATGATAATGGTGGATACATGTCATTATACATTTGTACAAACCCAAGAGTGAATCCTAGCGTAAACTTCGGACATTGGATGATAATGATGGGTCAATGTAGGTTCACTGATTGTAAAAAATGTACCAGTATCCATATCCATATCCATAGTGGGGGAAGCTGTGCTCATGTGGGAGCAGGGTACAAGAGAAACCTCAATACCTGTGCTCAATTGTTCTGTGAACCTAAAACTGCTTTGAAAAATTAAGTTTGATAAAATGTTTAAAAATCCATGCCTTAAGAAGTACACAATTGAATGTGATATCAGACATGTAGACAAAGTATGATGCCATATAACTTGAGATTTGATAACAGGTAAATGAAACCTGATGAAAAAACAAAGGGAGGAACAATCATCAGACTGGCTGGGAAGGAAGAAGGACCGTGAAAGGCTTCATTCAGTTTTCAGGCAAGAAAGCTGGGACAGAACATAAGACATAAGGGCATGGAGACAAAAAGAGCATAGATAAAGCTATTTTATGTTAGGAAGAAGCTGGAGATTAGTTTAAATAAGTAAAAGAAAGTTTAATTAGTTTACTAGTGTATATTTAATTCTGTAGGTGATGAGAAATATTGAAGATATTTAACTAAGAAGTGACATAGTAATAATAACAGCTAATGTTTATTGAACTCCAGTGAAATAATGTTAGAGACTTTATTCCTATTATTTATTCTCTCTTTTGTATTCTTCATTGTTGTCTCTCTGTGTTGCGTTCTAAATAGTTTTTTATACTCATTTTCCCCTCTATTGGCTCTTTCTTCAGCAATATCTAGTCTGCTATCAAACCATTTTCTTAATTTCACTGATATTTTGCATTTCTAAAATTTCTATTTTGTTCTTTTTCAAATATACAATGTCACCATTTGGCATTTTTCAGTTTCCTAACAATTTCAAGCTTGTTTTTATTTAGTGGAAAATAGCAAATAACTGTTCTTGTTCTTGTTGTTGTTGTTAATCTGTCCCTGATAATTCTAATAACCTGAAACCTTCATGGATCTGTTTCTGTGTCTCTGGATCTCACTCATGGTATTTTGTTCCATTATCTATCTCATCTTCAATTCTGTGCTATTTGTTACTCAACTTTTGTTAGCACAAGATAAACAACACTAAATTTAATTCTTTGTCTTTTAGCAAATGTTAATTCGAAAAAGCATACAAGTTTATATTCTAATACCAGATACTGAAGTCTGTGTACAAATTGCCTGCTCAATGTTGGGCACTTTATTTAACCTCTCTGCACTTCAGTTTTCTTAACTTTAAAAATGAAAATGATGAATAGCTGTCTAGAAGAAAGTTATTGTTTATGTGTGCAGATAAAATGAAAGAATACATATGAAAAGTAATTAGCATGTTATCAGGCACATAGCATGGGTTTTGTTTTTCCCTATGAAGCCAGATATCATCAGAATAAAATAAAACATAGAAAAGGAAAGAAAATCCAGAAAGAAAAGCAAAAAAAAAAAAAGTAATGTTTTATATCTAGAGTAAAGACTGTAAATACTTGGGTAAATTTTGAGACCAATATCTTTTAGCTATTAACACAAATTGCTAGAGACAGAATTTATTTCCAGGGATAATTCCCTTGAGGAATGATTCACTGCAAGGGCCGGCCTTGTTGACTACCTTCTTTGTGTCAAAGTCAGAAAAACTGAGGCGTACTTCATGCAGACTGTAAGAAAAAAGCTTTTTAATGTGTGTTATAAGTAATTTAACACATAGTACAAACCAGTGGGTAATCAAGTACTAAATTATTTAGAAAAGACTATTAATGTCTCCATCTTCTGAATCCATGATCTGTACCATTACAATGATAATTTGATTTTATACTACCTTGTATTGTTCATTATCTCTTTCAGACTAGGTTATATTTTTGCAGACACTTACATTTCCCTTTACCCTCCATAGCTCTTAGATCAATGCTTTTAAAAATACTAAAGAGGGGGACCTGGGTGGCTCCGTTGGTTAAGAGTCCTATTTTAGCTCAGGTCAATATCTTGCAGTTTGTGAGTTTGAGCCCCACATTGGTCTCTGTGCTGACAACTGAGAGCCTGGAGTCTGCTTTGGATACTGTGTCTCCCCTCTCTCTGCCCTTCCCATACTCATGCTCTGTCTCTGACTCTCAATAATAAGCAAATGTTAAAAAAATTAAAAATACTAAATGAAATAAAGTGGATAAAGCAAAACATGTCTGTCAGTGGCAACCATCAAAAATGCCCTTAATTAAATGGAGAAAGGTGAGCTAGCTTTTGAAATCCCATGGTCTTTTTTGGAGAAAATCCAAATGAGAAGTATATTTTAAATATCCTTTATTATATTATTTATTAAAAAAAAACAATTATCCAGTGGAATTTGCAAAATGACAGCCTGTATCCAAGACAGTTTTACATGGTTAACCTACATTTTTCACCTGCAGCTCCAAAACATTGCTGATGAAAAGGAAATGAGGTGTTTAAAAACTGCTTAGAGAAAATTACTAAATATACTTGCAGTTTCAAATTGAAATAAGAGAGTTATCTTTTAGTCAGTTTCTCTCACTATACATTAGATTAGCATTATGACTGTCCTTGTTCTCTAAAATAACAAGTTTAGAAAAATATCTTCTAGCTTACTCAAGCTTTTAGAAGAAGAGTATTCTGTGAATACAAAATAATTCATGTGCAGTGTTATAGAAAAGAATTTAACATCATTCACTAGCATGTACTGAGCAGTTAAAGTACACCAGAAACCATGCTAATTGCTATGTAGATGACAAATAGATGTGAGATTACTTCTGGCTGGGAATTCAAGAAAAGTGTCATGGCAAGATGATGACTAAACAGGTCTCTGACAGATTAGTAAAATTCATACATGAAGAAATGAGTGGGAAGGGCATTTCAGAGTCGGAAGTATAATGAGCAAAAGGTAGAGAGATGGAAAAGAATTAGGCACATTTGTGTAATAAAGAAGAGTTCGGTTTGAATAAAATATTGATGGAGGAAATACCAAGAAATGGAGGACTCATAAACAACACACCTGAGCTTTGAAGTCAGACAAACCTAACCTGAAACTCTGCCATATTCTTTTACTGAAGTATAACTGACATACAATATCCCATTATTTTAGTGTACATCAAAGTGATTTGATATTTTTATGTATTATTAAATGATCCTCACAGTAAGTATAGTTACTGTCACCATACACTTTTATCAATTCATCTATAGACACACAACCAAAGGGCTGCTTCCATATCTTGTCTATTGTAAATAATGCTACCATGAATATGGGGGTGTATATATCCATTCGAGTTGGTGTTCTCATTTTCTTTATACAAATATCCTAAAGTGGAGTTGCTGGATTACATGACAGTTCTATTTTTAATTTTTTGAGGAACTTCCAAAGGCACTGTTTTCCATAGTGGCTGCAATAATTGACCCACATCTTGGAACATTTGTTATTTTGTGTCTTTTAAATAATACCAATCTGACTGGTGATATGAGTATTGCTACTCCAGCTTTCTTGTTTCCATGCCTTCACTTTCAGTCTATGTGTGCCTTCAGATCTGAAGTGCATCTCTTGTAGGCAGCATATAGATGGGTATTTATTTTTAACCATTCAGTCACCCTATGTCTTTTGACCAGAGCGTTTAGTCCATTTATATTTAAAGTATTCATTGATAGGTATGCACTTATTGCCATTTTGTTAATTGTTAATCGTTTTCTAATTGGTTTTGTAGTTCTCTGTCCCTCTCTTCTTTTTCCTAGTCTCTTTCCTTGTGCTTTGGTGGTTTTCCTTAGTGTTATGTTTGGGTTTCTTTTTCTATTTTTTGTGTATCTATTGTAGGTTTTGGTTTGTAGTTACTATAAAGTACAAGCATGTGTGCGTGTGTTTGTACATGTGCATGTATGCATGTGTGTGTGTGTGTGTAGTCTATTTTAATCTGATAGTTGCTTAGATTTAAACACATTCTATAAGCACTACATTTCTGCTTTCACTGCCCCCCAACATTTTATGTTTTGACATCATATTTTACATCTTTCATTTTGTGTATCCCTTAACTACCTATTGTAGCTATAGCTGATTTCACTATTTTTGTCTTTTAATTTTCACACTAGATTTTTAAGTGGCTATATAGATTGACCTTGACCAATAAGATTTTTTTTCTTTTATACATTTTCTTATTTCTAATTATGTCCTTTTCTATTCTGATTAAAGAAGGCCCTTTAACATTTCTTGTAAGGCTGGTTTAGTGGTGATGAACTCTTTTAGGTTTTGCTTGCCTGGGATGTGATATAGTAAGAGTAAGGTGTCAATGAGAACAACAAATTATGGCTAGCAGAAGAACAATTTTGAAGGCTGGGTCCTTGAGCTATGGAGCCACCATGCCAACCCTGGGCTTTGTACACCTATATAAGAGAACAATAATGTTCTATCATGTTAAAGCCATATTTCTTTTGGATATGTATAACAGCAGTCAAATTTATATCCTAACTAATGCATGGGGCAAGACAGCTATCAGTGAGGGAGTAAACTGTTCTAGCAGGGTAAACATTTGATATCTTGTCTGATGCCAGTGAAATTTATATTTGATTATGAGATTGTACAAGGGAAGGTAATCTCTATTGTTATAATAAAAAATGGTAAAAATTCTAACTGACAAAGGGGAAAAATTACCAGCAAGTTGATGAAACCAGAAAAATAAGAAAAAAGAATAAAAGAGAAAAAATAAGCTAAAATAAATAAAAAACATAAAATGAAAGTAATAAAATCAAGTATATCAATTGTGGATATCAGTTCTTATGGAAAGAACTACCCCCACCCCCCCCCCCCAAAAAAAAACAGAGATGGCTGCAATTTGAAGTGTCAGGTTTGACTGGGAGCAGTTGGCTTCATTCACATGGCTATTGGGAGCACTGGATTTCCATGAACTATTGGGCTGAGGGCCTTAGTTTCTCACTGGCTATTGACTAGAAGCTTCCCTCAGTTCCTTGGCATATGAGTCTCTCCACAGAGGCTTACAAAGGGACAATAGCTTCCATCAGAATGAGTAAGCCAGAGAGCAAGAGAAAACTAGCAAGATAGAAGCCAGAGTTCTTTTCTATTCATTATTCTATTCATTAGAAACAAGTCACTAGGTCCAGTCCACATACAAGGGGTAAGAATTGCACAAGGGCATAAATATCAGTAGGTGAGATAATTGGGAGTTATCTTAGAAACTTAATATCAGAGACGTGCAGGAAAAAGCTACCCTCAAACTACTGATGGCAACAGAAATGGATACAGCCATTTTGGAAAGCAATAGCATTAAGATCAGTGCCTCATGATAGCACGGCCAACTTACCTTGGTTTGCTAGGTTCTTTCTCAGTTTTAAACCTGGAAGTCCTACATCCTGGGAACCCCTTCAGTCCTGGGCCTTGGTTAGTCACCCTACTCTGGAGCCAGGCTGTGGGGGTTAAATCATGACTCCACACTTACTAGCAATGTGAACTTGGGTAAGTTACTTAATTCTCTTTGCCTCAGTTTCCTTATCTGTAAAATAAAAATAATAATAGCATAATTGTGGAAACTAAATGAGATAATACAAGAAAGTGCTTAAAGCAATGTATGGCACATAAAAAGTGCCCAATGATATTAAATATGTTAAAATATACATACCCTTTCACTAGGGTATACACACAATTATTATTCAAACTGGGACACTTTTGATCATGAAAGGGAGCGCTTATAACAATTAGGCCAGGTCAACAAGCATAAAAGGGAATATTCAGGGAAAGTGGGATATATGATCCTTACATGTGATCCACACTGGAATTTATCTCATAGAAATATAAGCACCTCCATATAAGACAAGTGTACAATAATGTTTACTACTCTTTTAATGGTGGAAAAATAATGTAAAATGAAGTGAACGCTTATCAATAGAGGTGAAATAAATCATGATACATAATACCATCAAATTTTATGCAACCTTTAAAAGAGTGAATTATAAGGATACCAACTGACTTGAAGAGAGTCCTTTGAAATACTGTTGAATGAGAAAAATAATATTTAGGAAAATATGTTAGGAGTCTCCGAGTCTCCTTTTTGTTAAACAAAAGGTTTTACACTCAGAGGCAAATAATGAAGTTTGAACTTCAGGATCCTGAACTTTCATGGGCCTGTTCCAAGATACTGGGAGAGTCTCTGGAAATGCTTTTGTAAATTTTGTAAAAGTAAAATGTTTTAATTGCAATAAGTTAAGATTTCTTCAAATTTCTTCCAACTCTAATTTCCTTGCTATCATACTTCTCCTTGTTTTTGGTAGTATTAAAATGGCTGCAGACATTTTGGAATCTGGCTAAGGAGAAGATGAGTTTAGGATACATTTAGTTTGGGTTTAGTGGGACATATTTGCAAGGTTTAAGTCACTTCGTTATATAGTCCAGATGTTAAAATGGCTTCTAGAAATTCTCCTACCATCTCCTGTGCCAACTCATCTGGTATGTGACTATAAGGTTTACCGCACTACTATGATATAAGTGATATTGTGATAAGAGTGTGGCCTAGAAATATTAGTGTACCAGAAATACTTGTTATGTACAGAAGTTAGTGCATGGAAAGTTCTCCCAAATCTTATAGCTTAGCTATGACAAAGGAGTTTTATCAAATTTGACAATAATCGCAAAAACTAGCATGGAATTGCCAATAAGAGATTGTAAAGCTGAAAGGAAATTTTCTACAGGCAATAAAACCAAACAAACTAATTTTGATCAATAATGCTAAATGAGGAAAAAAATCAACACGGAAAGATTGAATTATTTTATTTTCTCTACATTAGCATTGTCTAAGAGAAGCATAATGTAAGCCACATATGTAACTTTAAAATTTGCTAGTAGCCACATTTTTAAAAGTTCTGAAAATGGATAAAATTAATTTTAATAATTATCATTTATCTCAATTTATCAAATATATTATGTTTTCAATTATTAATAATTATATTTTACATTCCTTTTTATGTGCTATCTCTTCATAATCTGAAGTGTAATTTACACTTTCAGCAAGTGAATTCAGGTAGTACATTACCTGGATTTCCATGTATGTCACTGGAAATACATGATCTGTATTTAGATTTTATAAAATTACAGTTGGAAACATAGATTCAACTGTAAACAAACTTGTTCTAAACATACTTAATAGTTTCAGATAACTGAAATGAATATCCAAAAATTATTTTTTCTTTAGTATTTGCATCCACATTGACAAAATTATTTCATCACTTTTAGAAGAATTGATTTGACTTTGACATAGTTTTAGCTTCAAAATTATATCTGCCCAAGTTAAGTAAGTTCTCTGAGTCAGCATTATTAATAGGAAAGTCAAGAGGGATTGCATAAATTTAAATTATAAGTTTGGAACCTGCTAAAGTATTTTAAAATGTTCTGTGGGACATTTAATTCTAATTTTAAGCAAATAATTTTCATTGATTCTATTTTCACTTCTGAGAGCAAACTTCTTACCAAATTTACTATGCATTTACTGAATGTACCTCTTACTATTGTCCACTTTATTATCTTTAAAAAAATTTTTTACACAAGAAACTTTTTTTCAGTTTGCTCTGCCATGGCAAATTATAATTGGCATCATCGTGAAATTTGTCACATATCATATTCCAGTCTCTCCGTTTTTCCTTTAAAAAATGCTTCAGTCATAAAATGTGTGCAAAGTGGAAAAGAAGATAAGGTGAGGGAAATGGGGAAATCCCGGTCATTGTAGGAACATCCCAGTCTTCCTTAGTGCATTGGAACTTGTACATGGGGACTCTCCAGCACTGTTTAACTACTTGGGGAGGATTTGCAAGTTTCTACAGATCATTACCAGAAACAGAAAGGACAGTCTTTGCTTGCAAACAACTACAATCCTTATGACTGTATACAATGAAATAAAAAATAAAGTTGCAAACTAATAGGTATGCTGTGATTCTATTTTGGTTTTATTTTATTTAAAAAGAAATAAAACCCATATATATGTATATATATGGAGAAAAACATGGAGAAAACATATATATATATATATATACACATGTTTTTCTATGCTTGTATGTGTAAGAAGACAGCTAAAGGATATATACTGAGCTGTTAGCATTGTCTAAGTGAAGGTAGGTTAAGAAGTCAGCACAATTAGATCAGGAAAAATGGGGGAAATGATCAGTATTGTCCTTATAAAATTATGCATTATATTATAGGTTTTAATTCAGTACGATACACATATACTTATCATTTGTAAGCTATCCAATATAGGGGAAAAAACTTTTTCAAATATAATATGATTTGTTATTATTTGTTGTTAGTTCATAATTTCATTACATTATAATCTGAGATTGGGACCTGATTTTCTGATATGTTAACATGCCTCTGAGACCTAATTAGGTAGCCAGTTTTTCTAAGTGCTTTACGTATATGTGAAAAGAATATATGTATTCTCTATTGATGGGTACAGAGTTCTCGATATGTCTATTAAATCATGATAGTTGTGTTATTTAACATACTATATTCTTTTTTAAATTTATTTTTATTTTCTAGAGAGAGAGAAAGATGGGGGAGAAGGGAGCAGAGAGAGAGAGGGAGAGAGAGAGAGAGATTGAGAGAGAGAGGTAATCTTACCCCAGAGCCCAATGCAGGGCTTGATCCCACAACCCTGAGATCATGACCTGAGCTGAAATCAAGACTCTGATGCTTAACCAACTCAGCCGCCCAGGTGCCACTAACATAGTATATTCTTTTTTTTTTTTTTAATTTCCTTTAATGTTTATTTTTGAGAGAGAGAGAGAGAGACAGAGAGAGAGAGACAGAGAGCATGAGTGAGGGAAGGGCAGAGAGAGGTAGACACAGAATCCGAAATAGGCTCCAGGCTCCCAGCTGTCAGTACAGAGCCTGACGTAAGGCTCAAACTCATGAACCATGAGATCATGACCTGAGCCAAAGTTGAGCACTTAACCTACTGAGCTACTCAGGTGCCCCTAACAAAGAATATTCTTATATTATGTTTCTTCATTTATCAGAAATTTCTGTGAAATATGGTATATTAAAATCCTGCACAAATTGTGGATTTCAGTTTGTTTTCAAACACTTATCCATTTGGGATTTTAATATTTCAAGGCAATGTTTTACGTGAAAAATGTATGAAAAATTTTGTGACTTTATACTTCTTACTATATTGTGTTTTGTTCTTTTATTGTTATGTAGTATCCCACTTTATCTCTTTTAATGTTTTTAACTTTCAATTATATTTGGACTGACAATATTGCTTTAAAGCTATCTTTAGGTTGTTTTCACTTGATCTTTGTTTCTTAACCCCAATGTGTCATTTTTATTTATGTTCAATTCCTGGAAAATGAGTATAGCAAGATTTTTAATAACTGAATCCAATATGATCATCTTTGTCTTTTATTAATTATTTTCTGTTTTGTGGTTTTGGTTTGAATTGCTTACTCTTGGCTTTGCTTCTTTTTTTCCCCATGTTTAAGAACATTTTAATTATTATTATTTTTAAATAGTTTATTGTCAAGTTGGTTTCCATATAACACCCAGTGCTCATCCCCACAAGTGCCCTTCCCCATGCCCATCATCCCCCTTTCCCTCTCCCTCACTCCCATCAACCCTCAGTTTATTCTCAGCATTCAAGAGTCTCTCATGGTTTGCCTCCCTCCCTCTCCCCAACTATTTTTCCCCTTCTTCTCCCTCATGGTCCTCCAGTAAGTTCCTCCTAATTCACCTATATGTGCAAACATATGGTATCTGTCCTTCTCTGCCAACTTATTTTGCTCCACATAACACCCTTAAGTTCCATCCATGTTGCTACACATGGCCAGATTTCATTCTTTCCCATTGCCATGTAGTATTCCATTGTATATACCACATCTTTTGATCCATTCATCAGTTGATGGACACTTACGCTCTTTCCATGTTTTGGCTATTGTTGAGAGTACTGCTATGAACATTGGGGTACATGTGCCCTATGCATCAGCACTCCTGCATCCCTTGGGTAAATTCCTAGCAGTGCTACTGCTAGGTCATAGGGGAGTTCTACTGTTAATTTTTTGAGGAACCTCCATATCGTTTTCCAGAGGGGCTGCACCATTTTACATTCCCACCAACAGTGTAGGAGGGTGTCCATTTCTCCACATCCTCACCAGCATCTATAGTCTCCTGATTTGTTCATGTTAGCCACTCTGACCGGCATGAGGTGATATCTCAGTGTGATATCTCAGATTTGATTTCCCTGATGATGAGGGATGCTTTAATTATTAAATATTTCTTTATTCTTTTATTTTCTATTATTGTTTTGGAAGATTTAAATTATGTTTCTAATTTCTACTGGTTTATCTCAAAATTTTACTAGAAAATTTTGTAACAAAAAAAATTAAAAATCATTAAGTATCTTTGTCTAGTGTTTTAGCCCACTATCCCTCATTACTTACTCTCTGATCATAAACCTCTATCTTCCCTGTTGTTTTCTTTAAATTTTTGTTTAATGTTTTTATTTATTTCTGAGAGAGAGAAAGACAGCGTGAGCAGAGGAGGGTTAGAGAGAGAGGGAGATACAGAATCTGAAGCAGGCTCCAGGCTCTGAGCTAGCTCTCAGCACAGAGCCCGATGCGGGGCTCAGACCCACGAACTGTGAGATCATGACCTGAGCTGAAGTCAGACACCCAACTGACTGAACCACCCAGGTGCCCCTCTATCTTCTTTGTTTTTATTGTCTGGATATTTAATACGCCTGGCTGTCATTTTTTATCAGGAGGCATGATTTCTGGCTCCCACTTGAAGTGGGGCTATTTTAGATCCCACATCCCTGAAGGATGCAGTCTTGCTATGAATCCTGCCCATTTTGGGGCCCAGCCACCAGTTGGGACTGCCATTTAAGTTCTAATTTTTATTGTGTATCTCTGATCAATTAATGATAGAGATATTTTCTTTTTTTTTTTCCTTCAGCACAGCTAGAATTTGTAATTTTCTCATTTTATATTTTATCCTCATTGTTTTTGAAGCACTGGAAAATGGGGGAAAGTTCACTTTAAAATAAACCTTGCTGAGTTGACAGATCATGTTATACTTTTATAATCAGAAAAATGTATACTTGACTTAAAAAATAAATATAATGCAAGTCTATATACATCTAATGTTCATTCACATTTAAATAAAGCTATACACAAAAGAAAAAAAAAGGAAAAAAATAAACCAGGATTTTTTAAATTAACATTAGTTACCTTGATAGGTAAGATTCAGTAAAATAGTTTACTTTTACTTCTTTTTTTACTTTTCATATATTGAACAAAATTAACAAAATAATATATTCAATTTTATAATGAAAACTTATTATAATCAGTTATATATATATATAAGTTCATAATGATCAACTTATTTTAAAAGGCTACTAGAAGGAAAATTAGCATTATATTAGTAGCTGTATTAAAAATTATTACACTATACTAAAAAATAATAACACCAATATAACAGGTTTTCCTAAGGGAAACAAAAGATATTTAAAATGATTTCATAGGTTTAGAAGGATTTCTGTACTGATAGAATTAGATAAATCATTCCTTTCCACACTTGGTTAGAATAATCAAAGTATGCTTCTGTTAAAATGATGATCCAAGATCCTATTACTTGCCTGTGACTTAAAGTCTGCTTACTTTTAAAATTTTCTAAGGAAAAGAATGTAAACTGGTTCACTGCTCTTGACTTGTTTATAGCCCAGTTTTCAGCATTCCATTATTTTCTTTCACTTCGTCTCTTCACAGGTAGGAGACCCAGAAGACACTAGATGGCTATTCAGTAATTAATTGAATGGTTCTATAGAAATAAAAAGCATAGAAAAACCTATGTGATTAAATGGAACCTACAGTTTTTTCTTTGGGTTCTGTGCATAAATAGCATAATAGGAAAACCCACAGAGAACAAATGTGGTCAAGTTTGGCAGTAAAATACATAATTCTGGATGCAGTAATGGTCTATTTGAGTCCAATTGACTCAAGAGGTGTGTAGCATGCTTTAAAATTTTATTTTGCAATGTAGATAAAACTTCTCATTACTTTACTAATGTTTCTTTTTCTTTGTGTCTCATACAAAGGCCTTGGAAAAGAATAAGTCCTCAATAAATAGCTGTGGAATAAAATGAATGATCTTATTTAAAACAAATTTTTTAATGTTTTTGTTTATTTCTGAGAGAGAGAGAGAAACAGCATGAGCAGGGGAGGGTCAGAGAGAGAGGGAGATACAGAGTCTGAAGCAGGCTCCAGGCTCTGAGCTAGCTCTTAGCACAGAGCCCGATGCAGGGCTGAAACCCACAAACCATGAGATCATAACCTGAGCTGAAGTAGGATGCTTCACCGATTGAGCCACCCAGACGCCCCATGAATGATCTTATTAAAAATAGGCAGTTTTAAACAGTAGGATGGAGCACTGGAGGAAGAGTTATAAATCACAGTCACTTCCCAATGACAGATTAACTTTTGAATTATCATCTCTTTCAACAAACTATTAATCTATTCTGGCTTAGTTTCCTCAACTGCAATAGAAGATATGATGATAAATGTGATGAAGTGATAGATCTAGAAAATTTTTTGTGCATTAATTCTTCGTTGAGTTTAAATAAGAAAAATACTTTTAATTCTCTATTTTTCTGAACTATTCAAACCTAGTCTGTTAATTCCCAAAAATAACCAAGGAATAAGCTATTTTTGTCTTTTCGTTTTTTAATAAATTGCCTCTGAGAGGCCAACAATCTATTATGAGTTTTTTTGAATATGTGTATTCTAATATGAATGTGAAATGTAATACATCGGGTGAAATTTAGAATAAAATATAGTAATTTTTTTTTTACTTTTTAAATGTATAATGTGACTATAGTTGGGTATTAGTTAATTTTGCTAATGTTACTTAATTAAGAGTGTAGGAGTACCTAAAGAGAGAACTAGAAGTTTTAGTATAATATTACATTAAGAATACAGCATCTATCGAAAAGAATATAAAATGAATTAGTGAGTGTGCCAATTGATATATCTGACATGTCTAAACAGTGTAGGGGGAGAAAAGATTAAATACGAGACTACAAGCATTAATACAAGATTTCTTTAAGATTATATTTTCAGTATATTGGGGCGCCTGGGTGGCTCGGTCGGTTAAGCGTCCGACTTTGGCTCAGGTCATGATCTCACGGTTCACGGGTTTGAGCCCCGCGTCGGGCTCTGTGCTAACAGCCAGCTCAGAACCTGGAGCGTGTTTTAGATTCTGTGTCTTCCTTTCTCTCTGACCCTCCCTTGATCATGCTGTCTCTCTCTCTGTCTCTCAGAAATAAATTTTTAAAAATTTAAAAAAAGATTATATTTTCAGTATAATGTTATTTTCAACTTAATGCTCTATGTAGCAACTGTTAAACAGAACACAATTAGTAAGAGTGGGTCCAGGAAATAGCAACTAATCATTAGAAGGAACTGAAATTACACAATTATAAATTCCTAGGAGCTATAAAGATTTGCCTCTATTAGGAGCACTGAGAATAACACTTGTCAAATGTTCACTCAGAATACCAAACAAGATAATCTAAATGAAAATATTCTGAAGTATAAGCAAAAATAGAAGTTAAAACCTATATCCTTAATGGATGAAGTCTTATTGCAGAAGTTCAGTATTTTAGAGACAGTATTTATCCTTAACCTATTCAACTTTCTTTCTTCAAAGAGGGAGATCACCTACATATTTAACATTAACTAGATAAACCTGAATTATTTTGACATGATTTATTTTAACTTTCTAAATGACTAAGCTATTTTTAATTATTTTCTAATTATAAAAGCAATATGTTTATTGAAGAATATTTAGACAATACGTAAAAATATGTAGTCTTAGCAGTCAGAGAGTACAATTAATAGAATACCTTTCACGTCTTTTTTATCCCCAAGTACATACACATAATATTATTTTCAACTAAATTTGTATCAAATGGTAAATACACATTCATTCATTCAATAGATATCAATTGAGGGGCAACTAATGCCATTATAATAATTAGATGTTATCAATAATTAGATATTATTTGCAACCATTAATGATTATTGATAAGTCCATTCTTTGAATTTATCATTATTACTTAATTATTCACTTGTTTTCACTTTTGGGTTGTGTCCAACACATCCACTTATTTTAAATTGATTATAACATCCTCTAGTACTATTCCACAGATGGGCACAAAGAGTTTCTAACTCTTCCTATTTTGTTTGAAAGGAAAAATTTAAGATTTATCCTGGCAAATTGAAAATAATATCAAAATTGCATGATTAAGTAATCAAATAATAAATTCATGAACTGTGAATGTGGTTAAGAATATGGTGTCCAGAGCTGAATATCCTGTATTCAAATTCCAAAGATGCTATTTTCTAGAAAGCTCTAAACTTTTTGTGACTTATTTCCCTTATCTGTAAAATGGGAATGACAATACTAGCTTAAGATTAAACAAACTAAGATGCACAAAGTAAGTATTCAATACCATTAATTATTATTTTTTCATTAATATTTATGTGGCAGTGATTTTGCTAGAAGCTCTGATTACAATGAAAACAGGGAAGGTTTTGAACTTTATAAGACAACAACAAAAACAGATACTAAAATACGTAATGTCAACTACATAATTTCATTCAAAGTAAGGAATATAGAGGAAAGGAAAATTAGAAGGTACTGAAAGAGAAGAAAACAGAGGCATCCATATACTTAGTCTGGGGCATGGGTGTGTGTAGGTAAAGGGATTTTCCTTGAGGAAGTATAGATGTTATCTACTTGGGGGAAGGAAAAGGGACAGTAGGAGCCAACATTGGTTTAGGCAAGTGAAGCCCACAGATAGGAAGGAGCTTATCTCTACTGAAGAATAAAAGGAACTAAAGATGGCCAGTGTGGGAAGGTGGAAACTGATGACAGATGAAGCTAGAAATGAAAAATAAAGGAAGGAAGGAAGGAAGGAAGGAAGGAAGGAAGGAAGGAAGGAAGGAAGGAAGGAAGGAAGGGAGGGAGAAAAAGGACATCATTCAGGGCCTTGTGAACCTTATTAAGGATTTGGGTCATTTTTCTAAGAATGGTGACAAGTCACTAAAAGGTTTTAGTGATGCAAAGAGATTTATGATTTCTAAAATTACTTTGAGTTCAACATAAATAGTAATTTCAAAGAAGGGGAAACATTTTTTATTAAAATAATCTCTAAGAGTAGTTGGTAATAGTAGAAAAATGGGTAATTTTTAAGTGTAATTAGGGATAGAGAGTAAGTTATAGAATTAACTTCATCTGAACACCTATGGCCATTAAAAATTATAACACCTGGTGATTGAGTGACTATAGGAGTTAATGGAAACAGAGATGGCAATAATGAAACCTAGGTTTCTGCATTCAGATGAATGATTAACTCACTAAGGTAAGGAACACTGCATGAAGAGCAAATTTGTGGGGAGAGATACGAGTGTAGTCTTGGGTATGTTAGACTTAAAGCATCTTTGTGAAATGTAGGGGAGATATTCAATAAATGGATAAATGGATGGAAGAATGGATGAGCCTGGAATTGAGAGAAGTGGTAACAACTGGAAGGAAAAGTTTGGGAGTCTTCAGCATGTTGATTATAACAGAAGCCATACTATGGATGGAACAATTTAGGAAAAAAGTATGAAGAATAGGGAGGACTTTGTCTGAGCCTTAAGGAGCTCTCAACTTTCAAAGCCATAAAGAAAAATGTTAGCTGTCAACATAGACAGGGAATAGCATAATTAGATAAAAATTCTCCTTGGACAGCAAAGTGAAGAAAAGGTATCAAAATGGAGGTGTCACTAACCTGTGGAATGCTGCTGACAGGTTAAGAAAAATGAAGATGGAGAAATGTCCTCTCAATTTTGTGATATTAAGGTCTGGTACCTTTAGAAAGTACATTTGGAAAGAGCAGTGAGGAATGGAAACCTGACTAAAACAGGCAGAGTCGTGAAAGGAGAGGAAGAAAATGAAAGTACTGAGCATGTGGAGAGATGGACAGAAGTTGAGGAGTCAAGGGAAGGGAGTCAGGGAACTTTTTAGTTATTGCTAATTGGTTGCTTTCACTAATATCTGCTATTTTTGTTTTTGTTTTTCAGACGAAAAAAGCTTAAGCAGATTTAAATATTAATGTGTATGATCTAGTGCAGGACAATTAAAACACAGGAGAGGACACCAAATGAAAGGGTCATATTCCTAAGAAGGCACAAGAAAAAGGGAACTTGTTAAAAAGGAAAATCCCTCCACTTTAACAGGAGTTACAAGCAAGATAAGAGTGCAGGGAAGTTTGTATTTATAGACTTGGTGGAGGATGTCAACACGGTTCTCTCTGATGGCTTCAATTTTCTTTATTAGTTAGAACATGAGGCCACCTGCTGAGAGTGAGAGACAAGGTAGGCAAAAGTGGGACACCTGGGTGGTTTGCTCAGTTAAGCATCTGACTCCTGATTTTGGCTCAAGTCATGATCTCATAGGTCCTGAGTTCAAGCTCTGCAGCACAGAGCCAGCTTGGGATTCTCACTCTCTCCCTTTCTCTCTTCTTGTGGTTTCTTTCTCACTCTCTCAAAATAAATAAATACTTTTTTTAAAAAGTAGGAGAAAGTATCTGAGGTTTGAGGAGAGTACAGTAGAGAAAGAGTGGAATGTGATACAATGTGGAGGCCCTGCCTGAATGTGGTGTGCAGAACTTATCAATTATGAATGTGGTAAGATTGAATTTATGAATTTACCCCCTTTATACATATTCTGACAGTGTCTATAGGATACATTTATTGTATCCTATAGACACATTTATTGTATCCTATAGACACTATGCATAAGAAATGCATAATAAGAAACCTATACCCCCATCATTACTTTAATAAGAATTTATTATATCTTTATATATCTTATTATTCTATAGTTCATGTTACTCATACATAGTACAAGTAAAATTGATTTGATGGAAAAATATAATATTATTTTTCTTTAGGATGCTGTTTTCCAAATAGAGCCAACTTTCACAAATTTGAAAAAACTGAGATGATTACATTTTCAAATTGGTAAGCTGTTCATATGGATGAAGGAGGCAGTTAATTTACCAGGATTTCTTTGCAGGTACTGCTGCCCTGGTTTTTTTCTCTTTGACCGCTTTATAAACCAATAGTGGGTTACAAATTTACAATTTACTAGTTTAATAAATAGCTAAGACAGCACTGAGCACAGAGCAAATGCCAAACAAATAATTGCTGTTTGATAAAAATGGTTCTTATTAGCAAGCCCAGTATTTGTATGTAAAAGAGTGCTTCCAAGGGGCTTAAAAATAGTTTGCTCTCTTAAATGAGTTAAACATACCCACAGAAATCATGTTGACACTACCCACTTGCTTAGCAAAGATAAACATTAGTCCTAGTCCAGTCTGAATTATTTTAATTTCAAAATTTTGGCATTAGAATTTTGGATGGAAATTAGAATTTGGATGGAAGCTCCATCATTTCAAAAAATATTTTGCTATAAATAAGTTACAGGCTCACCTGCACACTACTACCTGTCTCAGGATGTTGGGGGAGGTGTTGTGGGTTGTAGAGGATTATTCACCAGAGAACATCTTTATTTCAGGTTGACCACAGACCAGTAAGCACATTAGCAAAGTGAATAGAGGTAAACAAGATCCAAACTATCCTGGCATGAAACTATTGACTGTGTCCTTTTTATCAGAGATCATCTATTTTCTTCCAACAGGATTGGAAACAGTCTTCACTGGTGGTTATAAATTGCTCATTAATCAAAATGGATTTATTGAGCATCCATAGTGTGCAAAGCCTGCACTAAGTGATTCAAAATAACAGGTTGCCTAGTTACCATAAAATGGAAAAATTCCCCTGTGAAGGTTAAAATTAAATGAAAGGCAGATAAGAAAACATTATCTTTGATGGCATCTGACTTTTTAACGGCTTTTTCCTGCCATTAAAGCCATTTTCTCTTAAAGATAACAATCTTTCATTCATTCACTCACTTATTTTCATTCATTTATGTAATTGAGTCCCCACTATGACTATGTAAGATCCCTTGCTTAATGCAATAAGGGAACAAACACGATTTCAATATTGACTGCATAAGCATGAGTCTTAGCAAATTTACCAAGCAAAGACTGGACTTCTGTTGATCTTTATTTAATGAGCCTAGTACTAGAGCATTCTTTATTACATATGAAATCCATAGTCATTGAGGCATTAGTAAAATGCTCCTTGCAAAAGTCTCAGTCATTTTCTGGTTGAACTGTAATATCTTGTTGAATATAGATTTACTAAAAAATTGCTTTAATATTTAAATTAAACCAGTGAATATGATAGAAATTTTTTTTCAGAATGAGACCTACTTTATACTAGCTTATCTAGTTAATAAATAGAAAAGACCACAGACAGGGAACTAATATTCATATTTAACTGTAATTTTCTGTGAAAATTCATATTCTATATCTATGAATGACATTGCCAGTCACAGCCAAGACCCTTCAATTTTAGTATATGTGCTGCCGAAGCGAGCACCAGCCAAGACCCTTCAGTGTGCAGCCTCTGAAATGAGCAGGACAGCCAAGGTCTGCTCACAGAGGCCCAGGATCCTCATTCGCCCCTCCCTGCTATGTGCCGAATTTGTGTGCTCAGTTATAGTCCCTGCAATTACTCCTTAGGGCTGCTATAACAATGTATTACTACCTGGGTGCCCTAAGCAACAGAAATTTATTGTCTCACAGTCTGGAGGATGGAAGTCTGAAATCAAGTTTGGTTTCATTCTGTGGGCTGTGAAAGAGATATGTTCAAGGTCTCTCTGACTTGTGGATGGCCATCTTCCCCCTGTGTTTCTTCACATCATCTTTCCTCTTTGCATATCTGTCTCTATGTATAAATTTCCTCTTCTTATAAGGATACCCATCATGATGGATTAGTCACCTAATGACTTCAGTGTAACTTGATTGCCTCTAGAGATTCCACCTCTAAATTCTTCAAGTAAGGTCACATTCTGAAATACTAGTGATTAAAAGTTCAAAAACGGGAGTGGGGCACAATTCAAGCCCTAACAGTCCCCAGTTCTTCTAAAGACCAAGTCATTCCTCTCTCATCTCTCTCTCTCTCTCTCTCTCTCTCTCTCAGTCTTTCCAGGAAAGTTTCAGAATGCAACTCCTATGCATGTAGAAGTCCTCATTTTGTCTGTAAACCTAAGCCATGTTATCCAGCACAGTTAACCAAAAACTATAGAATGCATCCCCTCAAATATAATTATTTAGTTACTTAGATACTTATTTCCTAAATGGTAGAATTTTCAAAGGGAGAAAGGATAACCACTCCTCTATACTTTCCCACTTTGTTCCCCCTTCCTCTCTTTGCAGGCATTGCCTTTGTACTGGTCACCATCATTTTTTGCTGAAACTGAACATCAATCTCTTGATTAATCTTCCTGTCTCAAGCCTCATCTCTGTACAATCTACTCTTCACACTGCTTCCAGAGAGACTATTCTAAAACAAAAACATATCACATCATGTCCCCACCTGAAGTTTGCCAATGGTTCGCTTCTGCTGTCAGGTAAAATCCAAACTTCTGCATGTCACCTCTTGTTCTTTTATGCATTTCACCTTAGTAGCATTCTGTGCTTTAACCCTACTAAGTTGGGCATGGTTTCTGAATGAACTGTGTTCTTCCAAGCCTCTGGATCTCTGCACACACTTCTCATTCATCCATACGTCATACAGCTATCGTTCATGTATCTAATTCTCTTTCTCTGAGGCTTCAATTGGGCAGCAAACTCCTCCAGTAAGTTTCTACTCAATCCCTCCCCTTCTATCCTCCTGAAGCACTTATGTTCATCTCTCTCATCACACTTATTACCCTTAATTTTAACACAGTCTAAGATTCTAAATATCATAAATTTCACCGTTTCTTTTGCAACTTTTAGCACAATGCCTAGAACACCATAAGTACTCAATAAATGTTTACTGAGTGGATAAGGAACTCACCAAGTAGATAAGTTACCCACCCGGTTCAGTTTGAGGGCCTCAAAAAGACTCATGTGCATCACGAGATGACTCCATTCTGAAAGTCCTACCTTTATTAGTAAAGGACTTGGTAAAAGGGGAAATATCAGTAGCCTCAAGAGAGGTCAGTAACTTCCCTGAGTTAATCAGCTTTAGTTAGCTGGCCCTGAAGAGGAAAAGTCAAAGCTAAGCATGGGTCATGAGGAATCAGGCATAGCAGGGTGAGACCTAGAAGTAATTGGATCCACGCAAAACCTAAGTTACAGGTTAATGGAATCAACAAAAGAAAATGACATAGACTGTGTCCTCATCCAGACAGAAGACAAACAGTGATGTTGATCTTCTCTTCCACCTGCTAGGTTAATTATGGAGGGGAATTCTGTGTGCTTCACTTGATAAAGTTCTATCTAGAATTAGAACAGAAACTGCTCTGACTTGTATTCATCTCTGTTCCTATCATTAAAAAGAAAAATTCTTCAATTTAAATTCTGGACACTCTCACTCCTAGAATTCACAATCATGGTAAAAAGTATGGAATACCAATAATTATAAATTAATCTGGGCCAGTTGAGCAAACTGGATTCTTTTATATTGAATCCAGATGATTGAACACAATCAGGGAAAATCATAGTCATGTAAATTAACTCTTATCCCACTTGAAAAGCAGTAACAGCAACAAACAACTCAGGCATTATGAGAATTTGTATTTCCCAAAAGAGGCTACAAGAATTTCTTATAACATGACTTTAGTATCACTTATCCATAAAGGGTAGAGGTGATTAAGTCCCCTTCACTTAAATATAGGTAGGCCCTTGATTACCACAGAAGTGGTGTTGCCTTCTAAGTTAAGTCAAAAAGCAAAACAGCTTCTGCCTCATTCTCTTAGGATGCTTGCTCTTGTAACTCCATCACTTACCATGAGGAAGTCTACATAGGCCATGCCAGACATATGAATAAGAATCAATATTGAGAATGGATTCTTCAGCCCCACCCCCAGCATGAAGCTACCACAGTTGATATCACATGAGACAGAAAAACACTATCTCTGTAGAGATCTCCCCAAATTGCAGATTTATAAACAAAATAAATAACTTTTTTTTTTTTTTAACTCACTAAGTGTTGAGGTAACTACCTCCACATGTTGGATGTTAGGCAGCCATCAATAACCAGAATAGATTTGGACATTTGGAAATGGGGTGTTGCCATAAAAAAATCTAAAACATGTGGCATGCAGGCTTATCAAAAAGAAAAGAGAGAGCACCCAAATAGACAAAATTATGAATGAAAATGGACTTATTACAACCAACCCCTCAGAAATACAAGCAATTATCAGGGAATACTATGAAAAATTATATGCCAACAAACTGGACAACTTAGAAGAAATGGACAAATTCCTAAACACACACTCACTACCAAAATTCACACGGGAAGAAATAGAAAACCTGAACAGACCCATAACGAGTGAAGAAATCGAATCAGTGATCAAAAATCTCCCAACAAATAAGAGCCCTGGACCTGATGGTTTCCCTGGGGAATTCTACCAGACATTTAAAACAGAATTAATCCCAATTCTTCTCAAGCTATTCCAAAAAATAGAAGTCGAAGGAAAACTCCCGGACTCATTTTATGAAGCCAGCATCACTCTGATTCCCAAGCCAGACAGAGATCCAACAAAAAAAGAGAACTATAGGCCAATATCCTTGATGAATACGGATGCAAAAATTCTCAACAAGATCCTTGCAAATCGAATCCAGCAGCATATCAAAAGAATCATCCACCAAGATCAAGTGGGATTCATTCCTGGGTTACAGGGCTGGTTCAACATTCGCAAATCAATCAATGTGATCCATCATATCAATAAAAGAAAAGATAAAAACCATATGATCCTGTCAATAGATGCAGAAAAAGCATTTGACAAAATACAGCATCCCTTCTTAATAAAGACTCTCGAGAAAGTTGGGATAGAAGGAACCTACTTAAACATCATCAAAGCCATCTATGAGAAGCCTTCAGCTAACATCATCCTCAACGGGGAAAAACTGAGAGCTTTCCCCCTGAGATCAGGAACACGACAGGGATGTCCACTCTCACCACTGTTGTTTAACATAGTGCTGGAAGTCCTAGCATCAGCCATCAGACAACAAAAGGAAATCAAAGGCATCAGAATTGGCAAAGAGGAAGTCAAACTTTCACTCTTCGCAGATGACATGATACTCTACATAGAAAACCCGACAGACTCCACCAGAAGCCTACTAGAACTGATCCAAGAATTCAGCCAAGTTGCAGGGTACAAAATCAACGTACAGAAATCGGTTGCATTTTTATACACCAATAATGAAGCAACAGAAAGAGAAATCAAGAAACTGATCCCATTCACAATTGCACAAAAAACCATAAAATACCTCGGAATAAACCTAACCAAGGATACAAGAGATCTGTATGATGAAAACTATAGAAAACTTATGAAGGAAATTGAAGAAGACACAAAGAAATGGAAAAACATTCCATGCTCATGGATAGGAAGAATAAATATAGTTAAGATGTCATTACTACCTAAAGCACTCTACACATTCAATGCAATTCCAATCAAAATTGCACCAGCATACTTCTCAAAACTAGAACAAACTATCCAAAAATTTGTATGGAACCACAAAAGACCCCGAATAGCCAAAGTAATACTGAAAAATAAAACCAAAACGGGAGGTATCACCATCCCAGACTTCAGCCTCTACTACAAAGCTGTCATCCTCAAGACAGTATGGTATTGGCACAAAAACAGACACATAGACCAATGGAACAGAATTGAGAACTCAGAAGTGGACCCAAAAGTATACAGCCAACTGATCTTTGACAAAGCAGGAAAGAATATCCAATGGAAAAAAGACAGCCTTTTTAACAGATGGTGTTGGGAGAACTGGACAGCAACATGCAGAAGAATGAAACTAGATCATTTTCTCACACCATGCACAAAAATCAACTCAAAATGGATAAAGGACCTGAACGTGAGACAGGAAACTATCAACACCCTAGAGGAGAAAGCAGGAAACAACCTCCTTGACCTCCACCGCAGCAACTTCTTACTTGACACATCCCCAAAAGCAAGGGAATCAAGAGCAAAAATAAACTGTTGGGACCTCATCAAGATTAAAAGCTTCTGCACAGCCAAGGAAACAACCCAGAAAATTAATAGGCAACCAACGGAATGGGAAAAGATAGTTGCAAATGACATATCAGATAAAGGGTTAATATCCAGAATCTATAAGGAACTCACCAAACTACACGCCCGAAAAACAAACAACCCAGTGAAGAAATGGGCAGAAGACATGAACAGACACTTCTCCAAAGAGGACATCCAGATGGCCAACAGACACATGAAACGATGCTCAGCATCCCTCCTCATCAGGGAAATACAAATCAAAACCACACTGAGATACCACCTCACGCCAGTCAGAGTGGCTAAAATGAGCAAATCAGAGAACTCTAGATGCTGGCGAGGATGTGGAGAAACGGGCACCCTCCTACACTGTTGGTGGGAATGTAAACTGGTACAGCCCCTCTGGAAAACAGTGTGGAGGTTCCTCAGGAAACTAACAATAGAACTCCCTTATGACCCAGCAATAGCACTGCTAGGAATTTACCCAAGGGATACAGAAATGCTGAGGCATAGGAGCACATGTACCCCAATGTTCATAGCAGCACTCTCCACAATAGCTAAAACATGGAAAGAGCCTAAGTGTCCATCAACAGATGAATGGATCAAGAAGATGTGGTTTATCTATACCATGGAATACTACATGGCAATGAGAAACAATGAAATCTGGCCATGTGTAGCAACATGGATGGACCTTGAGGGTGTTATGCTGAGCGAAATAAGTCAGGCAGAGAAGGACAAATATCATATGTTTGCACGTATAGGAGGATTAGGAGGAACTTGACGGAGGAACAAGGGGGAGAAGAAGGGCGGAAATGGTGGGGGAAAGGGAGAGAGGCAAACCATGAGAGACTCTTGAATGCTGACAAAAACTGAGGACTGATGGATGTGGGGGGGAGGGGGGATGGGCATGGAGGAGGACACTTGTGGGGATGAGCACTGAGTATTATGTGGAAACTAATTTGACAATAAACTATTTGTAAAAAATAAAAAATAAAAAATAAAAAATAAATAAATAAATAAATAAATAAATAAAACATGTGGCATGAACTTTGTAACTGGGAAGCAGGCAAAAGCTGGAAGGATCTCAAAGTGAGTGACTGGGGAAGCCATAAGGGCCAAGGAGAGGATTCCTGGGAACTCACAGAACTATGGAAAGCTGTTGGTGAAGGAATAAAGGAGAGCATATGTAATCAGAAGCTGAAAGCATGGCATCATTTGTGTTGTAGTAGTGGCAAGTTTGGCAACATTAACATCTGAATTAACAGGGAAAATAGAAAATGAATCAAATGAACTCTATGTTCTAAAGATATTTCCAGGAAGAATGTTTAAAGAGCAACCTGGCTTCATTGGGCTGTCTATGATAACATGCAAGCAGAGAGAGAACTGAAGAGTCACCTACTAACTACAAAGGAGCCAGGAATTTCCTGGTTTCTTATTTGCACTTGCACCAAATGGCAAACAATTTTCAAATTAAGGCCAATGACCAAATGTGAATAGGATACAAGATCATTTGTAAAGGCCTAAGAAAGCTCTCAGGTGGTGCTGTATAAAATCTTTAAGCCAGACCAAAAAACAAAAACAAAAACAAACCAAAACCAAAAAAAAAAAAAAAAAAACCCTCTAAGTATTTTTAAAGGCATGACTCACAGATTCTCCCTATTCAACAGTAGGGTTTCTAAGAATCTCAAGGACATTATCACACAGAAGTCTTACAAGGAGTCCAAGGTAGAGAAGAGCTAATCTGGAATATAAGCTTTTGTATAATGGAGTGAAATATAAATTCGAACACAAAAAGTCCACAAAGTTTTAAAAGAAGTTTTATCAACTTGGACTGGAAGGAACAGAAATATAAAATAGAGTCCCTTTGACCCCTAATCTTTAAAAGACAAAAAGCAAATAACAAAGATACTCAGCTGTAAACACAGGTTACTTTAGATGGAAAATAAAGAATGATTCAGAAGGTGGAACCACCTGCCACAGAGAATAATTCCTATGCCACAAGACTGAGTCTTAATCAAGGAAATGTGTGTGTCTGATCAGATTTAGAATTGCCACAGGCTAGTGATCACTGTGTGTCTTGTTTTCCCTGTGTTTGGCTGGGATTATCGGTTATGGTTTTCCTATACCTGATTCACTATTATATGTTGAGTATGTAGGAGAGAAGACTGATAACTTGTCGCAGGTCATCACTGCCAAGAGCAAAGGTAGTCAAGAACCTGTACCATCAGAGCTATACCAGGGAGATTCATGCACACCTGAAACTTGACTTGGAGCTTGTAATAATAGACTGTTTGGAAATCCTGAAGGTATACACAAGTATAATTTGCATTGGAAAAGGATATATTGGGGGACCTGGGTGGCTCAGTCCATTAAGCGTCCAATTTCAGCTTCAGCTCATGATCTCTCATGCTCTGTGAGTTCCACCCCTGCATCCAGCTCCAAGCCTTGAGCCTGCTTCAGATTCTGTCTTTCTCTCTCTCTCTCTCTTTCTCTCTCTCTCTCTCCCTCTCCCCCACTTTCTCTCTCTCTCTCTCAAAAATAAAGCCCAAAGGGCAGATTGTGGCAGATTTTATTTTCCAAAATTGACAGCAAATGTATCTCCCATGAAACATTTTCTTATTACAAAGCACTGTTGACACTCCTTCCATTAAGAAGTGGGGTTCATGTTCTTTCCCCTTGAATCTGAGTAGACATGGAATGAAATAGTACAAGTATAGTCCTTCCTATATCTGTGACTTCTAAGGCTATAGAATAAAAATAATACAGCTTCCACCTGTTTTTATTTTTGTTGTTGTTGTTTTGTTTGTTTTTTTGTTTTGTTTTTTTTCAGATGCTTACTCTCAGAATCTAGCCAGTATGTCATGAGGAAACCAAGCTATCCACGGAGAGGAAAAATGATCCCCAGCCCATAAACCTATCCAAGCTCTAATCTATCACCAACTTGTCAGCTATTTGTGGGCCATCTTGAAAATAGGTCCCCTATCTCCCAATTGAGCAGCCCCAACTCATACCAAGTGGCACAGACAAGCTATCCCTGTCAAATGAACTCTCCAAACTTGCAGATTTGTGAACAAATTAAACGACTGATGTTCCTCCAAGTCACTAAGTTTTGGGGTGGCTTTTTAAATTTTTTAAATGTTTATTCAGTTTTTAAAAAATTTTTTAATGTTTTATTTATTTCTAGGAGAGAGAGAGAGAGAGCGAGCGTGAGCAGGAGAGGGTCAGAGAGAGAAGGAGTCACAGACTCCGAAACAGGCTCCGGGCTCTGAGCTGGCAGTCAGCACAGAGCCCGACGTGGGGCTCAAACCCACGAACCGCGAGATCATGACCTAAGCGAAAGTCGGACACTTAACCAACTAAGCCACCCAGGTGCCCCAATGTTTATTCATTTTTGAGAGACAGAGCATGAATGGGGTAAGTCAGAGAGAAAGGGAGACACAGAATTCGAAGCAAGCTCCAGGCTCTGAGCTATGAACACAGAGCCCAACGTGGGGCTCAAACTCATGGACTATGAGTGAGATATGACCTGAGCTGAAGTTGGGTGCTTAACCAATTGAGTGGGGTGGCGTTTTAAATAGCAATAGATAACTGATACAGATATCATCTACTTCATGAAGTCTTTCCCAAGCTCCCAGGTGAAGTTAAATGCTTCTTTTTTCTATTCCCAAAGTACTTTGTATAACATTAACTTAAGCTTATTACACTCTATTGAAATTAACTATTCACTTGTTTGCTTCCATGTGAGTGCAAGAACAGGCCTGTGCCTTCTGAAGAAATTAGCTCTTCAACTATGTTACTTTTGCCTCATTCTCCCTCTCCTCTCTTTCTGATGCTTTAAATAAACAAATTAGAATTTTTCAGTGCATCCTCCAAGTGTCTTACCTTCATGTTCAAATTTTTCATCTCTGTCTCTCTGTGCAACATTCTGCAAAACTTCTGCCCTAATTTCCAGCTCACTTAATCTCTCTTCAGCTGAATCTAATCTGATGTTACACTTATCCAATATGTTGCAAATCTGGGTATTTTTTTCTCCCAATGTGGGGCTGGAGCTTCATGAGGGTATTACTTTAAATTAAATTAAATTCATTAGTTGAAATTTTTTGGACCATTTAGGTGATAGAAATTTGTGGTACAAATTTGTGTGAGGACCAGTTTGTAGTAATAACACCTCAGGAATTTCCCTCTTTGTTCTTCTCACAACAAATCATCTTTATTTGGGTTGGGGGTTATGGGACAGGATTATTTCTGATTACTGTGAGGTGTAGCCCTTGGAGTCCCAGATCTATGGAGGAAGAACTTCCTAGTAGGTTCTCCATGCTAGACAGGAATAGAGATATTTTTCTGTACACAGACCTTGAAGTTTATGAGGCATTAAGCACAAGAGTTCAACAGCAGATTGAGAAAATTTCCTCAGGACTAAAATGGCTTTAGTAATCCACTGGCTTCCCACCCTCACAAATGTTTTGGCCTGATTATATTTTATTAACCTGGCCCCAATAAGTTTCCTAATTTAAATGTTATTCAATTTGTATAATTTTCCTGATACCTTTTTGGTGCTCTTAAGAAGTTTTTCTTTTCTGGATTTTTAGCCAGCATATTTAACTGTTTTAGCAGAGAAGCCTAATCAACATGTTATCTGGGTCAATGTCTTTTTCATCCCTGTAACCTCAGCATACTGCTTGGCACATGAAGGAGCTCATTTTTGAGTTTTTGGTTTTTAATGAATAAATCTCTGTCTTCTTTGACTCTTTCATTCCTGCCTCCACCACCCTCAACACACCCCTATTTTCTGTGCCCTTTTACATTTTATACATATATGCCTTCCATTTTTCCATATTTCCTGAGCTTTGCTCTGACTTCCCCAGTATTTACTGGTTATCTCTCCTCTGGAAGAGTTTTCATTCTTGTCAACTGCCACATTTTGGGATCAGCACTGTCTTCAGTTTCCGTGACTGCTTCTGATAACTCACTATTCTACTTTTATCTAATATCTGCTGCTCTTCTGAAAATTATGCTATCCTATAACATTGTTTTTCTGATTTTATTGCTACCATATGTGGGCTTCCAGTCATACCTCCACATTTCTTGAGAATTTCAGCCTGTGGTTCACGATTTCAACTATACTTTATCCCCTAATATAATTCAGTATAACATAGTATTTAAGAGTACAGGTTGGACAAACAAATGCAAGTCCCAGATCTATCCCATATTAACACAGAACTGTGGGAAGTTATCTAATATTTCAGTGTCACAGTTTCCTCATTTGTAAAATGATAATAATGATATTATTATCTGATAGCATTGTAAGAATTACATGAGATAAGGCATATAAAGTACTTAGAACAGTATCTGGCACTTAGTAAAATGCTGAATAAATTTTAACCATTTTCATTATGATGCTTTTACCTCATCCTAAAACTCTTCCTTCTGCATGTTTATGATTCATACAACACCCTAGTCTCAATGCTCCTTATTTGTCTATGTCTACAAAATTTCTCAGTTATTATCTAAAATGGCATTTCTGAATTTTACTTTAATCTATCTCAAGATCTACCCCTTCTTTTCAGCCAATGACTTTTCATCTTAACCCAGAAATTTAATACATTTGGAAATACATAGTTCAGAATTTCTCCATATTCATAATAATGCTCTATCTTCTCTCTGGGGGAAGTAATGTCTGGGTCTTTTCAACCCATCCTGTTCTTTCTTCTTCTTTTTATCTTTAATCTCTCCACTAGCAAATTCCTTTAACCTCTAAGTTGACAAAGGCTTACTTATTCTAAAATAAACTAGATATTTCTCCCTTGGACCTCTTTCTTCTCATGTTACTATCATATCTCTTCTAATCTTCTTGAAAGAGTAACCTATACTCACCCCTTTTCCAGTGTCTCACTGTTAACTTCCAGAAATCTGGAAGTTTTATTTCATTGCTTATAAAACTTACTTTTCAAAATTAAGTACCAGTTGGACTGTCAAATCAAAAATGCTTCTATTCAGTTTCTCTTACAACTCCTTTGCAGCATTGAATATATTGACCATCCACTTGAAACATTCCTCCATCATTAGAGTTCATGTTACTATCCTGCATTCTTTCTTACAGGCAGTGGTGAAGTAACAGAAAGCAGATATGATGATAGTCAAATACTCATGTTCAAGAAAGGTCTCCTTATGTATTGAACTTAAATAAGACACTTAGCTCCAATTTCTTTATCAGTAAAATGGGCATAATATTTACTTAATTTGTACACTAATTTATAATGAAAATAAATAAAATAATGGGTCTGAAAATAGCATAGAAGATATAAAATATACAAAGTACTTGAGTACATTTCAATAAACTGAAAATAGGATGCAGAAAAGTATATTAAAAGACTTGCTACCAAATCTGCTATGAAGTTCTAAAGAACCTCAAGGATTTTTTTCTTAAAGAACCCCAAGTTTTGTGTCTGACCTAAACGTTTTTCACTTTTGCAAGGTTTCAAAGTGCCTTCACCAAAGCAGTACAGCTCCTGTCAGGAAGTTAAGAGACATTATATCAAAAACTCTGACTTACTGGGACTCACTTCAAAGTGCAAAAAATGATTAGTATGACTATACTAGGGCACTTTCATGTTTAAAATAGTGTGGAAAATCAAAATATTAATGATACATCTTCACATATACAAGCATGCAAACTGAATTGGTCCAATGTAAGAAATATTACCCATTCTACAAAAAATTTAATATTAAAGAAAAAGAAATATTACCAGTTCTTGGAGAAGGGGCCCTTGCAATTTCTAAGGAGCAAGGTTTCTTTGTAACTGCTATGTCCGTGAGATCACATAGAAAGTTCTCATTTTCTGAAGGAAATGTATCCAGAGAAGCAGATGGTACAATTTCCATAGCGTAATTCCTCTTCTTTGGATAGGACTCCTGAAAGGAAGGAGAAAAAATAAAAATAGCTTTGTGATAAAGACACAGCTTGTTTGATTTATAAAAACTAGAATAGATAATCAGATTCATCAGTTCTTCCAAAACTGATTAAGAGGTGCTGATTCATCTGTTTGAATAAGTTATGTCATCATGTAACCCCAATATTATCAGTGATCTATTTAGACAGTTTGGGTCCCCTGAATTTTTCACTGACATACTAAAGTTCATGAACTTTTGTCATGATCCCTTTTTGTAATATATGACTATTTTCTAGTTTGTGGCATAAACTGTTGTTTCATCAACAGTCATTCCCAAGACTCTACTCCTTTGCCTTCTTCCTAGGGATAGCCAGCCATCTGACTCAATTTTGGTCAGTTAGATAAAAGGGAGGCCTCTGGAAAAATATTTTTCCCCAGAGAAAGGACATGTAATGGGCTCTTTCAGAGCCTTAGCCAACCTCAGGTTCCTCTCTCTGGATGCAATTTTGATGTCTGCACATAGGACAGGCATGTTATGACCATTTAAGATCAAAAAGGTAAATAAGCTAAGAATGGCTAAGAATAGCAACAGAAGGATAAAACAAGACTGGGACATTGACCATATCATTGAGCTACTGAAATAGCTCCAGGACTAGTTAGTCACTACAGAAAAAAAGTCTTGAGTAAAAAGAAAGTTCTTATTGTTTGAGCCATTGCTAATAGGGATTTTTTTTTTTGTCACTTCAGGTTAGGATAAAATTAAAGTCCAATTCTATACTGCTGACTTATTTATGTATTCTAAAAACAATTCATTTCATTTCACCCAATCTTAATTACATATACAAGGCATTAACTGGTCAATAGATATTAATTTGGCATCTATCGTATATACTTAGGACTATGCTAAGTGCTAGAGATTTTTAAAAACTAATAAGGTATAATCCTTGCCCTCAGAAAGTTCACACTAGAGAAGAAAAATAGATACCTGGATAATGAATTTCACTATTAATTATGTTTTGTTTTGGATTTTTTTTGTTTATAAAGCTATCAAAAGAAAAAGAAAAATAAGAAAAAAATAAACTCATTTTCAAAAAATCTCCCAAGATAATGACCCAAGGTCAGTAAAGATTTAGTATAAGCTACTATTTCTTCTATAATGATATTTACAGTACTGTAGAATAAGTGTTCAAGGTCAGTATAATTGCTTTCAGACCATGCCAGACCCTCACACATCAAAGAATCAATTATGTTCACTCTACCCTATTGAAAGCAGGAAATTGGGAGTAATTTATTTTTAACAACAAAGGGTGACAAAGTAGAAAGCATCCAGAGGAAAGCAATCAAGATGGTATATGATTTAAAAATCATGTAACAGATGAAATGATGAAAGGAACTCCTGTGTTCTATCCTGGATAATCCTTAAAGCAGAATCATAGTTTTCTCAACACATATTAAAAGCTATCCCTAAAGAGCCATCTCACAAGGAGGGAATGGGGAAAAGTTGTTATGGGAGACTTATTCCAGCATTCTTAAAGGCAGAACAAAGACCAATATTTATAAGTCAGAAAGGGCAAATCTGAGTCAGAAAAAACAAAAACAAAAAACAAGTTCTATGAACTAATAATATTGCTTATCTTTTAAATAAAAAGACACTAGTGTAACAATAGCTGAAAATACACTAGAAAGCAACAAAAGAAACTCATTACTGTAAATCTTTCATTAGAACTATCTATTGATAACATCATCTATGAAACACATTGTAAACTGAATGTATCAGATGAATGCAAACTCCATGAAGGCTGGAATTTGTCTTGTTCACCACTCTATCCCCAGATTCTAATACAAGTCCTGACACATAGTGGGTGCTCAATAAATATTTATTGATCAAATGAACACTCTCTAATGTCCTTTATAACAAATTTTAACTACCAGCTAGGGAAATGGTTACACCTTGTTCAGATATAAGTCACTTTGCTTTTTAGTTTGGTTATTATTATCAGTTACTGGTATTGTTTACTGTTTTACATGTCAAAAGTGAAAAAAACTGAGTTTATGACAATAATATTACAAAGAGTCATGATATAAAATCCTTAGCTTAACCCCTAGTTCATCCTAAAATCAAAGTAATCAGAACAACTCATTCTTCATGGATTTACTTAGATTGGAATTTTACTCTGTTTCTAAAGAATTATAAAGATTTAATGGCCTTGGAAAATGTTCTGAAATTTAACCACACAGAATGTTACTTTGCTTTCTCCTTAAAAATGAAGTATATTATTTATTACAAAAATATTAGAAAATATAAAGAGAGAAAAAAAAATCACATGAAAACAGAGCATGCTCAAAAAACTAATAGTAACATTTTGGTGTATATCTTCCTAGACGCTTTCCTCTGTAAATGTGTGTGTGGACATGTGGGTGTGTGCAAAGGAAAGAAAAAAATATTTTAAACAAGAATTAAGTACACTCTCTTCTGCTTCCTAAGAAAGAGTCATTACTTCTCATTCAAGAAGGCATACTCAACAAAATATCTGACTATTATCCCTCAACAAAGGGTGGATATGTGATATAATAAAATAATGAAATGAATCTAGGTGTGTCCATTATTCAGTTTAGGACATTACCAATGAAACCCACCCTTCCCTCTCATGCTCCCCTTTCCAATTTCTTCTCCTCTCTCCCTAACCATGGCTAGTATCTGTTCTGAACTTTGTGTTCCATGGACTGTCATTGAAATTTACCTATATATGTAGGAATCGATAAAGAATAAATTGTTCTGTACTATATTCTTTTGACTGTCATAAGAATAGTATAAAATATTCTTGCTCTTCTATGACTTTTTCAATCAATATTATGTTTCTGAGTTTCATTTATTTTCAAAGTGGTACAGGAATTCACTATATAGGTATACAATAATTCATTTACAGATTCTCATGACAGTAGACTTTTAAACATTTCCTAGATGTTTTATTATTAAGCACAACTTGCTATTAACATTTCTCAATGAGTACTTGGGTACAAGTAACCAATGTATGTAGTCATTGGACAAAGAGTCAAGAATAGACACAAGGTGAAGAGAATGAATGAAATCAAGAGTTCTACACATACAGGAGTTTGCAGTAAGAGGTGATCATGAGAACCAAGATGGAATAAATATCCTATAGATTCTATAGAAATCTTGAGGAGGCCACTGCATTTTACCACCCACAGTGGGATAAGGGCTCAAGGGATTTTTCACAAGATCTTAAATTCATATACAGGGCATTAGTTGGTCGACAGATATCAATTGGGCATCTATCATATATACTCAGGACTATACTAAATGCTAATGATTGATATCAAGATATCCTTATATCAAGGTATCATCTATAAATATGTATATGTTTTATATGTAATCCTTTGTAATCTGATATATTATATTAATGATTTGTAATCTAATATGTATTTACTTCTATTAATGCATTCTGAACACATTTCAATGCCAAATATGTGTCTACAAGATAAATTTAAGGTTAAGTCTCAGTATACACATGGTCATTATTTATTTTAGTTAATACTATCATATTGAAATTTTGATGTTTTGCTTTTAAGGGAACATTCTTATGCATATACATTTGTCTACATATTTAACTATTTTCTTTTGAAATAGAATTCCTGTGACAATAGGTATAAACCATATTCTTACATTTAATTGAATCTGTTTCTAGACTTTCTAATTTGTTCCATATGTCAATCTATTTTAGTACCAGAATCACACTGTTTTGATTATTGAAATCTTAAAATTAATTACTATCTGGTAGGATAAGTATCTCCTCATGTTCATATCTGTCAAAACATTCACAATTATCCTCATATTTATTTAAAAAAAAACAATCTTTAAACATTTTGTCAACTTGTCTTCAAATCATTCCCTCTCCTTTATTCCTTGTCAATAAATTGTACTTCCATACACCAGTCACTCAAACAACTGAATGGGGGCTATTCTTCAGTCCTAATTCTTCCTTAATGCTATACCCGGTCAATCCCTAAATCTCTTACTGCATCATTGAATTATACTTCAAACACTTTCATTTCTCTCCAATTCCTGCTACCACCCTACCCCAGGTCATCACTGTATCTCACTTGAACTGCTAGAACAACTTTTCAACTAGTCTCCTTGCCTTCTCTGTTCCTCTTCTGATTGATTCACTTTCAAACATAAGTATAAGGTTATGCTAGTCAGTTATGTCAAAATAAACTCATTTACTTTCATCATAACTTCAAGAGAGAATCAAAATGCTCTAGTCATAGTACATGTTGATTCTTTTTAAACATTTAACATGGCTTCTCATGATATCTCAGAGTTTCTATACTTAGTGATTTCATTAGATGCATTAGTGATTCAGATAACAAGATCTGAAAGAATAAATCAGAGGCTAAACATAATCCCATTAATCTAATAGATAAATGAGGTTAATTTCTAAAGGCATGCTTGTCTATCAACTAGCAAAGCATCATGTTCATGGCAGGACTCTATCAAATACTTACTAAAAATGAATATATAAAATAATTAATATTTTAGTTAGTATTTTGAAGCCTACATCCTCCACTGGAATTAACAGAGGCAAGGACTATGACCATGATTTTCATATAGTATGCCTTAATAAATATGTATCAAATGAATGAAATCTGAAACTATAATTCAGAAACTATCACAGATTTAAATCACTGTAGTAATAGCAATTTACACTTGTTTTATAGTCTGCAAAGTGAATGGTATTTCATTTACCCAGATGATTCTTACTTAGCACTCACAACCATCCTACTAATGTTATTGTATCTCCACCCAGAAACGAAGGCTTGAAATTCTCTGTTCAATATTAAGCATCAGGTTAAGTTTCAGGGCAAGTGAGGTCTTGTGACAGCTAATTTAGTGTTCATATTATTGTATCACAGATAAAAAAGGACTATGAAAAGATCTTTATTGTCAGAACAAAGGGAAAGAAAAAAAAATCCATATATTATTAGGTAGTATATAGCCCTGCCAACTTCCTAACCTTTGCAAGCCTTCTTCCTTAGAGGGGGAAGACTGGACTTTGATATACAAGCTAATTATCAGCATACTTTTGATGATAAATCCTGGTAATGGACTAGATGGATCAAAAATATTGGCCCAACAATTTGTGACTCACCTTCAAGGCTCCATTGTAGCTAGTCTAGCAAAATTGGACTCCAATTTGGTTAGCAGATTTTGCTTTTTTCTTGATATTTAGCTTCTACCTATATTCTAATGCCTGGTCACAGGATCCCAGACTTGTTTCTGTGCTTGATTTTTTTTTTTTTTTTTTTTTTTTTTTTTTTTTTTTTTTTTTTTTTTTTTTTTTTTTTTTTTTTTTTTTTTTTTTTTTTTTTTTTTTTTTTNTTTTTTTTTTTTTTTTTTTTTTTTTTTTTTTTTTTTTTTTTTTTTTTTTTTTTTTTTTTTTTTTTTTTTTTTTTTTTTTTTTTTTTTTTTAGAATAGTAGCGTACTTAGGATTGTGTTCTCTGTCTTGGTGTTTGCCAGCTCTCTCCTGATGGACTAAAAATGCCCTGTCCCTGAATCCTGAACAGGCCCCTAGGGTCCCGAATGTCTAACTTCACAGCTCCTGAGGGAATGTTTGGCTTTCATGTTTAGTCTTAGTCATCTTCATTGTACCTGCTATAGTTGATTGTATAATGTGTGGACCCAACAATACTACTTCAAAAAGATGCATACTAAGAGCACTGAATGAATTAAGAGAACATACACTCCTCCTTCTGAAAAATAAACAGGAGCAATACAATGCCTACATAATTTGCTTTCATGTGTTGGTTACACTGCTCCTACAAAAGTTTTAAAATGCCAATGGTAGGCTAAATCTAAGTCAAAATTTATTAGTGACCAAACATGAAGTCTTATGGTTTAGCACATAAAGTAGTTATAAAAATTTAGCAAGAAGGTATATAGATTAGCAATACCATGAACAAAATAATGAGGTACAGCTGAAAGTATGAGTGACAATATACTATACTAAAGAGATAATATGACATTGATTGCTTCAATACAAGCTTGATATTTAGAGTAGCAAATGTGACAACCCTCCCTTCTTCTGTGCTAATTAGAATTGGGAATTACCTTGTTCAGTAATTTCATAAAAGAGAGGCTAACTGCATCATATTGACCATCCTTATTAGGTAGTGCAAGATTTTATTCATTAAAGGGACTAAGGCTTATGACTTACTAAGAACCTTACAACAACCAGTACCCAGGTATGGGCAAAATTGTTTCTCAAATGCACCAATCATGTGACTTTTTTTTTAAATCAGAAATAAGGCTACCCAGAGTGCCTGGGTGGCTCAGTCAGTTGAGCATCTGACTCTTAATTTCTTGATTTTTGGCTCAGGTCATGATCCCAGTGTCATGGAAATGAGGCCATCATCAGGTTTTGCACTGAGCCTAGAGCCTGCTTAAGATTCTCCCTCTCTGTCTCTGTCTCTCTCTCTTCCTCTGCCTCTCTTCCCTGCTCTCTCTTTCTCTCTCTCTTTCTCTTTCTCTAGGAAAGGAAAGGAAGGGAAGGGAGGCGAAGGGAAGGGAGGTGGAAGGAAGGGAAAGGAAGGGAAAGGAAGGGAAAGGAAGGAAAGGAAGGGAAAGGAAGGGAAAAGAAGGGAAAAGAAGGGAAAGGAAAGGAAAGGAAAGAAAGGAAATAAGGATAACCTAGAGGCTTTTTTAGATTACGTTGGCAGAGCATCTTCGTGAATGTGACTCTATTCTTAACCAAATGGAGGAAATGGAAGAAGCTTAACCAACACTTCAATGTGAACACACCTGATGCCCTCAGCTTGGTACTGGGGCCTACATTAGGAAAGGTGCAAAGACCAAATGGACTGTTTTCTCTAGATGTGCATAAGAGAACTTTGAGTATCAAACCCATGTCATATGAAAAAAACATTGAAGATGAAAAGGTGCAGGAAAACATTTATCACAAGTATTTGAAAAGAAAACTAATTAGAATTGTTCTCTATCACTGAGAGGGTAGAAAGAGTATAGATGGAGAGATGGTAACAAGGAGACAGATTTCAGCTCAGGATGGGCTATCTAACAATTAAAGCTTCCCAGTATGAAACTGGCTACTTAGCAGGTAGCATGTTCTCTGCTACTAGAAGTCTTCAAGCTTATACTAATCAACACAAAACATCTCTTGAGAACAGAAGACAGTGATTTGACTTAGATGAGTTTTAAGATGTTAGGTAAATAAGACAATGAGAATAGAAATGTTGGCTTATTATTATGATAAGCTATCTGCACACTTTTACTGCTTCCTGAATCCTTTTTCTAATAATGGGAGCAGTAATACTAACTAACACAAGGGAGTGTGGGTTTATGGCTCTTTCAAAGTTAGAGATGACTCACAATCCCAAATGACTAAAAGTAGGCAAAAGCTTTTGGAAGTGGTCTTCCTGCTCTGACATGTCTCAGAATTGTCAAGAAAATTATCCCCTAGAGACTTAAAATGACATTCAATATGGAAGACTACAATATAAATATGAGATAATAAGAAAATAATAATGAGAGACTTTGGGTAGGAGGAAGGAATGTGTGACAGCAGGACTACCTTAGGGAAAGGAGCATTGATGATTGTTGTAGGGACTATAATTACCTTTCAAATATAGCCACATCCTAGTCCCTAGGACCTGTGAATATATTATGTTACATGGCAGAAGAGAGTTGTAGATGTGATTAACTTAAGAAATTTGAGATGGGGAGATCATCCTGGATTATTATATTCATTGTAAGGAGAAAAGAGTCAATATCAGAGTGATGCAATGTGTTAGACTTGCCTAGCCACTACCGGCTTTAAAGGTGGAAGGCAGCAGTGAGTCAAGGAATGGGTGAGCTTATAGAAACCAGAAAAAGCAAAAAAATTAGATTCTCCCTTAGAGTCTCTGGAAAGAAATGCAGTCTTACCAACATCTTGAATTTAGCCCAGTGGGGACCATTTGGACAACCAGAAATGTAAGATAATAAATTTGTGTGCTTTTTTAAGCCACTAAGTTTATGATAATTGGTTATTGCAGCAATGGGAAACTAATAGAATAACCCAGCAGAAGGCATCACAAGGTAGGCAACAGAAACTATTAAGGATTGAGAGAGGGACATTAAAACTAAAATCCAATGGAAAAATAAACCTTGTTATATTATGATATGATTCAATATTTTAACGAGTGATTCTTTGACTTCCACTTAGTCTTAAATGTAATGCAGTAATATTGCAAAAGAGTTTCCCTCCTACTGCATCTTGAATCTTGACAAGTAATCCTAAAGTACATCTGGAAAAATAAATGTGTGACAATAGCCAGGTATCAATTTGAAAAGAGAAAAGTAATGGAGGGGGTGGAGATAAGCCTTTAGCAGATATTTAAATAAATTATAAATGGTTCTGGTGCAATAACTGAAAGGAAAGTGAGGAGAGAATTTTAAAAAACAAAGCTCCAATACTTGTGAAAATTCATTTTATTATGTTACAAAGGTGTTACTTTAAATCAGTAAGAAAAAAATGGATTATATAATAATTGCCAGTGAGATAACTGACAACTCATTAAGAGAGAAATAATAAAGCTGGATTAATATTTCATTCCTTATACCAAAATAAATTCCAGATAAGTATTTAAATAATAAGTAAATACCCTTGTAATGATAATCTTATAATAGGAATAAACTTTGAACAGGAACTATAACCAGACATAAACCAGAGCTGTAGAGAACAGGATTGATGAATTTGAGTACATACAAATATTACCTTTCTCTTAAACCACTAAAATATAAAAACAATTAAGAGACAAATGATATATTTGGAAAATTCTTTGACACATATGACAAGGAGATAATATCTTTATTTTATAAAGAGAATTACAAATTGAGATGAAAGAGATCATCAGCCTAAGAGGTAAAGTGGACAAAGGATTAGAGTAGTTAAGAAACAGCTAGAAATTTCTTATATGAAAAGATGCTTGATCTCATTTATAATTAAATATATATAAATTAAAGAAACACATCATATAGCATTCTTGATAAAATTGCTATAGAGAATGCACAGTGTTAATGAGGGTTTGAAAAAATGGGTACTGTTAGTTGAAGTGTGTATTGGTTTAAAACCTCTTTCCAGCTAATTTGTCAATTGTTACAGGAGACCTTTAGAAAGCAAAGCTTTAGATTGCATCAGCTTTTGGACTTTTGCCATGTTAAAATTTTTCTTCCTTTGCCTGGAAACAGATGGAATTGATAAACTGCCATTATTATTCCTAAAGCACGATAATGTAAGGCACTATTTATATGAATTGTGTAATTGTCACTTACACTTTCTAAAAAATTATGTACACTTGCTACTTTTAATCTTTCTATCAAATAATGAAGTGTGTGAGTGTGTGTGTGTGTGTGTGTGTGTGTGTGTGTAGGGGTGATGTAGAGGAAAGCCTACCTCTTATGAAGGCTCTTTCATGAATTAAAAAAGTTGTAATCGGTAGCAATCACTTGAGTTGCAAATGGTTGTCAGGATGTCAGGATATTGTTCCCCTTTGGAATGTGTTATGAGGTAATGTCCACAGATCTCTATTCTTAGTTAAGACTCTCTTGATCAGTCACTTCAAAGTTGAAGGTGCCAATTAAACATTTGAAACCATAGCAGAAATATCATAGCAGAAAAGTGCTGAGAAACCAGTGTGGAAATTATCTGGGTATCCACACTTTGGGTATACTATGGTTTGTTGTGTCTGCCCAAAATTCATGGGTCAGTGTATTAACCTCCACTACCTCAGAATGTGATCATATTTGGAAATAAAGTTGTTGCAGATGCAATTAGTTAAATTAAGATGAAGTCATTGTGGTGAGCCAATGACTGGTGTCCCTATAAAGAAGGGAAATTAAATTTATGTTTATTTATTTACTTAGAGAGACAGAGAGAAAAATAGAGAGAGAGAGAGAGAGCATGAGTGGGGGTAAAGTAGAGAGAGAGAATCTCAAGCAGGCTCCATGCTAACAGTGCAGGGCCTGATGCAGGACTCGATCTCCATAACTGAGATCATGACTTGAGCTGAAATCAAGAGCCTGATGCTTAACCAACTGAGCCACCCAGATGCCCCAAGAAGGGAAATTTAGAGACAGACACATACACAGGGAGAACACCATGTGAAGACTGGAGCTATGCTGCCAACAGCCAATGAACACCAAAGATTGCCATTAAAACCACGAGAAGCAAGGGGAATGGCATAGAACAGATTCTCTCTCACAGAGCTAAGAAGGAACAAACCCTATATATATATATATCTTGATCTTGTACTTATAGCCTCCAGAACTGCAAGAAAATGGATTTCTGTTGCTTAAGCCATGCAGCCTGTGGTACCTTGTTATGACAGCCCTAGCAAACAAATACAAGGGTCAAAAAGAATAAACCAAAAGAATTGGTTGGGGAAAAAAAAAAACCTTTAACCAATATTTTTTAGTATTCTAAAATTTTTTCTTCTAACTAATGATTAACTAACAAGCAAGGAGAAGAGGATTATCTCTGTTCTTGATAAAATTCCCAAAAGCATCAAAATTTTAAATGCACATGCTCTTTGACCCAGGTATTCTAGTTCTATAAGTCTTTCCAACAATTAAACCGACAAACACAAATAACAATATACATATAAGGATGTGTACTGAAGTGTTGTTTAGAATATTAAAGCACTGGAAACTATTCTTAGATTATCATTAAGAGACTGTTTCTGGGGCAGTGGCAAGATGGCGGAGAAGTAGAGTTCCATACTTGCCACTTACATCTCTCAAACAAAGAAGGGCTGAAGCCAGAGGACTCTGAACTGCAAGAGTCTAGGAGGAAAAGAGACAGAATCCACTAAGAAGATAGCCTCATAGGTGCGTGATCGCAAACAGGGGAAGATTAAAACGGGCTGTGACATGGAGGCATGGAAGGGAGGGAGCCCCTTCTGCAGAGACACAAAGGGAAGAGAAAAAGCAGCTGGGGAATTGTAGAAGTGTACCTGGAGAAGAGAAAACCTTGGCCCAGGATGGAGAGGGATCCTATCATCCCATCTCTAACCACAAGGCTTTTGGAGAGAGATCCTATCTCCAACTCCAGAGATTTCTTTGGGCTGGGTGCCCTGGTCTCAAAAATTCCTTCTGGGATAGATGGTACACAAGGGACGCAGTTGGCATCAGGAGGAACTGGTCCCCTGTTGGGACCCCTGCTCAGAAGTACCCTGAGTCCCAATAGTTCCCTCCAGGATAGACGGTACACAAGGGAGGCAGTCAGCATCAGGAAGACCCGGTCCCCTGCTCAGTCCCCTGCTCGGACTCCTGCTAGGAAGTGCCCGACTTGCGTGATTACATTTTGGGAGATATCATTAATGCACATGAAGTAAGAGCTTGAAATGTAGCTGGGTGTGGGACACAACATGGCCCACCTTGGCTGCACCCCCAGCACAGTGAGATTGGACCCAAAGGAGTGATTTGGAACACCTGATTCGAGGAAGGGTTTGGGGGGGTCACCATTTTTCTCCCCACAACTACCAAGGAGGGGCCTCAGGGATTGGTCCCTTGGACCCACAGTAGAGCAAGACCCACCTACACCAAACCATGCCCATCTGCGTTGGGTAGCTGATTTTGAACCGGAGCTGGATAAATGCTGTGGAAACAGATACTCCCTCCCCCAAGACCAGCACTTAATGTGCCCCCAAGATGCATTGCTGTGATTAACTCTAGATCAATTCTTGCTATTCAAATATATTCTCCCTTATCTCATTCTTATCTCTCTCCTCTTCTGGACTGATTACTCTGGTTATAGGTTTGCTTAAACAGGCATATTTAATCCATTCTCTTGATGCATGTTCTACACCTCCTTTGTTACCTTCCTTTCTCTCTCTCTGAAATAAGCAGACTATATAGTTTCTCTGGATAACATTAACTTCATTTTTCTTTTCTCCTCACCTCCTGCTGTATTCTCCTTTTTCTCTCTCTGAATTAATCCTTTTAGTCTCTTTGCCTGGTCAATGTTCAATTTCTCTTTCTCCCCACTCCTGTCATTTCTCTCTTAGTATATGCTCTTCCATCAGCACTGCCTCCACCCTGCTCTTTATTTGTAGATGGGATTTCTGGTTTTATGCTTTTAGACTGTCCTTTGTCTTTGTTATCTGTTGTTTTTGTTTTGTGGGTTTTTTTCTGGTTTGCTTGTTTGTGTGTTCATGTGCTTTTGTTCCCTGTTTTTCTGTTTTCCTTTCCAGGGCTACCTTAAGAAATAAACCAAAGTACACATGGTGGAGAGTCCCAAATATCACTATAAATAGGAAAATAAAATAACCAAAGTCACAACAAGAGAGACCAAGGGACACCATTAAAAGAACACTTCCTGAATGGACTAGCCCTAGATACTCTATGAGCCTCCTCTAATACAGCAGTACTCACAGGTTCAGAGCACATAACAAGATTTTAAAACTTACAAGAGATAGGAAGCTAGCCAAAATGACGAAATGGAAGAACTCCCCTTAATGAAATTCCAGTAAGAAGTGACAGCTAAAGAATTGGTCAAAACAGATATAAATAACATAACTGACCATGAATTTAGAACAATAGTCATACAATTAATCGCTGTCTTAAAAGAGGCATAGAAGACAGCAAAGACGCTATTGCTACAAAGACTATAGATCTTAAAAATAGTTATGATGAATTAAAAATTGCTATAAATGAGGTGCATTATAAAATGGAGGTGGCCACTGCACAGATTGAAGAGGCAGAGAGAAGACTAGGTGAATTAGAATATACAATTATAGAAAAAGAGGAAGGCAAGAAAAAGAGATAAATTGATCCAGGAGCACGAAAGGAGAGTTTGAGAGCTGAGCGATGCAATCAAATGGAACAATGTCCACATCATAGGAATTCCATAAGAAGAAGAGAGGTTGAAGGGGTACTTGAACAAGTTACAGCCGAGAACTTCCCCAACCTGGGGAAGTAAAGAGACATTGAAATCCAAGAGGCACAGAGAGCTACCCTCAGACATAACTTGAATCAGTCTTCTGCATGATATACAGTGAAACTGGCAAAATAGAAGGATAAAGAGAGAATTCTGAAAGCATCTAGGATGAAAGGGCCCTAATATACAAAGGGAGACGTATCAGAGTAGTAGCAGACCTATCTACTGAAATTTGGCAGGCCAGAAAGGAATGGAAGGAAATCTTCAATGTGATGAACAAAAAAAAATATGCAGCCAAGAATCTTTATCCAGCAAGTCTGTCATTCAGAATAGGAGGATAAAAGTTTATCCAAACAAACAAAAAATGAAGGAAAACACTAAACCAAGCCTACAAGAGATCCTAAGGGGGACTCTATGAGGGAAATGTTGCCAAGGAACACAAAGTACCAGAGACACCACTACAAGCATGAAACCTACAGAGAACACAATGACTCTAAACCCATATTTTTCAATAATAACATTGAATGTAAATGGACTAAATGCTCCAATCAAAAGACATAGGGTAACAGAATGGATTTAAAAAACAAGGCCCAACTATTTGCTGTCTACAAGAGACACATTTTAGGCCTGAAAACACCTCAGATTGAAAGTGAGGGGATGGAGAAATATCTATCTTGCTATCTTGCTACTGAAAGTCAAAAGAAAGCTGGAGTAGCCATACTTATAGGAGACAAACTGGACTTTAAAGTTAAGGCAGTAACAAGGGATGAATAAGGGCATTATATAATAATTACAGGGTCTATCCATCAGGTGGAGCTAACAATTATAATTGTTATATATAACAATTATAAATGTCTATGCACCAAATTCAAGAGCATCCGAATACATAAGACAATCACAAACAAACAATCTTCTGGATAAGAATGTGCTAATAGCAGGAGACTTTAATACTCCACTTACAGCAATGGATAGATCAACTACACAGAGAATCACTAAAGAAACAATGGACCTGAACCACTGGACCAGATAGACTTGACAGATATATTTAGAACTCTACCTCTGGAAGCTATGGATATCACTTTCTTCTCGAGTGCACATGGTACATTCTCCAAGAGAGATCACATACTGGGTAATAAAGTAGCCCTCAATAAATATAAAACAACTGAGGTCATACCATACACGGTTTCAGATGATAATACTATGAAACTTGAAATCAACCACAAGAAAAAGTCTGGAAAACTTCCAAAAATATGGAGGTTAAAGAACACCTTACAAAAGAACGAATGGGCCAACCAGGCAAGTAGAGAAGAAATTTAAAAATATACGGAAACAAATGAAAATGAAACTACATAGGGGAGTTCTATTGTTAGTTTCCATCAACAGATGAATGGATCAAGAAGATGTGGTTTATCTATACCATGGAATACTACATGACAATGAGAAACAATGAAATCTGGCCATGTGTAGCAACATGGATGGTCCTTGAGGGTGTTATGCTGAGCGAAATAAGTCAGGCAGATAAGGACATATATCATATGTTTTCACGTATAGGAGGATTAGGAGGAACTTGACGGAGGAACAAGGGGGAGAAGAAGGGGGGAAATGGTGGGGGAAAGGGAGAGAAGCAAACCATGAGAGACTCTTGAATGCTGACAAAAACTGAGGACTGATGGATGTGGGGGGGGGATGGGCATGGAGGAGGGCACTTGTGGGGATGAGCACTGAGTGTTATGTGGAAACTAATTTGACAATAAACTATTTGTAAAAAAAAAAAGAAAGAAAGAAAAGAAAAGAAAATGAAACTACAACAATCCAAACTCTTTGGGATGCAGCAAAGGCAATCCTAAGAGGAAAGTGCATTGCACTCCAGATCTATTTCAAGAAACTAGAAAAAGTACAAATACAAAATCTAACAGCACACCTAAAGGAGCTAGAAGCAGAGCAGCAAGAATACCCCAAGCCCAGCAGAAGAAGAGAAATAATAAAGATCAGGGCAGAAATAAATAATAAGAATCAGAAAAAATAGTTGAACAGGTCAATGAAACCAAGAGTTGGTTTTTTAAAAAAAATAAGCAAAATTGACAAACCTCTAGCCAGACTTCTCAAAAAGAAAAGAAAGAATACCCAAATAAATAAAATCACAAATGAAAATGGATTTATTACAACCAATCCCTCAGAAATACAAGAAATTATCAAGATATACTATAAAAAATTATATGCCAACAAACTGGACAAACTAGAAGAAATGGACAAATTCCTAAACACTCACACGCTACCAAAATTCAAACAAGAAGAGACCGAAAATCTGAACAGATCCATAAATAGTGAAGAAATGGAATCAGTTATCAAAAGTCTCCCACGAATAAGAACCCTGGGCCAGATGGCTTCCCTAAGGAATTCTACCAAACATTTAGAGCAGAGTTAATACCCATTCTTCTCAAGCTATTCCAAAAAATAGAAATGGAAGGAAAACTTCTGGACTCATTTTATGAAGCCAGCATCACTTTGATTCCCAAGCCAGACAGAGACCCAGCAAAAAAAGAGAACTACAGACCAATATCCCTGATGAATATGGATGCAAAAATTTTCAACAAGATACTAGAAAATTGAATTCAACAGCATATAAAAAGAATTATCCACCATGATCAAGTAGGATTCATTCCTGGGTTACAGGGCTTGTTCAATATTCACAAATCAATCAATGTGATACATCACATTAACAAAAGAAAAGATAAAAACCACATGATCCTGTCGATAGATGTAGAAAAAGCATTTGACAAAATACAGCATCCCCTCTTAATAAAAACCCTCGAGAAAGTCGGGATAGAAGGAACTTATTTAAACATCATAAAAGCCATCTATGAGAAGCCCTCAGCTAACATCATCCTCAATGGGGAAAAACTGAGAGCTTTCCCCCTGAGATCAGGAACACGACATGGATGTCCACTCTCACCACTATTGTTTAACATAATGTTGGAAGTCCTAGCATCAGCCATCAGACAACAAAAGGAAATAAAAGGCATCAGAATGGCAAAAATGAAGTTAAGCTTTCACTTTTTGCAGATGACACAATACTCTACATAGAAAACCATCAGACTCCACCAGGAGTCTACTAGAACTGATTCATGAATTCAGCAAAGTTGCAGGATGCAAAGTCAACGTACAGAAATCGGCTGCATTTTTAGACACCAATCATGAAACAACAGAGAGGAAAAAAAAAGAAATTGATCCCATTCACAATCGCACAAGAACCATAAAATACCTAGGAATAAACCTAACCAAAGAAGTAAAAGATCTGTATGCCAAAAACTATAGAAAACTTATGGAGGAAATTGTAGAAGACACAAAGAAATGGGAAAACATTCCATGCTCATGGATTGAAAAAAGAAATACCACCCAAAGCAATCTACACATTCAATGCAATCCCAATCAAAATTGCACCAGCATTCTTCTCAAGGCTGGAACAAACAATCCTAAAATTTGTATGTAACCACCAAAGACCCTGAATAGCCAAAGTAATATTAAAGAAGAAAACCAAAGTGTGAGGCATCACAATCCCAGACTTTAGCCTCTACTACAAAGCTGTCATCATCAAGACAGTATGGTATTAGTGCAAAACCAGACACATAGACCAATGGAATAGAATAGAGAAACCAGAATTGGACCCACAAATGTATGGCAAATTAATCTTTGACAAAGCGGAAAAGAATATCCAATGGAAAAAAGAACTGCCTCTTTAACAGATGGTGCTGGTAGAACTGGACAGAAACATGCAAAAGACTGAAACTAGATAATTTTCTTACACCATACACAAAAATAAACTCAAAATGGATAAAGGACCTGAATGTGAGATAGGAAACCATCAGAACCCTAGAGGAGAAAGCAGGAAACAACTTCCTTGACCTCAACCGCAGCAATTTCTTAACTGACACATCCCCAAAGGAAAGGGAATCAAGAGCAAAAATGAACTATTGGGACCTCATCAAGATAAAAAGCTCCTGCATGGCAAAGGAAAGAATCCATAAAACTAATAAGCAACCATTGGAATGGGAAAAGATAGTTGCAAATGACACATTGGATAAAGGGCTAGTATCTAAAATCTATAAGGAACTCACCAAACTCCACACCTGAAAAACAAAAAATCCAGTGAAGAAATGGGTAGAAGACATGAACAGACACTTCTCCAAAGAGGACATCCAGATGGCCAACAGATACATGAAATGATGCTCACCATCACTCATCATCAGGGAAATACAAATCAAAACCACACTGAGATACCACCTCACACTGATCAAAGTAGTGGGAATGTAAACTGGTGCAGCCCCTCTGGAAAACAGTGTGGAGGTTCCTCAAAAAATTAACAACAGAACTCTCCTATGACCCAGCGATACCATGCTAGGAATTTACCCAAGGGTTATAGGAATTTGATGCATAGGGGAACATGTACCCCAATGTTCATAGCAGCACTTTCAACAATAGCCAAATCATGGAAGCAACCTAAATGTCCATCAATTGATGAATGGGTCAAGAAGATGTGGTTTATCTATACAATGGAATACTACATGGCAATGAGAAAGAATGAAATCTGGCCACTTGTAGCAATGTGGATGGAACTCGAGGGTGTTATGCTAAATGAAATAAGTCAGGCAGAGGACAGATACCATATGTCTTCACTCATATGTGGAACAGGAGAAACTTAACAGAGGACTATGGGGGAAGGGGAGGGGAAAATAGTTAAGGAGAGGGATGGAGGCAAACCTTAAGAGACTCTTAAGAGACTCTTCAGTACTTAAGAGACTCTTAAGTACTGAAAACAAACTGACGGTTGATGGGGGTGAGGGAGAGGGGAAAATGGGTGATGGGCATGGAGGAGGGCACCTGTTAAGATGAGCACTGGATGTTATATGGAAACCAACTTGACAAGAACCTATATAAAAAATAGAGACTTTAATAACTATCATTCATACAGGAGGCAATGTAGTCTAATGCAGAGACCTACAGATTTTAGACCAATAAAATTCACCTGGGCTTTTTGTTAATAACTCAGTTCTTACTCTCCCCCAGTTTTTTAATAAATCAGAATCTCTGACAGTGAGCTGCAAATCTATTTTTACAGGTTTCCCTAGTCATATTAATGCAATTGGTTGGTGAAATGTACTTGAGAAATACTGGAATAGTAGTTAAAGAATGTGAACACAGAATCCCAGCGCTGTCATTTTCAGCAAAGTTGTCTTGGCCAACTCTGCTGAGTTGTCTTAGCAAAGATTACATCACTAATAGTTTCTATCTAAAAGTGTTGTTGGAAAAAATAAAATAAAATTAAAATAAAATAAAATAAAGTGTTATTGGTGATTATGAATATGATGATAAAATTAATGGAATAAATTTGAAATAAAATGAAATGAATTTTATAAAAAATAAATGTAGCCATTATTACTATTTAGTCATTCCAAGAAATGAGATAAATGTATAGACACTGATATTTTGTGCTACAATAAAGAAAAGAACAATATATAATGTATGTTCAAATCTGTGCAAAAAGAAAGTATGTACACATAATATTGTATTTGTGTGGAATATTTCTGGAAGGAATAATTTATTGTTTTTTTAATATTTATTTTTGTAGGATAGAGAGACAAGGCCCTCTCCTTGCATCCACAACCTCCAGTCACATCTCCCATCCTTTTTTTTTTTAATGTTTATTTATTTTTGATACAGAGAAAGTGCATGAGCGGGGAGGGGCAAAGAGAGATGGAGACACAGAATCCAAAGCAGGCTCCATGCTCTGAGCTATCAGCATAGAATGCAATGCAGGGCTCGAACCCATGAACCATGCAATAATGACCTGAGCCAAAGTCAGAAGCTCAGCAGACTGAGCCACCTAGGTACACCTGGAAGGAATGATTTAGAACTTAGTGATCAACTCTGGGGAATGAGACCATATTCTCTTGTTTTGCTTGATCTTTTTAAAAAACTAAATACATGATATTTTCATTAAAAATATTCTATGAGTCTAAATACCAACTGAGGAAGGTGATGATAACACTTCAAGTATAAATGAACTTTAATTTTTATTTCTGGTACTATTATGTAGAAATTTGCATATCCCAGGTGAAATTGAAGATGGTGAAATCACAAGAATAATCTCCTTAATAAATCAACAAATGTAACTGAAAACACACCAAATGCCAACAAAACTAAATAGGGATCAGCTCAGTACAAAGCCTCAATAAAAGACACAGATAATCTGCATAAGAAGTCAAAAGAAATAGAATGTATTTCACCAAAACAAGAGGACAAAACAGCTGCTGCCTCAATTGAAGCAACTTTGAAGCTAAAAGACTAAGAAGTGTATTGTCCACAAAGCATTACTTATAGTTTAAAAAAAGAAGAAAAGGAAAAGAAACCAAAATTATATACATAAAAGATTTTCTTTACAGTGCGAGGAGTCGAAAGCCTCATATTTTTTTTTTTTTTTTGGAAAGAGGCAGAAAATAAATCATTAGAAAAATGGTTAAACACTGAATAAATGAACTAAAAAATTGAATATTCAAGCATAAGTAAATAAAAAGGCTTCACAACTAAGAGATAAACCATGTCAAGCTATTAGAAAGTAACTAAGAATTAACTTAAATATTGGGAAGACAAAGGACATCACCAGGTTCATAGTGTGCTTATGCTGGATTTGATGTTGATGTTGTACAGACATATGTGTAGTGTCGGCAGTCCTGATAATTTTGAGGGATAACTGTACTATAACTACACTTGGAGACTTTATTCCTGAAGTTAGTGAATTAGCTTAAAGGCCAGTGGCAAAGCAGACAGAGTAAGAAATACATCATATTCTGCTCCCAGGATTTTTACCCAGTCACTTAGGCTCAAATTCTTGGAGGCATTTTGCTTTCTCCTGTTCAGTCATGCTTACTGATACTGTTAAGAAGCAGTCTTCAGCTTCTATAAAATTTGTACTTCTTAATAACTCCTAAACCCAGTATTACTTTTCTATTTCTGTAATCACCCAGCTAGATCAGACTTCATCAGCTCATACCTATGTTATTTAAATAGACTCCAGACTCCATCCCTGGCTCCCCTCCATCTTTACAAAAAGAAAATGATTTCTACATTTTGAATAACAAAACAAGTTTTCAAAATAAAATATTTTGCAAATCCTTCTATGATAATGTTAGGATTAATTTAGGAATTTAAGAAGTACAATAAATGACTTCTTCATTCCTAGCCAAATTGTAGCTAAGAGTCCCTGGATGAGAAGTCTTTTCTGTATAGGGCCAAAGAGTAAATACTTTAGGCTTTTCAGGCCATATGATCTCTGTTACACCTACCCAGTGCTACTATGGTACCAGTAAAACATACACACACAATATGTAATTGAAAGAGCTTGTCCGGATTTGGCCTACAGTGAGTCAAATTTGGCCCAAAGATCACAGTTAGCCAACATCTGGATGAAACAAAGGGCTCATGCAATTGATTAAAATATCAACTAGGTTAGTAACAGAGCAGATACTAGAATATGTGGCTTAGGTGTAAGGCAACATATAGGCTTCCTATCACTATCTTCCAAAGTTAGACTAGCATCAGGTCTCTCAAGCCTGAGCAGATTGTTTACTAAGCTTAACTGCACATCCTCTCTACAGGTAAGACAATCACAAAGAGAATTAGTGACACATGTTCGGTTTCTGCTAATATATTTACAAATGAATCAACTCCCTTGAGGATTAACTAGATGCATATAAGAGCCCAGTTAAATGAATCAGTCTCTCCACATGAAAATATGAAGCAAAAAGAATCCCTCATTCTCCGCCCGACTCCAATAGGTAAGTTATACTTTTAGGATCTCGTTGATTGAAAAAAATACGTGAGCAAAATGCAACAATAAATTTCCATTAATCATAGCAAAACTATGTACTTTTGAAAATAATAAATATGGATATGGATATGTAAGATCTATTAGTAATGTAATCTACAAACCAGGCTTGGTGCCTATATGAAATTGCAAGCCCTTTACAGTATCTCAATAGAGGATCCAGTTTGAGATCTATAGCTTCATATCATTCCTAAAATGTGGGTTTTATAGCTCTAGACATAGCATTATTAGAAGATAATAGTAATCATCCAATAAATATTTTTAATAAGAATATGAATTTCATAAGAATTATTCATTTTTTAAAGCTTTCAATGCCTCCCCCAAACTCTCTGTTCTCTTAAGGCTGATATATGTAGTAGTCCCATCCTGAATGTCACACTTCTGCTTTTGCCTTTTTGCTTATGCTGTTGATATCACATCTGAGATCACGGGGTTCTTCTAGGCCCATAGAGATTCTGTCTTTCTTTCACAACCAATCATAAAATTCTACTTGGACCATGAAGCATTTCATGACTATTCTTGCCTATACGGCTTTCTTCCTTCTCTGCATCTAAAAGCAACAGTAATATTCTATATAGATAATTTAGTATCTCATGACACACTAGATTTTCAGATCCTGTATTGATACTTGGTATTTACATTGTTAGTTACTTCTAAATTTTTTTTTCCCAGAGAGCAAGTGCTTCCATATACTGCTTTTTTGTATGTTTCATGGAACTCAATACAGCATAATTCTTGCACAGAGTAGATTCTTAATTTTTTTTAATTTTTAAAAAATGTTTTTAATTAGTTTTTTTTTTTTAGTTTATTTATTTTGAGAGACAGAGAGAGACAGAGCACAAGCAAGGAAGGGGGAGAGAGAGACACACAAACACAGAATCCAAAGCAGGCTCCACACTCTGAGCTATAAGCACAGAGCTGGAAATGGAGCTTGAACACACAAACCATGAGATCATGAACTGAGCCGAAGTCGGACACTTAACCAACTGAGCCACCCCAGTGCCCCTAAATGTTTTTTTGTTTTGTTTTGTTTTGTTTTTGAGGAGAGAGACAGAGCACAAGCAGGGGAGGGAAAATCAGAAAGGGAGACACAAAAATCTGAAGCAGGCTCCAAACTCTAAAGTGTCAGTACAAGGACTGACACAGGGCTGGAATCCAGAAACCATGATAGCATGACCTGAGCCGAAGCTGGACGCTTAACTCACTAAACCACACAGGAGCCCCTCAAAAATTGTTTTATTTATGTTAAATGACTAAATCAATCAATTAAAATAGGATTAATACAGAAATAATATAAATAACCAATGTTAAGAAAGCTAAGCCTTAAGAATAGGGTGGGCAACTTAAATGGCCTCCCAAAGTCTTCCCATCTCTGTGCTATTTTAACAAAAACTTTAATTATATGAAAATGCTTTTGTAATCATTTATTTCTCTACTCACAAAGAAATAAAGATAGCATCATAATTTACTTCTGTTATTTTAGCTTCCAAATAAAGGTATATGATACGTATCTGCGACTTAATGCTTTAAAATTTAGAAAAACACAAATATTGATGAATAATATAATTATTTAAAATACTGAAGAAGACTATAGTGCAATGGCAATATGGAAATACGTACTGCTATATCCAGGTTCAGCCTTGTTAGAAATATGTACAGAAATAAACAAGTGAATAAGAAATAGGTTTGGGAAGAGTTGAGAAAGCTGACATTAATCCCACATAGGAATTAATATTTCTTAATTATATAAAGTGATCATTTCATTAATAACCATCTCATGTTTCATTTATTGCTTTCTCTCCTCAAGGATTATGGAAAAATAAAGGAGGGAAGTCATTTAAAAATTAATGATGATCCACATGCTGACAAGAAAGCTTTGTGTTCTAAGTACAAGGAGTGCTTGAACCCAGGACTCTTTTGTTTATAAAAGATGCACTATTAATACACATTCAAAGCTGTGAAACTATCATTTCTATACACCATAATTAAATTCCATTAACACAAAACCTTAGAATTCTTACATCTGCTTTCCTAGAGAATTACATGTTAGAAAAGCATGCTAACATAATAAACATTTTGGAATATCTTTAGACTTAAAAAAAAAAAAAGAAAAACCTTTCTTTCTTCTTTGACTAAATTAATATGATTTAAGAGGCCTCTTGATGATATTTAGCTTTGATAGTATAAAACTCTGGCTTTAACAACCAACACCTATTCATTTAATCTTCATGACCATGCGTCTGCAAGAAGCTTAAGAGACTGTTAGTTAAATGAAGAAATCTAAAGATGTCAAAATAAAAATTTTCCACTTGCCTGCTTTTCCACTATCCTCATTACCATTACTCTACCAGCATCTCTGCAAAGCAGAGCAGCAACATTTATATCTTTTGAAATTCCTATTCCCTTACTCCTCAGACCCATCTATCGTCAGTAAATTCCATGAGTCACCCTTCCATTTCCATGACCTTAGCTGCCATGTTAAACCAGGCCTCAGAACCACAGAATGCAGATTATTGTCATTGTCTCTCAACTCATTTCCCTTTTTGTACAGCTTCCCTTCATTCTATGTACAATCATTAGAATAATCTTCAAACACCGTTATCCTCACCTTATTCTTAGTCCAGAAAACTCAAGTACCTTACAAATGCTTTTTATTCAAAACAAAACTCTCCATCTTAGCCTTCAACTCATCAATTTCACCTATGTTATTTCACCTTCCAGTCAACTCTATGCCAGTAATTTTCTTCACCTGAGTTCATCTGCTTATTTATTCATCTTAACCCTGAATTTGAACATGACTTACTCCCCACCTGTTAAAGGCCAGTGAAGAAGCACTTCTGGAATAAGTAAAAGTCTCCAAAAGTCCACTCCTCCATAAAAAAAGAATAACACACACACACACACACACACACACACACACACACACACATATACACAATTGTCAAAATCAACTTTTATAGAACTCTGGAAATTAAAAGCTTGCAACAATCCATATTGCAAGTAAATCTGGAATTTAGTACAGAATGTGAGTAGAATCTTTTCACAAGCAATAAGCATTATGACATTTCAACTTATCCCATTCCAATTTCCCTTTCTCCTGTTCTACAGTGAGAAAACTAGCAGCCTCATAATAACTATAAATCTTAAAATTTTTTAAAAAATGGTCAGTCCATCAGGAAGACACAACATATATAAATATATATACACCTAACAACAGAGCCCCAAAACACATGAAATAAAAACTGATGGAATCAAAGGGACAAATAAGAAGTTCAACAATAATACTTAGAGAATCCAATACTCCACTTTTAATAATGGATAGAACAATTGAGCAGATCAACAAGCAAATAAGAGTTAACAACACCATAAACTAACCATATCTAAGAAACATCTATAGAACATTCTACCAAGCAATAGAATGCACATTTCTCTCAAGTGCACATGGAACATTCTCCAGAGTAGACTTTATGTTAGACCATAAAATAAGTCCCCATAAATTTGAAAGACTGAATGATACAAAGTATACTATCACCATGAAAGAATGAAATTAGAAATCAATAATAGAAGGAAATTGGAAAACTCACAAATATGTCAGAACTGAAAAACACATTCCTAAATAATCAGTGATACAAAGAATAAATCACAAGGTAAGTTAGAAAATACTTTCAGATAAATGAGAAAAAAAATCCCACAACATCCCAAAATGCATGGGATTGGAGGGAAATTCATACTTGTAAACTTATAATAAAAAAGAAAGGTCTCAAATCAATGATATAATCTTCAGAATATTAAAACTAGACACAAAAAAGGATACCCAAAGCAGGCAGAAGTAATGATAAATAAAGACTAGATTAAATGAAAATAGAGAACAGAAAAACAATAGAAAAAAATCAATAAAACCAAAAGCTGGATCTTTGAGAAGATCAACAAAATTGACAATACTTTAGCTAGACTCCCCAAAATAAAATAGAGAAGATTCAAATTACTAAAATCAGGAATGAAAAAGGAAAGAGACAGCAGTATCAACTTTACAGAAATAAATAGGGTTATATGAGAATAACATAAGTAACTCTAGGTCAACAAATTAGATAACCTAGATAAAATGGACACATTCTTAGAAAGATACTATTATAATCGACTAAAGAACAATTTCAAAATGTGAGCAGATCTATATCTAGTAAAGAAATATAATTAGTAATTTTCAAAATTTCCCATAAATAAAAGGCCAGACCCAGATAGCTTTCATGGTGAAGTCTATCAATCATTTACAAAACACTTAATACCAATCCTTCACAAACATTTTTAAATTACATAAAAGAAGTAATCAGCAAAATGAAAAGTCAACCCATAGAAGAGAAGAAAATATTGGTAAACATACACCTGATGAAAGATTAATATCCAAAATATACCAAAAAATTCATACAACTCAGTAGCAAAAAAACAAATAACCCAATGTAAAACTGGGAAAAAGAGGAGTGCTAGGGTGATTCAGTCAGTTATGTGGCTGACTCTTGATTTTGGCTCAGGTCATGATCTCATGGTTCATGAGTTCAAGCCCCATGATGGGCTCTGTGCTGACAAGCACAGTACCTGCTTGGGATTCTGTCTCTCTCTCTCCTCTCTCTCTCTCTGCCCCTCCCCTGCTCACTCTATCTCTCTGTGTCAAAAACAAATAAACATTTTTTAATGGGCAAAGGTTGTGATTAAACACTTTTCCAAGAAAATATACAAATGGCCAACAGATACATGAGTAGGTGCTCAACATCACCAGTCATCAGGGAAATACAAAAATGAGATAGCTCCTTACACCTGTTAGAATGGCTATTATCAGAAAGACAAAACAAGAGACATGGCTAGTGAGGGTTTGGAGAAAAGGGAATCCCTGTGCAATATTAGTGGGAATGTAAACTGGTTCAGCCACCATGGAAAACAGTATGGAGTTTCCTCAAAAAAATTAAAAATAGAGCTACCATATGACCCAGCAATTTCATTTCTGGATATTTTTCTAAAGAAAATGAAATCACTATCTCAAAAAAATATATGCATCCCCATGATTACTGCAATATTATTTATAATAGTCAAGATATAGAAACACCTAAGTGTCTGTGGACAGATGAATAAAGAACATGTGAGATATACATGGAGACAGAGTTAAAAGATAAACTGACACATATGAAACAGTTTTTAGAATTTATCTGAGCAAAATCAATTATAATCAGGCAGCACCAAACCGGAAGTTGTTAGAAGTACTACACTAAGAAAAATCTGGGGAGACTTTCATGGAAAAGAGGGAGAAGAAAAATAAGGAAATTATTGATTAGCTATAGCTTAAAGCCTAGTTTGCTATTTGCCATTCGTTGTCCTTAGGTATCAATTACATAACCTTGAGGCATTTATAAGTTTAGATTTTGGTGTGCTTACAAAGGTTTCCAGAGCAATAGAGCTACCTCCATCTTAATTTGTTTAGTTAATTTAAATAAATATATATCATGGAATATCTTTCAGCTATAAAAAAGAAAATCCTGCCATTTGCAATAAGATGGATAAATCTTGAGAGCATTATGCTAAGTGAAATTAGACAGTGAAAGACAGATATTGTATGATCTCACTTATATGTGGAATCTAAAAAAAAAAAAAAACAGTTATAGACACAGAGCATAGACTGGCATAACTGGGTATTAGAGGAATTGAATGAATACAATCTGATATGATCAAAATGTGCTTTTCTTCCCCAAACTATGAAAGAAAGAACTATTAGAATGAAGTTTAGATACAAAGAATTATAACTGTATTCATACCAGAAAATAATATCTCTGTATAAAATCTCATAATTTATTAAATAGAATAGTTTTATAACTACCAAGTGGTTTTGTGAAAGAATTTCCATTTTTTCCCATAATACTTAGGATATCTGAGCTGTTCTGATTGTCTCTGGAACAGTGACCTGAGTCTTACTCATGATGCAACAGAATCACAAAATCATATTATCCTAAAATGCTCAATTTCCTTTCCAAAGGTCGTTTTCAATCAGGGGGGTGGAAACCAGCAACTACTTCTGTTTATGAATCTATGACAAACATTTTTCCAGCAACTTATAAGTTCAAGATATATGAACACAGAAACGTTTATTTTCAAAACTATTCATGGACAGTTTTACTATATAAATTATAACTGAACTCAGCTTTGGTTTTAAGACAAAAAGAAGATACTTAAAAATTCAGTTAAGACCCTCTGTGAAATAACTAAGATGTTTTTCTTAGAGCTCAGATTACTTTAAAACTCTATATTATGTGCCTGAAGTTTGAATATTAAAAATTAAAAGGGTAAAACTACCAAAAACTAAGAACATGGAACTAATAGTCACAGAATTAAAAACCATCACTGGTAACATGAAGCAAACTTATTGCCAAACTTCCCCACCTGAATAGCAAGGTCTTCAATAATTCACTGAGAGAAAAGAATATGAAAAACAGTAACTCCAATATACCCTTAAGAAAAAGCATGACACTGATATGATAAATTCATCACTGAACTGTATTTCCAAGAGCAGTTATAATGTATAGGCTCAGTCCCAAGAAAACTGAAAAAGATGGAGTTAATTAGTCAATAGCATTATATAGGTGATTATTCTTCAGTGTATTTATGTAGATGTGTCTGTTAGTAATAAAAAACTAGCTAATGATGACTGGAGTAGACATGGCAGTCAGGTCAAAAAAAGTCTATGGGCATTCACCTTTTCCTGACACTCCAAAAATACATGCCAATCTCTTGGTAGAAAAAAGGAAGACCATTATGGGGAACCAAGCTAACAAGATACTAAAATTAAATTATTAGTCTAGTAAACACAGAGAAACCTATGACATTAACAAGAGCAAGATCAAATGACATAAGAAGAAAAGCAAAGTCAGAATTTCACTGGAAATCAAGATTTGTAAGTTGAATTTGAAGATGCTGCTACTATGTTTAAAAAAGAAAAGAAAAAAAAGGATTAACTATGAAATTCAAGATTATTAGAAAAAGAAAAAATTGCAAATTCTTCCCCCAAACACTGTGTCTGGATTATGCTACCAATAATTTGAAGAGTATCTGATTAAATGTGGATATAGTTTGTTGCCATGAACAAATATTGAAATTAATAAATTATGTTATCAATAATTTCAATTCTCATTCCTCAATTCTTGTATTAGTAACAATCAATTTGGTTAAATTTTTTAATCCAATCTGGCTTAGATTTTCACCTTCATTTTCTGGAGCAAATTTTGAAGTCCAGCAGTCCTGGATCCAAATCCTGTTTACTATACTTTATTATGTGTGGCAAATCACAAAAGCCCCAAGAGCTTCTTTTCTTCAATTATAAAATGCAGATGATAATATCTTTCCAAAAGGTTGTTTTGAGAATGAAATAAAATATTCCATGTAAAAGATCTAACACCAACCCTGGAACCCTGTATGAGCTTCCTTTTAGGAACATTCCATTACCACTGCCTATGAGCTGTACCAAGCATTTCATGACAAGAGATTCTGGAATATAAGGAGTCTATAAGCACCTATATATTTAGTAGTCACAATGAGAGACGATGCAACAAGAGCAATTCTTCCCAATCCTAGATGTGCATCTGGAATATCAGTGAAGCTTTTATAAAGCATGCAGATCTGAGCCCCACCTACTCCCTATCCCCACTGAAATTCGACTTCAATAGCTCTTGAGTGGGGTGGAACTTGAGCATCTGTATTTTTGGAAAACTCTACATCTTATTTTGATGCATTATGGGTCCATGCTGGTAACCTTTCTACTGCATAGAGTCCTTTACAGTTTTCAAAATACTCTGAAAAGTCCTCTGTTTTCTTCCTCAGGCTGAAAAAGCTTGCTATTTTAACCCTTCCTCTGCAAAATACTTTCTAATTATTTGTTTATTCTTGTAGCTCTCTTTTGAGGCTTAGCTAAATTATCTGACTGTCTCTTTGGATGTATGGTTCCATTTACCATCAAGTGAACTTACTGGAAGTGAGAGGGAAGGTTACTGTAATTCACCAAGCCATTGATATACTCCCAAGATACTGGGATATTTTAATTATTTGATCCTTTCTTCTTGAAAAGACAAAAAACAGGCCACTCTAGGCAGCTGTGGACTTGCTCTATTGTTACATCTGAAAAAGCAACTGGACTCTGTTTTTCTTTTCTCTCTCCTGTTAAAGCATTATATCACATACCTAAGTTCTGATGGAGTGTAGCAAATGTATTCAACACTCAACCAACATTTACTGATTCCTTATTTCATCAGAGACTAAAAGCAAGCCCAGAACTTTTCCTGTTTTTCATTTCTTGAATTTTCCCCTTAAAGATATAAATAACCTAAAAAGAGAAATGAAATACAGAAAATATTCCTGTGAATTATTCAATCTTTCTCTTACCACGCCACTTGGTGTGCACCTTGTGAGTTCGTATAGGTTTTGGTTGCTGGTTTAGGTGATTTTACTATATCGGGGCCATGGGATATGTGGGCTATTGAAGGTTGTTTGCTGTTATGACAGAACTAAACCCAAGGCAGGTATTCTTGCATCTGAGTTGTCCACTTGCTTTCTACCTTGTTTATTTTAAGCAAGTCACCTAACCACAAAACATCATTTTCTTAGTCACTAAACTTTGTGTAATAACACATATATCAAAGGACTCTTGTGAGGGTTATATGAGATAACACAATGAGAAATGCCTGGTACTATTTAGTCAACCATTCTTTTATTTTCTTTTATTTTGATATAAAACACAAGGTCTTACCTTAAGAAGTTTATCTTTATACACAGGAGAGATGACCCAGCTTCCATTTCATTAAAAAAAAAAAAAAAAAAGAAAGAAAGAAAGAAACACGAAGAACATGGGAACTCTTAAACACCTAATGGCCCTGTGTATGATCATGAGGAACAGGCATAAAGGTGCTCTTTCCTAATCTACTCAAAGGCTTTATATGAGGCAATGGGTAACTCTGAAAGTATTCTATACTCTAGGGTATAGAGTATGAGCTACTCTACTAAGTGGGAAAGTACCCTTCATATTCAACATACTAATACTTATTTCTTAAATTTTTGTTGAACTGAACCAAGTATTACTAAATAAATGAATTATCCTCAAGTCCCATGTGCATTAAAAAAAATCTGTAAGAAATACCTTGTTCAAATAATCTAAAATATCAAATACTGTTTTTTTTACTTAACATTTATATCAAAATCACATTCCAGAAAAGCAGGCCTTAAAAGTAGATGGTATAAGAGGATATTCTACCTGTACTATAGTGGATGCCTTCATGCAAAATAAATAAGGGATTGCAAATTGCAAAAATGTTTGTAGGCGAGTTTAGTTTTGTTTTTAAGTTATGACTTCTTTCCCTTCTCTGATGTTCTCCTATGCTGCAAAGAACTAAAACAAAAACCATCGTTACATGATATGAATCATAAACCTGTAACAGCAACAAAATATGTCTTAAATAATCAAATAAAAATACCAAACCGATTATACTGTCCATTGCAGAACAATATTAAGTTTTATGTTCTTAGCTAAAGCAATTCATTTATCTTGTAAATGCAATTTTTCTTTTGCCTTCTAAAAGGTAACCATGAAATATTCATATCATCAGAATTTCATATCATTAGGATTTGTTCCACTGACTGGCTAATAACTTCTAGAAATTTTGCTGTCACCCTCTAGCTTAAGAGGGCATATCTCCTTGGCATGAGATATCAAGTCAATATTCCTCCACCCAGTCTTGGAAAGTTCTCCACCAAACACCCCTTCTCTTTCCCTTACATAAATTTTAAAACATTTTGCTTTATAATCCCCAACAGTTTAGAATATTAGATGCTCAAAAATATCTGTGGAAATAAAGGAAGAAAGAAAAAGAGACAGGACTATGAATGTGTTTATTGGGGACAATAGGAACCCCACTTCATTCTTCAAAATATTCTTCCCATCTCTGATAAGTGTATGCAATTTTATCATTAATGATGTATTCTACCACATATTCTTGGAGGGTGAACATTTGAAAAGCAATTTACTCACCAATTAGCTCAAAAGAAAAAGTTCAGAGCCAAAACAATATCTACTAAGTAGTAGATATTGAAGAGAAAAAGTAATGCACAAAAAGAGTATTCTTGGAAAGATAGTGCTGTTTTCCTCCATTCTTATTAAACTATTCTTTCGATCAGCTGTTCAACAATTATTAACTACCATATAAACTAGGGATACAGATCTAATTATTAGAAATTAGAAAATATTCATTCTACAAATATTATTGGAATCCTATAGGGGCACCTGGGTGGCTCAGTTAGTTAAGCATCTGACTTCAGCTCAAGTCATGATCTAACGATTTTTAAGTTTGAGCCCAGTGTGGGGCTCTGTGTTGACAGCTCAGAGCTTGGAGCCGGCTTCAAATTCTGTGTCTCCATCTCCTTCTGCCCCTTCCCCACTTGTGCTCTGTGTCTCTGTTTCTCAAAAATAAATAAATGTAAAAAATAATATAGGAATACTATTATATGCCAGGTACATCACTGTAGGGAATAAGATTGTCTATCCAGAATTGTAAACACTAAATAAATAATTTCAATTGTGATGAGTGTAATAATGAAGAACTACCATGGCAACATAGAGAGATATAATAGTGGGAAAGTGGAGGTAGGGGTGGGGCTTAGAGAAGATCATTAATAGGTAGCAATTTACCAGTATCTTTTTTTTTTTTTACCAGATATTGTTCATAATTATGTCATGTCTATCAACTCAAATCCTTCAACCCTTGCTTAAAATGCTCTCCATCCCCAACCGACCACTTATTTCTCTCCTTTTGCCCCATTAGTAACTGAATTTTTCATTTACACAATAGCTTATAAGATCACTCATGTCCAAATTGAGTGATACAATATGTAAAATAAAAATATGTGAAAATAAAATTTAAATATATACAAATCTAGACTTGCTAGCCATTTTAAGGGGAAATTCTTACTTAGAAAAAATCAGCAGCACTATCAACAATAGGCAAAGTATGGAAGGAGCCCAAATGTTCACTGACTGATGAATGGATAAAGAAGATGTGGTGTGTATGTGTGTGTATATATACATATATATGTATATGTATAGGAATATTACTCAGCAATCAAAAAGAATGAAATCTTGGGGCACCTGGGTGGCTCAGTTGGTTAAGCATCTGACTTCAGCTCAGGTCATGATCTCACAGTTCGTGGGTTTGAGTCCCACATCAGGCTCTGTGTTGACAGCTCAGAGCCTGGAACCTCCTTCAGATGCTGTGTCTCCCTCTCTCTCTGCTCCTCCCCTGCTCATGCTCTGTTTCACTCTATCTCTCAAAAAATAATTGTTAAAAAATTAATAATATGCTGAGAGAAATAAGTCAGGCAGAGAAAGACAAATACCATATGTTTTCACTTATAAACATATAAGGAGATCAGGAGAAACTTAGCAGAAGACCATGGGGGAGGAGAAGGAGGAAAAATAGTTGGGGAGAGGGAGGGAGGCAAACCATGAGAGACTCTTGAATATGGAGAACAAACTGAGGGCTGATGGGGGTTGGTGAGAGGGGAAGGGGGGTGATGGGCATGGAGGAGGGCACTTGTTGGGATGAGCAATGGGTTTTATATGGAAACCAACTTGACAATAAGCTATGAAAGAAAAAAAATAAATTTAAATAAATTTTTAAAAAACTTTAAAAAGGAATGAAATCCTGACATTTGCAACAACATGAATATAACTGGAGGGTATTATACTAAGTGAGATAAGTCAGTCAGAGGAGGATAAATATCACATGATTCCATTTATATGTGGAATTTAAGAAACAAAACAGCCAAACATAGGGGAAGGGAAGGAAAAATAAGGCAAAAACAGATAGGGAGGCAAACCATAAGAGATTCTTAAATACAGAGAACCAACTGAGGGTTGCTGGAGGGAAGGTGGGTGAGGGGATGGGGTAAATCGGTGTAGGGCATGAAGGAGGGCACTTGTGATGAGCACAGGATGTTATATGTAAGTGATGAATCACTAAATTTTACTCCTAAAAGGAAGGATGGAAGTGAAGAAGAGAGAAGAGAGAAAATCTTTCAAATAAAAAGATACCATCACAGCTCAGCAAAAGCAACTATTAACCAAGTGAAAAGGCAATCTACTAAATGAAAGAAGATATTTATAAATGATCTATCAGTAAGGAGTTAATATGCAAAATATGTAAATATATAGAGGTCGACACCAAAAGAAAAGAAAAGAAAAACAAACAAACAATTTTGTTTAAAAACTGGGCTGATGACATAAATAGACATTTCTCCAAAGAAAACACACAAATGGCCACAGACACATGAAAAGATGCTCAATATCACTAATCATAGGAGAGATACAAAAGAAAACCATAATGAGCTATCACTTCACACCTGTCAGAACGGCAGACCAGAAAACAAACAAACAAGAAATAACAAGTGTCGTCAAAAAACAAACAAGAAATAACAAGTGTTGGTGAGGATGTGAGAAAAGGGAGCCCTCATGGATTTCTGGTGGAAATATAGATTGGTGCAGCCACTGTGGAAAACAGTATGGAGTTTCCCCAAAAAATTAAAAATAGAAACCATATGATCCAATAATTCGACTACTGGGTATTTACTCAAAGAAAATATAAACGCTAATTTGAAAAGATAAATGCATCCCTATGTTTATTGCAGCAACATTTATGCTAGCCTCAAGATATGGAAGCAACCTGAGTACCTACTGATGGATGAATTATATATTACATATGTGTGTATACATATAATGTATTATATAAACATATAATGTGCATATATATAATGAAACATACATATACATATAATACACACACATATATAATGAAAGATCACTCAGCTGTAAAAAAAATGAAATCTTGTGATCTGAAACAACATGGATGGACCTAGAGTGTATTATTCAAAGTGAAATAAGTCAGAGAAAGACAAATACCATATGACTTCACTCATATGTGGAATATAAGAAACAAAACAAATAAACAAATGGAACAACAAATAGACTCATACAGAGAACTGGAGGTTGTCAGTGTAGAGGGATGTAGAGAGTGTAAAGGGATGGGCAAAATAGGTAAAGAGGATTAAGATTATAAACTTCAGTTATAAAATAAATAAGTCATAGGGATGAAAAGTATAGCACAGGGAATATTTTGAGTAAGATTGTAATGACGTTGTATTCTGACAGATGGTAAAAACAATTACCGTGGTGAACACTGTGTAATGTAGAGAATGTTGAATCACTGTACTGCACACCTGAAACTAACATAACACTGTATGTCAACTATACTTCAATAATAATTTTTTTGTAAAAAAAGATACCATCACATAGTTCTTTAAGTAAAACAGTATGCAAAATTTCAGCAACTTATTTACTACAAAATTTGTTGTTAACAAATGTTTTTTTGTAGAACTACTAGTAGAGCTACTTTAAGGTTGTTTTATAAAATATTCTGAAAACAAAATTCATAGGTGTATGTGTCTTCCAAATTAAACTATTTTCCTCAAGATTGAAACCTTTATATTATTTATACAACTGATGTAAAAATATTATGTGTGACAGAGTCTTTGACATTGTTATTCTTGTTATATTCATAGCTATAAGAACAGGGAAGGCTTACAGTAACAAAATAATTTGGGCAAAATAATGTTGTTGTTTTTTTCCTCAACAATATATTTTGTTTTTTACAAATAGTTTATTGTCAAATTAGTTTCCACATAACACCCAGTGCTCATCCCCACAAGTGCCCTCCTCCATGCCCATCCCCCCTCCCCCCCACATCCATCAGTCCTCAGTTTTTGTCAGCATTCAAGAGTCTCTCATGGTTTGCCTCTCTCCCTTTCCCCCACCATTTCCCCCCTTCTTCTCCCCCTTGGTCCTCTGTTAAGTTCCTCCTAATCCTCCTAAATGTGCAAACATATGATATTTGTCCTTCTCTGCCTGACTTATTTCNGCCCTTCTTCTCCCCTTTGTTCCTCCATCAAGTTCCTCCTAATCCTCCTATACGTGCAAACATGATATTTGTTGGACAAAATAATTTGATTTTAACAAATGACAGCAAGCAGGCAGAATTAACCATATCCTATTTTGCTTCCATCTGTTTGAAGAAGAATGACCTTCAAACTGGAAATAAAATATCATTTAATATAAAGAAGAAATCGAGACTCAAGACAGGTCATATAATAGTTAAAGAGCATCAACCTACATAAATGAAGTCCAAATCTCCAGTCCACATGTGCACTAAAAGAACTTACAAATACTGATTGTTGTATCTTCTGTAGTTCTTCAGAAATCACAGTGAATGTGATAGATAATAGAAGGCTAGAGATGGGCAAATTTTTATTCTGATTTTTAAAATAGAATTTGAGGCAAAGAGTAGGAAGTCTGAGATCAGTCCCTGCCAAAATTTGTTGAGTTAAGCAGATGGATCTTGAGGTCTTAGTAAATAAACAGGTATTCATAAAAACCAGTGGAATTTGCTAAATTGGGTTATGCTATGATATTTATTTCCTTTTTCCTCCCTCTCTTCCTTCTTTCCTTCTTATCTTCTTTTATTTTGTTTGTCTGACACCTCTAGGGATACTTGAAACAGAATATTTGACAAAGCAAGATGTTTGCTAAACCAAGGATCTGACAAAGAACTTTGTGTACAAGATGAAGAAATTAAGTTTAGTAACAGCAATGAGATAAAACAAATTTGCCTGAAGAACATGCATTCACTAGTTAATGAAAGATAAAGATCTCTAATGGTTTCTATGGTACTCTGTCCATTGAGCTTTCTGTGCTATAACTTCTTTTAGTGTTATGATAAAATTATAGGAGTCATTGATATATTGGTTATACAAAACAGTGGAAGGATTACTAACACTTCCATGAGATCAACAGGGATACTTGCTCAAAATCATACTCCTAGCTGCTCCCCAAATTTACCTGATGGGAAGCTGTGTGTGTGTGTGTGTGTGTGCGTGTGTGTGTGTTAGTTATTTAGTTTGAGAGAAAGAGAGAGACAGAGAGAGAGAGAGAGACAGAGAATATGAGTGAGGAAGGGCCAGGGAGAGAGGAAGAGTGAGTTTCCCAAGCAGGTTCCATGCAGAGCATGGATGAGGGCTCAGTCTCAGGATTGTGAGATCATGACTAAACTGAAGTTAAGAGTCAGATGCTTAACCATCTGAGCCAACCAGGCATCCCAGGAAACTGTGCTTTTTAAAAAACTGTGTCATTAATTATTTTGCACACTTAGGTCTGAGAATCCTTACCTTCAAGGCATGTTCCCTACAACCAATCACTAATCCTACGTCTATAGGAGCCCAATTCAAAAAAAAGAAAAAACAAAAAAACAAACTAACAAACAAACATGAACAAAAAAAGTATCTATAGAGAAGTACTAAAAGTTCTCAAAGATTCAGGGAATTTTCTTTGCCCTGAAGTCGCCTTTTGTCTTACTACTTGTCCTTGATTTACCTCTGAGATATTCCTTTGATTATTACTTTAAGTGCTATGCTCTAATATTTGTTCAGAAGGCCCCCTCTATTCTAAGGTATTTTTATTTATGTTCGCACGTGCACACACATACACACACATGCACACACACCAAATGGCGTTCTACCTCAAGCTACACTCAGACTCCAGAATACCTAACCTATGGGTAATTCGGCCTCTGGAGGCATCTCACAATGCACATGGAAACTGGTAATTGTGATACCACCCTCAGTGGTGTAAACAGACACTTAAAACACCTAGTTCTGGACTACTTTAATTTTGTTCTCACCATTTCTACTCCCATCTCTATAACCATTCATTTCCACATTCATTACCACATAAAATAATTTGCAGCTCTTCAAATGCATCATCATGCTCAATAACATCATATCATCTAAAAAATCTTTCCGGAAAACTATAATTTCCAGGTTAATTTCTATTTGTGCTTCTTTAGTGCCCTCTGTCTCCATCAGAGCACTTTTCACAGTGAACTATTATCGCCACTAAAAGGTAAGCCTTGGGTGCTTGGGTGACTCATTCGGTTAAGCATCCAACTCTTGATTTTGGTTCAGGTCATGACCTCATGGTTCCTGAGTTCTAGCCCTGCATCAGGCTCAATGTTGAAAGTGTGGAGCCTGCTTGGGATTCCCTCTCTGCCTCTCCCCCATTCCTTCTCCCTCTCATAAATAAATAATAAATAAACTTAAAAATAAATAAATAGGGGCATGTGGGTGGCTCAGTCATTTGAGTGTCTAACTTTGGCTCAGGTCATGACCTCACGGTTCCCGAGTTCAATTCCTGTATCAGACTCGCTGCTGTCAACACAGAGCCCACTTCATATCCTCTGTCTCCCTTTCCTCTCTCTTCTCCTCCACACTCACACACTCTCTCTCAAAACTAAATAAAACAGGGGCACCTGGGTGGTTCAGTTGGTTAAGTGTCCAACTTTGGCTCAGGTCATGGTCTCGTGGTTCGTGGGTTTGAGCCCCGCAACGGGTTCTGTGCTGACAGCTAGCCCAGAGCCTGGAGTCTGTTTCAGATTATGTCTTCCTCTCTCTCTGCCCCCCCCAACCCCCCCACTCATGTTCTGTCTCTGTCTCAAAAATAAACTATAAATATATAAATAAATAAATAAATAAATAAAACATATACAAAACAAAAAAATAAATAAATAAAAGGAAGACTTATAATAGCAGGAAACTACATTCATGATATATCCCCATAAGCTAACACAGTGCCAGATTCTTATACTTATTATGAGCTGGATGGGTGGATAGGCACTATAGGAGCTCACCTCACAGGTGGGAGTATCTAAGAAAGGCAGGAAAGATTTCAGAAAAGTGATGGTATTTGAGATATGTCTTGGAGGAGCAGAGAAACTTAAGTGGGAGAACAGATATTCTTCTCCATCATGATGGCCAGTAGCCTTTTGCAAACCACAAAAACCTTAGATCTGAATGATATCAATTCTCTAATGAGTCTTACTACATCCAATATTTTCTGTCTCCTAGCCATTTTCTACAATTTAGCTGATGCAGTCTTACTAAAATGAAAATCCGAGTATGTCTTGCCTCTTATAAGTTGCAAGGTTATTCATAAACTGGCTACTGCTTACCTCTCCTGATTCCCTAGTCAGCTCTCCCCATCTGGAACACTGTTCTAACCATAAGTTTATGGTTCCTGGCACATGCCATGATTTTCTTTTACCTCTGGACCTTTACACCACAAATACTCTTATTTTTCCTTGTAAAACTCCTAGTGTTCCTTCTGGACTCAGTTTCTAATTAAGTTTCTATAGAACTCAGTTTTTACCTCATCTTCTTGGGAATAACTAACTCCGGTCACCTAGCATATACTCTCTCAGAACCCTGTATTTATCACAGTTACTATGAAATAATTATTTGTAAAATTCCTGTCTTCTAAAGAGATTACAAACTACAAAAAGCAAGACAGCAATCTTTTCCATGACTTCCTCTTCAATATCTATCATAGTGTCTAGCATATAGAAAGTGGTCAATAAATATTTGTTGATCTAATGAACAAATAAAAATTAATGAATGAAGTTCTTTAATTCCAATAACATTTTAAGCAAAATTAGGACTGATTCTCTGTCTTATTCATACTTTATTGTCTAGCACAGTGTCTGGCACATGATAAAAGTCTCACTAAAGAAACAATAGAATGTTGGTGAGGATGTGGAGAAAGGGGAACCTTCTTGCACTATTGATGGGAATGCAGACTGTTGCAGCCACTCTGGAAAACAGTATGGGGGTTCCTCAGGATGAGGGCAAAGTTTTGCCGATATAAATTTCTCAAGAACTTTGTGAGTCTTCCAAGGATTTCACAGGGATTCACTCCAGTAGAAAAGCCATACCCACAAATGTTTTTAAAATTATTCTTTTTCTATGTCTTGGCCTCCTGCAGGGATAGCTGAAGTACAATGCCCTTAAGACTCTAGAGGTCCTTTGGTTTGATCTAAAAGATCAAGGAGGCAGACCCTTAATTTCCTGAAAGAGGTCTTTGTGTTACTGAATACTCTGACATTTTGATCTTTCTGAGGTTTTAGTGAAAAGCTTTATGGTCACATACTCAGCTATTTCTCAATACCATACTTTTGGCAGCCATTTCTGAATTTTAGCATCTTTTGCCATCTGGATAGGCTGAGAATTTTCAAAATCATTCAGTCCAAGTTCACTTTTGTTTAACATTTCTTCCTTTAATTTATCTCTCTTTGCTCGCATGTTATTATAAGCAACAAGAGGAAATCAGGCACATCTTTGAAACTTTGCTTAGAAGTCCTCTGAGCTATATATGTAAATTCATGTTTCACAATATTTCATATATTATACAATTTCATGAATACTTCTGCAAGCACACAACAAGGATCCCTTTTCCTCCAGTTTTTAATAACATGCTCTTTACTTCTGAGCCCTTAAGGCAGTGTTCTCAAAGTTTAGGTTTCTAAGACTGTTCATAGTGATTCATGATTTCTTCATTATGCTTCTCAATTTTTTTCTAATAGGCTCTATTGCTCAATCCCAAAGTCACTTCTATATTTTAGGTATATATTATAGCCGCACATCTCTCTTGGTACCAAAATCTATGCTACTTTTTTATTACTGTGTAGCAAATTACAACAAACAGTGGCTTAACTTACTTTCTTCCAGTTTTTGTGACTTAGGAGTCTGTGCATGGCTTAGATCAGTCCTCTGCTCAGAGTTCCAAGGCTGCATTCAAAGTATCAGCTAGGCTACAGTTCTGTGATTCTCCTCTAGAGCTTAGAGATCTCTTCTAAGCTCAGTCAGGTACTTGGAAGAATTTGGTTTCTCACAACTCTAAGACTGAGGCTCTCCAAAAAAAGAGCTTATGTGCTTAGGTTAAGCTCATCCAGTAGAATCTTCTTTGATTAACTTGAAGTTAACTGATTAGGAGTCTTAGTTACATCTGAAAATCCATTTATATGTTTATATCCCTTTGAGTTAGGAAGAAAATTGTTATGTCACTCCCCAATCCCCCATCATGTCACTCATATACATATATACACAAACACATATCTAGTTGTAGACCATAAAGTTTTTCTTAAATATATCTTTATGGCTGTATGACTTTCTCCAAATGATGCGAAACAGTCTTGGTTTAGCAGCAGTGAATGTTGGTGGTAGAACTTACCCAAAGAAAGAGGATAAAGATGTTTCTAAAAGATTCTCAATACAAAGTAGAAGGAGACATTCAAAAGAGAAGAGGGGTCTCCATCAGACACTCAGGACAGATAAAGTCATTGGGATTAAGACACTGACATACTAAAGAGCAGCCAACCATACTGTAGTATTAATGGAACTGAAACTTCAATGGGAAGACTTTCTTAAGATGTTATTAGAATAACATAACTGTCCATATCCCATTCTTTAACTCACCAAGAAATGATAATCAGACAAATCTTCCAGGAAAAAGCTCATGAACTGACACAGAGCTTAATCTGGGGATGGACACGGGCCTCTAAGGCAATCTGAAAAAAACACACCTGAGCCCCCTACCTCCCTCCAAGTGTGGTTCTCATACTTGACAACAAAACAACTTATTTCATATAGACCAAGATCCACAGGTTAAATGAAATGACAGTCTTACTGCATTAGTTTCTTGTTGCTACTATGACAATTTACCACAACTTATTGGCTTTAAAAAACACAAATTTATTATTTATAGTTCTATTAGTCAGAAGTCTCACTGGACTAAAATCTAAATGTCGTTTGGGCTGTATTTCTTATGGAGGCTCCAGAAGAATCCATTTTCTTGCCTTTTCTAGCTTCCAAAAGTGAACTACACTCCTTGGCTCATGGCCCCTTCCTCTACCTCCAAAGCCATCAGCATAGCATCCTCAAATCTCTCTCTTTTTCTGATATTCCTATCTCCATTTAATAAGGTCATTTGTGATTACAATGGCCCCACCTAGATAACCCAGGATAATATTTTCATCTCAAAATTCTTAGCTTAATTGTATCTACAAAGCCCCTTTTGACATGTAAGGTAATATTTTGAGAATAATTTTGAGAATTAAGATGAGGGCCATTATTTTATTTACCATACCTGTCAAATGCCTTCCTAATATTCAAACTTGATCAGTTCATTTGACTGCTAACAAAATGTTCAGTAACATATTAATGAGTTTGCTTATAAAGTTTTATTCATAATATATTTATACAAATATTTAAATTCTTTGAAAATATTAGCAGGATAGTATTAACAAATTCTATTAGCTAAAAGAAAGTTTTAAGAAATATCATGTTTTTGGGGCACCTGGGTGGCTTAGTCGGCTAAGCATCTTAGGTCATGATCTCGCGGTTCGTGGGTTCGAGCCCCGCAACGGGCTCTGTGCTGACTGCCAGCTCAGAACCTGGAGCCTGTTTCACTCTGTGACTCCCTCTCTCTCTGACCCTCCCCTGCTCACGCTGTCTCTCTCTCTCTCTCAAAAAAAAAAAAAAAAAACTAAAAAAAAGAAATATGTTTTTAAAAAGTTGCTTCAGGGCGCCTCCGTGGCTCAGTCGGTTAAGCGTCCGAATTCAGCTCAGGTCATGATCTTATGGTTCGTGGGTTCAAGCCCCACGTCAGGCTCTGTGCTGACAGCTAGCTCAGAGCCTGGAGCCTGTTTCAGATTCTGTGTCTCCCTCTCTCTCTGACCCTCCCCTACTCATGCTGTCTCTCTCTCTCTCAGAAATAAATAAAAACAATAAAGAAAAAAAGTTGCTTCAAAGCATTCACAAAGCATCTAATCTATTCATATAATTGTCAATTAAAGTAAGAAGATTATCTTGATGAGTACTGAACATTATATAGAATTGTTGAATCATGTTTTGTACACCTAAACTATTAAAACTTTTTATGTTAACTACCCTGGAATTAAAAAAAAAAAAAATCAGGGAGAGGGGATGACTACACACACTTACACTTATTTTAAATAAACACATATTTTCAGCATAAAAAATAAAGTAATGGAAAAGTAGATATTATTATGGTAATCTTTAAGTATGAAAACTAAAGCATTAAGTGGGTTAAATGGTTTTCCCCAGATCACTCAGGGAGGAATACTGGAGAATCATGAACAGAACTCAGCTTTCCCTATTCCCCTTCAGTAGCTTGAAAGGCTAGGAAAAATGGTTACAATGATTCATACTGGTTATCTAGTGGTTCTTCCCCAAAGCAGTACAAATCCAAAAGAAAAATCATCATAAAGACATTAATATGCCTTTGGTTAGTTTCTTGGCGGGTTTTGTTTGTTTGTGTGTTGTTTTTTTTTGTTTGTTTTTTATCTCATGGTTTCAATAAAGCTCTAAAGAAGTATGGAGAACATGTTCCAGCCTGTTCAGGAAATCTACTCAAACCAATTGTCAAAATTTGTTGTCGTTATTGTTTTTAACATTCATTCATTCATTCATTCATTCATTCACTAATTTTTGAGAGACAGAGAGTGAGGAAGGAAGGGGCAGAGAGAGAGGGAGACACAGAACCCAAAGCAGGCTCCATGCTGTCAACACAGAGCCTGATGTGAGGCTTAAATCCATGTACTGTGAGATCATGACCTGAACTGAAGTCAGATGCTTAATCAACTGAGCCTCTCAGGCACCCCTCAAACCTGAGCTCTTTTACTTGAATTTCAAATAGGTTTGGAAGGTCTTAAATAAACATGACTTTAAGTTTTAAAAGCATACATTGCTAACCTGATAGATACAAGCAAAAAGCAAATAATACATGTACTGTCTGAGGGCTTTCATTTTAAGTACTCCATCAGAGCAATGCAGCTAGCAGCTGTGCTGCCTGGTGGAAAGGGCTAGAAGCCAGAATTTGGTTGAAATCTCAATTCTTCCACATCCATCAGCTGTGTAACTTGGAAAAGCTAACCACTCTCTCAGATTCCTTATCTTGAAAATAAGAGCTATCTTAGAGAGTTGATGTAAAGACTAATGTATATAAAATACCTGGTATTTAAGGCATTTTATAACTTCCTACTTAGGAAAAATCTAAAATATAGGAATAGACCATCCTGCTAAAAAATGTGCGGATTGGATACTCTGATGTGTTGCCCAGATTCCAGTTCAGGGAGGAAGGATCTATTCTCCAAGCTGTTGAGAGCGCTACTGATGTAAAGCTATTTGCCGTCAGCCCCTCTGAGGACTGCCTTGGCTGAATAGAGCCTCCTCACCCACTGTCCACCCCACTCCAGGGTCACTAGCTTCCAGTGACTGACTGATTAAAAGGTCCATCATCCCTGATTACAATTTTCAGAGGGTTGGCTGTGGTATCCGTTAAAACAGCGTACCATCTCAGCTTCTCCCTCTATCCAGTCCTGCATCCTTTCTTTCACTTCTTTTCCACATATGTTGATCTCAACATTATTCTCTATAAGTCTCCTTATTGGGAGTTGGTTTCCCAGGGAGCTCACCCAGCAACAATGCTGCAGGGTATGTTGATCAGCCTTTCATATGGACTTTGCCATCATCATTCCCCATAAGGACACAAGTACACATGACACACCCACGCATTGTTAGATTGCTCTTGCAGGGATTGCAAAGTAAGGATTCTTAAACCTTGACCATCACTTCTGCTGTTGTTTACCAAGGTGCCAGAAATGGGGCGAGCCCTCTGCCCCAGATCTTTTTTCCCCTTTCTGAACATCTTTCACTATCTTTGTCTTTCACTTATCAGTTCATGTAAAGATTCAGCCTGTCACAATGGAAATGTTGCTTATCTCTCAACTGAGGAAATTTTAATATGATTTGTATAGTGAGTGATATTAATTAGTAATTATGTTGTCTGGGATTTGCTTCAAAAAAAGAGAAAGGATAAATCAAACAAGATTGGAAAAATGTTGATCACTGATAAAGCTGGGTGTTGGTACATGAAAGCTCATTACACTATTCTCTCTACTTCTGTATACATATGAATTTTCAATAACAAAAATTGAATAGTAATAGACTTTATAAAAGTACATGTAATACATAATACTTTAATAATCAATTTTAAGATAAGTTTAACAACATATCTAAATTCTCTTCTGCTTATGTTAAGCAAATAAACCTATCAAAATATGAAAAAAATAGATTTTCCAAAGTAGATAAAATAGAGCTTGTTAGGCATCTTGCCAAGTAGTTCTCAAATTTATTTTTAAAAATTGCTGAGGCTTTCCTTAAAAGCAACCCCATACAGCATTGCAAACTAAATTTATATTTTAAGAGATTTTTAAGAAATTTATGTTTCATATTTAAGTACGGTATACATATACAGCTCTTCTTGCATTGTACAGACTTTTAGGTTATTAAGACTTTATTATGTAATAGCAAATTACTGCAATTATGAAATCTCAACTTTCATTTTTTAAGTTTATTTGAGAGAGAGAAAGAGAGAAAGCATACACATGAGCAGGTGGGGGAGGGGCAGAGATAGAGGGAGAGAGAGAAAGAGATTCCTAGTCCAGCTCCCTACCATCAGCAGCCCAGAACTTGATGCGAGGCCCAAACTCAGGAACCTGAACTCAGGTACCATGAGATCATGACTTAGCCGAAGTGGGATGCTTGACTGACTGAGTCACCGAGGCACCCCTAAAATCTCACCTTTATAAATGTCTTTTTTCAAAACAATCCATGTGAGTTATTATGATATGTTTATAAAATCTAGCCTAACCATACCTTTCTTCTTCCTCAACACTTAAAAAAGACCTTAAAGACTCAACAACTTGTGCCATCTATGCTATTTAAAGTTTGGTCAAAACAGTTCTGTTCTATATTTATAATAATTAAGAGGTAAGTTAGAATCACAATAGGGGAAGGTAGTGTCTGCCTCAAGCATTCAGTCCGTGTAGAGTGTTATTATTTCTGTTAAGTCTCAAACGTTTAAGTATGCTGTGATGAGGAAACATAGAAAAGTCCAAATATACTACACAAGCATATTTCCTATCTTTCTATTCTTCCACTCTTCAAGGTATTTCTGAATTTTGAGGTCCCATTTATTTGACATGATTTGATCCATCATGGGGGAATACCATCACCCAGAAAATGATTTTTCTCAAAGGGACTTGATCATTTCAGTAATTATAGAGCTGCCCAAAGGGCTTTCTATAGCTAGGTTATTATTATATCCAAGTATAATAAGACTTGGTGGACCTGAAACAAAAAGAAGAAAATGGAACATTCTACAGGAAAACACATATGTGGTATGAATTAGAAGTTAGTTTAATACCCTGTGAAAGCTGAATTTTCACAGCATTTTACCTAGCACTTTGGATTACTCACAAATAAACAAACAAGCAAATAATATCCAAATATGCATAAAATATATTCATGTGGAGCCCAGTCCTTAGGGAACATGATGAATTTGAAAAGAATCTGGTGTAAAATAAAATAGAATGAGATAACATAGGTTCTAATACTAGATTTGCCACTAACTAGGTCTATGACTTGAGCACTTTTATCTCTCAGTTTCTCCAACAGCCTCCAACTGAAAGCTCCTTACAGTTATTATATTCTAAGATTTAGTAATCAAGTATTATACTTTAAAAAAAAATTGAGTTTATTTATTCATTTTGAGAGACAGAGTGAAAGACCACAAGCAGGGGAGGGACAGAGAAAATGTACAGAGAGAATCTCAAGCAGACTCCATACCATCAGTGCAGAGCTTGACATAGGGCTTGAGCTCACAAACTGTGAGATCATGACCTGAGCCAAGATCAAGACTCCCATGACAAACTGACTGCACCACCCAGGTGCCCCTCAAGTATTATACTTACAATATTAATAAGCAGTCATAAAAATGTTCAGCAATTGGGGGCACATGGGTGGCTCAGTTGATTGAGCATCCAACTCAATTTTGGCTCAGCTCATGATCCCAGGGTTATGGGATCAAGCCCTGTGTTGGCTCCATGCTGAGCATGGAGCCTGCTTAGGATTCTTTCTCTCTCTCCCTCTGCTCCCTCCCCCACACCTCTCTCTCTCAATAAGAATTAAAAAACATTTTTTCAGTAGTTGGATTAAAATAATCTTCAATAAAAATTAAATTAAAAATGTTGATGGAATTGTTCTAAAATGTGAAAATAAATACTACTTATTATATTAGTGTAAGTTTACAAATATGTATGTTCTGTTTTCCATACTACATTTTCCTAAAATTTTCTGAAGTAACATGAGATTACCAGGCAATATAGTGGGTGACCTGCAAATCTGGCTCTAAAGAAACTTGATAACTCAAATATGTCACATAATTTAATAATTTAAATCAATTTTATAATTCTAAAGTATAATTAAGTTAAATTTAACAGAGTCTCTAATGCTTAGAAATTTCACATTTAGCCACAGTGTACAAAATTTGAAGTGCTGCTTTCTAGGTACTTGTGGGCTTACGTAACAAGAAAACTACTGCAGCCTAGTAAAATAAATATAAAATTTCACACTGTAATATAATTTTGAGGTAACATTAAAATGGTAAAATTCAGGTGGTAATTTACCCAAGATAACTATAGATATATGTAATTTTTGTTATACATTATAATAATTCTCATATATGTGATAACAATAGGAATTATAGACATATAAAGCTTTAATTTATAAAAATTATTATATTCCAATATATTACATATATAATATGTATCAGGCTTTAAATCTTACAGCATATTTTGAACATGCTATATTGTTTAAGTCATAACAACAGAAGTTAGACATATTACCTCCACCCATTATGATAATCTCCATTTTATGGATAAGAAAATTGATCATATAAAACTTTCAAGACAGCAAATAGGTTGCCTTATCCAGACAGAGGGAACATGGTGCTAAGCAAATCAAGTTTACTTATTAAAATTCCCATGAGAGAATTCTTACAAAATTAAACAACCATTCGTATAAAAACTCTCAACAAAGTAGGTTTAGAGGGAACATACTTCAATATAATAAAGTTTATATGTGACAAACCCACAGCTAACATTATACTCAACGGTGAAAAACTGAAGAGCTTTTCCTCTAAAATCAGATACAAGACAAGGATGTCCACTCTCCTGACTTTAAAAAATTGTTTATTTATTTTGAAAGAGAAAGAGAGAGCAAAGAGAGCAGGTAGAGTACAGAGACAAGAGGGAAAAGGAGAAAGAATCCTAAGTAGGCTTGCTGCTGCTAATTCAGAGCCCAGTTCAGGGCTTGAACCCAAGAATCATGAGATCATGACCTGAGCTGAAACTAAGTCAGATGCTTAACTGATTGAGCCACCCAGGTGTCCTAAGGATGTCCACTCTCCTCACTTTTATTCAATACAGTATTGGAAATTCTAGCCACATCCATCAGACAAGAAAAAGAAATAAGAGGCACCCATCTTGGTAAGGAAGAAGTTAAACTGTTTTTATTTGCAGATGACATGATAATATATACAGAAAACCCTAAAGATTCCACCAAAAAAAGTAATAGAAGTTGTAAATGAGCTCCATAAAGTTGCAGAATATTAAATTAATACCCAGAAGTTGGTAGTTTTTCTATAAACTAAGAACAAAGCAACAGAAAGAGAAATTAAGAAAACAATTCCATTTATACTTGCACCAAAAGAATAAAGTACTTAGGAATAAACTTAACCAAGGAGGTGAAAGATCTATACTCTGAAAACTATAAAGCACTGATGAAAGAAACTGAAGATGACAAAAATAAATGAAAAAATATTCTATGCTCATGGATTAGAAGAATTAATATTATTAAAACATCTATACTACCCAAAGCAATCTACAGATTCAATGCAATCTCTATCAAATTACCAACAGCATTTTTCACAGAACTAGAACAAATAACAAAATTTGTATGGAACCACAAAAGATCCCAAATAGCAAAGAAATCTTGAAAAAAAAAATTAACAAGTTTGAAGGTATCACAATTTCAGATTTCAGAATATACTACAAAGCTGTAGTAATCAAAACAGTATGATACTGGCACTAAAAGACACAGAGATAAATGAAACAATAAAGAGGTCAGATATAAACACACACTTATATGATCAGTTAATTCATGAAAAAGGAGGCAAGACTATACAATGGGGAAAAGACAGTATCTTCATTAAATGATGCTGGGAAAATTGGACAGCTACATGCAAAAGAATGAAACTGGGTCACTTTCTTACATCGTACACAAAAATAATCTCAAAATGGATTGAAGACCTAAATGTTGAACCTGAAACCATAAAAATCCTAGAAGAGAATAGAGATGATTTCTTTGACATCAGCCATAACAACATTTTTCTAGATATCTCACCTGAGGTAAGGAAAATAAAAGCAAAATAAACTATATCTAAACAAAAAACTTTTGCACAACAAAGGAAACTATCAGCAAAATGAAAAAATAACCTACTGAAGGGGAAAAGTTATTGATATATGATATATCAATTGGGGTTAATACCAAAAGATATAAACAACTTACACAACTCAACACCAAAAAAACAAACAATTGAATTTTAAAAATGGGCAGAGAACCTGAATAGATATTTTTCCAAAGACATACAGATGGCAAACAGAAACATAAAAAGATGCTCAATATCATCATCAGGGTAATGTAAATCAAAACCACAATGAAATACCTTATACCTACAATAAAAAAGACAAGAAATAACAATTATTGGTGAGGAAATGGAGAAAAAGGGATCCTTGTGCACTGTTGGTGGGAACGTAAATTGGTATAGCCACTGTGAAAATAATATGAATATTCTGCAAAAAGCTAAAAATAGAAATACCATATGATCTAGTAATTCTACTACTGGGTATTTACCCAAAGAAAATGAAAACACTAATTCAAAAAAATATATGCACCCTTATGTTTTTTACAGAATTATTAACAATAGCCAACATATGGATGAAACTTGAGGGTCAATTGATAGATGAATGGATAAAGATATACTGTGTAGTACACACACACACACACACACACACACACACACACACACTATTACTCAGCCACAGAAAAGGATGAGACCTTGCCACCTGAAACAACATGGAGGGACCTGTCATAAAATAAAACTTTATATTTTTCTATAGCCAGGAATAATTTAGAATCTATAACTTACAGTGATGTTCACCTGTCACAATCATTCTCTTTTTTCTTTATTGTACTTACTTGACAAATTTAAATCTAGCTCTCTGACTAAAACAAAGCAAAGCAGCTTAACATGGTTTGGAGAAAAATTATTTTCCACTCTTCAAGGTGACTCTTTCATACCATCTTCTTTCTCCTCTAGCACACCATTTCCCATATTCATCTCAATAAATAATCATGTTTAATATTTCATTGAGAAAATAAAATCAAAATAAAACCTCTTTAGAGCAAGGAAAATTATCAAGGATAAAGAAGAACATTACATAATGATAAAGGGTTGTGTATGGACTTAAAAATAGAGGGGGCGCCTGGGTGGCTTAGTCGGTTAAGCGTCCGACTTTCGCTTAGGTCATGATCTCGCGGTTCGTGGGTTCGAGCCCCGTGTCGGGCTCTATGCTGACTGCCAGCTCAGAGCCTGGAGCCTATTTCAGAGTCTGTGTCTCCCTCTCTCTCTGACCCTCCCCTGCTCACGCTCTCTCTCTCTCCCTCTCTCTCTCCTAGAAATAAATAAAAATTAAAAAAAAATAAAAATAAAAAAATAGAGTATCAAAATTGTGAGGTAAAAACTGATAGAAATGCAAGGAGAAAGATACATTATATTATTATAGATGGAGATTTCACGAGTCTCTATTAGAAATGGAGAAAATCAGTAAGGAGATGAGTGAACTCAATAATACGATAAACCAAATGGATGTACCAGACATCTACAAACAACTTCATGCAACAACAGAACACACATTTTTCTCAAGCTCACATGGACATTCATCAAAACAGACCACATTCTAAGCCGTAAAACATACTTATCAAATTTACAAGAGTAAAAATCACACAATGTCTGCTCTCAGATTACAGTGGCATCAAACTAGAAATCAATAACAGAAAAATAACTGGAAAATCCTCCAAATATTTGGAAGTTAAACAATACACCTCTAAATAACATATAGATTAAAGAAGAAATCTTGAGACATTTCAAAATACTTTGAACTACATGTAAATGAAAATACAACTTATCAAAATTTGTAGGATTCAGTGAAAGCAGTAGGTAAAGGTTGATTTATGTCATTGAATGCATACATTAGAAAAATAGAAAGATCTAAAATCAGTCATCTGGGACGCCTGGGTGGCTCAGTGGCTCAGGAGTGCCTGGGTGGCTCTTTGATAGACACAACTAGCCAAAACTCACAAAAGATGAAATAGACAATGAGAATACGCTTGTATCTATTAAAGAAATTGAATTAATAATTAATAATCTTACAAAACTACAGGAATAGGCCCAAATAAGTTCATTGGTGAATTCTCCCAAATATTTAGGAAGAAATCAAACCAATTCTCTATAGTTTATTTTAGAAGACGTAAGGAGAGAGAATACATCTAACTCATCTGTGAGACCAGCATTGTCCTAATACCAAAACCAGTCAAAAACAGAACAACAACAAAAGCTAAATACCAAGAATGTCATGAATATAGTTGCAAAATCCTCAAGAAAATATTAGCAAATCAAATGCAAAAATGTATAAAAAGAATTATACACTATAACCAAGTGTAATTTATCCCAGGCAAGGCCAGTTCAACATTCAAAAGGCAGTTAATGTAATCCAGCATATTAATAGGCTAAGGAAGAAAAATCAGATGATTATATAAATAGATGCAGAAAAAACATTTAATAAAATCCAAAATCTACTCATAATAAAAACTCTCAATAAATTAGAGATGGAAGAAAACTTCCTCAACTTGATAAGGAATAGTTACAAAAAAGCCTATAGCTAATGCACTTAATGGTGAAAACTTGGGGAGCCTGGGTGGCTCAGTCGGTTAAGCGTCTGACTTTGGCTCAGGTCATGATCTCACGGTTTGTGGGTTCGAGCCCCACATCAGGCTCTGTGCTGGCAGCTCAGAGCCTAGAGCCTACTTCAGATTGCGTGTCTTCCTCTCTCTCTGCCCCTCCCCCACTCATGCTCTGTCTCTGTCTCAAAATTAAATAAACATTTTCAAAAAATGGTGAAAAACTTGCCCACTAAGGTAACAAAGAAGGCAAGAAAGACCATCACATCATTGTTTTTAAACATACTAGAAGTCCTTGCCAATACAATTAGGTAAGGTAAGGTAAGGTAAGGTAAGGTAAGGTAAGGTAAGGTAAGGTAAGGTAAAGTAAGGAAAGGAAAGGAAAGGAAAGGAAAGGAAAGGAAAGGACAGGACAGGACAGGACAGGACAGGACAGGACAGGAAAGGAAAGGAAAGGAAAGGAAAGGAAAGGAAAGGAAAGAAAAAAGATATAGATTTAGAAGGAAAAATTAAAACTGTCTTTGTTTGTGGGCACCTTGGTAGCTTATCTGGTTAAGCATCTGACTCTTGATCTCAGCTCAGATCTTGGTCTCAAAGTTTTGAGTTCATATCCTGAGTTAAATATTCTATGTTCATGGACAGGAAGACTCAATATGAACAAGATATCAGTTCTTCCTAGCTTGATTTATAGATTTAACTTAATTCAAATAAAAATTCCATCAAATTACCTTGTGGATGTCAACAAACTGATTCTAAAGTTTAGTTGAAGGGTCAAAAGACCCAGAATAGTCAACAAAATATTGAGAGAAGAACAAAACTGGAGGGCTGATATTATCCAGCTTTAAGAATTACTATAAAGTTACGGGCGCTGTGTGGCTCAGTTGGTTAAGTGTCTGACTTTGACTCACATCATGATCTCGCAGTTTGTGAGTTCAAGCCCCACTTGTGCTGTGCTGACAGCTCAGAGCCGTAGCCTGCCTCAGATTCTAGCTCGCTCTCTCTCAAAAATAAATAAAACATGAAACATGTAAAAAAAGAAAAGAGTTCTAAAGTTAAGAGTTAGAGTAAAGAAGCTAGAGTAAAGAAGACAGTATGGTATACATGAAAAAATAGACAAATAGAATGGAATAGAATAGAAAGTCCAGAAATAGAACCATATAAATATAATCACCTTATCCTTGAAATAGAAGCAAACACAATGAAGTGGAACAAAGGTAATCTCTTCAACAGATTGTGCTAGAACTACTGGACATCAACATGCAAAAATTGAATCGTAACACAAACTTTATACCCTTTCTATAATTAAATCAAAATGGATCATCAACCTAAATATAAAACAGAAAACTATAAAACTCTTAGAAGATAAAATAGGAGAAAATCTATATGACTTAGGGTTCAGTCATGACTTAAAACAAACAAACAAACAAACAAACACCAGAGGCATAATCCATGAAAAAAGAGTTAATAGGCTGATTTCATTAAAGTAAAAAAATGAGATACCGTTATATACCTACTAGAATGGCCAAAATCCAAAACATTGACATCAAATGCTGAGAAGGATGTGGAACAAATAGGAACTCTCCTTCATTGCTGGTGGAAATGCAAAATGGTATAGCCACTTTCTTATGAAAGTAAACATATTCTTACCATGTGTTCCAGGAATAATGCTCCTTGGTATTTACCCAAGGGAGTTGGAAACTTATGGTCCACACAAAACTAGATTGTACTATATCCATAAAAAAATAATGCTAAGTCACAAAAAGAGTGGACAACTACAAATGGGTTAATTTCAAAAACATTATGCTAAATGGATAAAGCCAAGACCCAAAGAAATGCATACTATATGATTTTATCTATATGAAATACTAGAAAATGTTTAGGTATAGTGAAAGCAAACCTCAAGGAACGTTTAGAGTCTTGATACAAATGGGATTGATTATAAATATACATAAAGAAACTTTTTCAAATGATAGGAATATTCTATATCTTGATTGTGTTGGTAGTAATATAGTACACACTTGTCAAAAGTCACCAAATTATATATTACAATTAATTAATTTCATTGTAACTAAATTACACATCAATACAAAAACAAGAAAGAAAGTATCAGGCACCAAAATTAATGTTTAGTATTTATTTTCAGAAAAGTGACAAGGCTATATATCACAAAATATTTCACTCTACATTTTCCTGAAACATTTGGCCCCCTTTGGTGAACTTAAATATTGTTTTATTTACATGCAGTCTTTGCAGGGACACATTTAATTTCACAAATAAGAAATGCTTATTATGTCACAACCAAAAATAGTGCTTTGTCAGGAACCAAGTGCTCTAAGATTTAAGGCACATATGGCGGCTTAAAACCATTATAACTCTTGAAGATTATACCATTAATTTTTTGTTACATGTATACCACATTACTTTGGGATCATCAAAGTTAATCACTGCAACCAAATTTTGAGGGCTTTTTTCCTCATGCAAGAAAAAAAATACAACAGAATATTCTTGATGTATGAGCTAAGTAATAAAAATATCTAACAAACATAATATAAACAGAAGTATATAAACTGTAATTCCTTTTCTTCAAAGTAGTCTTGAATAGGGAAGGAGAATTACTATAATTAATTATGAACATTTAAGATTTTCAGTGAGCTAGGCAATAAATAATACAGTGGCTATAAGTTAATGAATAGGACTGATTTAAAACCCATTACACCTAGCTTCTTTAGATTTCTAATAAATGAATAACACTATTTTATGATAAGTTCTAATTTTCTCCCTCAATAGAATTACTCCATTAATAAATGACTTTTTAGATTAAATAACTGTGAAGTAAATTATAAAACTATGTAAATCATAGATAAGCAACAGATAAACTTAGGGCTCTTTCCCCCCCAGTTAGTGCCAAATTGTTTCTTATGGAAATGCAGCATTTTCTAAAAGTCACTGGCAAGTTAGATTGTGCATTAAAAAATATTTATAAAACTCCTATATTATATAACAATATATTCCATGTGGTAGGATAGACAAAAATATAGTGGGATCCCAAGGACTTTAAGTTTAGTTGAGGAAACAAAGCACAGGCATAGATTCAGGTATATCTTACTAATACCATTTTCCAGGACAACACTGGCACATAAACTGGCTTCCTTAAATCTGCATGGCTATTAAAAACTTACCTATCAATGTTTGGATTGACCTCTTGAGACCACCCCTTCTCTGAAAAAAAAAAATGAAGTGTATCATTCTGCCCTTTAACAAAGAAATAAGATAAAAGAGCAGACAGAGAAGGAAAGAAAGAAAGAAGGGAGGAGTGAATGAGTCATTTAACAATTATCTAGAATACTACCACCTTAATTTTATAATGTCATAGGCATAATCTTATGAAAACTGGGTTAACACAAAGCTCTGTGAAATACAGTAATACATTCTGAAATTCAAATTCCTTTTATGTGAAATTCTAGTATATTAAAACATATTACTGTTTTCCTTTTTCCTAAAAATTATTTTAATTGCACTCTAAGTTGTTACTGTTGAGAATAACTAGAAAAGGTGAGAGCTAGGAACAGAAATACAAAAGGGGGTAAAGCAAATGACAGAGCAGGTAAAAAAGTTTTTGAATTTACCTTACTACTTTTGTGTTATGAGAAGAGAGGTTGCTAACACATGAAGGATGCTTCTAATATATTTAAAGATCACTTCACCAGGATCACATTGACAGGGAAGTGGTGGAAGAGTGAAAGTCAATAATTACAAGTCATAACATCATAATTTGACACAGGATCATACACAGAAAAAGATCTCTTAGTATAAATATTAGCTACAAAAAAAAAGGAAAATTAATGTACAGTCACAGCACTGAAACTGAGGGAAAAAGAAAGGTTAAGAAGTTTCTAATGATCAACTGATCACAAATGGAATGATTTTTCCATGCTCATAACTGATCATTAAAATGTATAATATGTCATCTCTATATACTGTTCAGTCTTTATTGTTATATTTTAATGAATCAAACTTGTGTATTAAATAACTCTCTTCTAAATTTATTTGTGACCTCAGTAAAGATACAATGGGTCCTAAATTAGGGCAGTAGCAATAGCAATGAAAATGGCAGATCACAGAAAATGCAGTGTTCTAGCTTCATAATGGTAGATAATGATCATTCAGGGCAATTTAGGGGGAAATAGAAGTTTCACATTTGGATATGTTACAATATGAGGCACTTCTGGTGCATCCAGACCAAAATGCAGATAGCATAAGTAGTTTTAAATAGGATCTGTAGCTCAGGAAAAAGATCTAGGTAGAAAATAGTTGAAAACATGGGGTAGAATTGAAGTGAATATTAACATTTAGGGACTAAAAGGATAAATAGTAATCATCCAGTCCAGCAGTTAAGAAAGAACCAAAATAGATAAGTATTAAAGGAGCCAAAAGAAGAGAGAGAATGATTGGAATTAAATAAATCTTCAGCCTAAGTGTCCAAGATACACTGGGTCAGATATTATAGTGTGTTGTCTAGCCTTTCTACTGTGGAGAAAGTCTTCAAATATTAATGGTAAATATAATGAAACAATCAAATTTAATACAAAAGAATAAATATCTGAAGGTTTCAGCTCTGGAAATATAAAAAGAACAGTAGAATACTACTACTAAGTCTTCAAGATAAATTACAGTGCACGTAAAAATACTTTGAGCTAAACACTCTTAGAATTAATAAACTATCCAGTTATTCAATATAAATTCACATGATTTATACCAAACATTCATCTATATTCTATAGAGGGAAAATAACCATTTTCTCTCTTCTTTCTAAAAGGATTTTTGAACTCCAGAAGAAAGTTTATGAAGATTAATAGAGAGCTCCAGAAATTTGTGTTCAGAGAAAAAATTTAATCTTTTATACATAAAGATGATATTTCAGGCCAACTATCAATAAAAATATATATTTTCAGTTGTTTTTTTGCCAGAGAAATTACAAGTTATGTTGAACTTTTGAGAACTTTCCTACATGAAGCATTTCATACTCTAATTAAATGTTTAGCTGGAGGTAAGCATAGAGTATATGACCTGCTTCCAGGCTTTCTATACTCTCAGCTCACCTTGAGTTTAATGTCATGTTAAACTTCTTTTTTCAATTAATTAATTAATATATTTATTTATTGAGAGAGAGAGAGAAAGCATGCAGGGGAGGGGCAGAGAGAGAGGGAAAACAAGAGAATCCCAAGTAGGTTCTCCACTGTCAGTGTGAACCCCAACATGGGGCTTGAACCCATAAACTGGGAGAATTGATAAACTTTTTAAATGCCGTATCTAATAATAATGTAACAGAGACAATATTTTGAAAATATTAAACCAATGTATACATGCTTCCATTTCCCCTGAATTATGATGCCTTGAATTTCCCTATTTTATCACATAGTATATCAGATACGATTAGAGAAATCTCTGGACAGTGAAGCTGATCCTCATTTTCCCTAGCACAATCTAGAAACATTTTAACAAAATGCTAGATACAGACCTTGACAAAATGCTAGATACAGACCTCTTCACCAGATGGCTTCCAGAGGGGTCATAGCCACTCTGGGAACTTGGCAGGCACAGATTAGAAGCACCTGCCAGTGCGCTTCATTGTTGACCTTCTGGGTATTCATTCCTATGAGATCAGAGCCTCTACAAAAGAAGATAAATCCTAAAAATGACTAAGCACCAAAGTACCATCTGAAGAAGAGGATCTGTAGCTCTTGGCTGGAAAAGCGTGGCCAAGAGCTAATTTCCACTGAAGATGTTATTATCTGTGAAGTTCTTGGATAAAGAGAGCAGCTACAGATTGACCCCCTTTTTGAGAAGGGCCAGAGGAGAACTCTGCTTCTGAAAAATAGTCCTGGTAGAGGCAGGAAGATCACAAGATAGAGAATGATGCTATCAGGTCCATGTTTGAGGACCATCAGGAAGCTCTGTAAGAGCTGTGACTCATATCCTAGGAGCTCCATGTGAAGGCCATCAAGCAGAAGTCCATCCTGTTAACCTCAGTCTGTTCCCCTTTGAGAGGGAAGGGTCAGATTGCATGCCACCAGTGTCAAACTACCAGTCCCTGGAGGCAGATACTAGGCATAACCAAGATGTAGACACAAGTGGAGTTTAAGAGACAGAACTTCAGGCAATTGTCCTCAGAACACACTGCCCTTGGGAGCCAGAATGGCCAGAGTTCAAGCTTGTTTTTCACAGAATCATGAATGCTATTAATAAATATAAACTTAACCAAGAAAAGGAAAGGAAAACTTTATATGAAATAGTACTGCCCAGGCAATGGGCTAGAAACAGTTCATAAAGGGATCTGAGTAGAGAAGACATAGAATAGCCTCTCACAAATCTCCCACAGTTTTAGTGGGACAGTATGGAGAATGAGAAAGTCATCCAGACTCCCAAAGCCCTTTTAAAGGTGAATGAAATACAGCTGAAATTTAAGAGTTAGTGAATCAAGTGCCTAAAGTCACCATGTTATTAATTTGGCTTAAGATACGTTTGACTCCAGAGACGGTTTTATCCTTCTACTTTTCAGATCCTACAGTAGCTCCAACTGTCTATTTTTAAAAGTTGAAAGTTGTTCATTTAGTGTTCACCTGTCCTGAGATTTCCAACCCCATCCCTCTTTACTACACAACATAACACATATGATTCTTGACTCTTTCTTAATTGTTGCTACTTCTCACTTCTGTGTCCTTGCTCCTGCCAGCCAGCATCTGTTTGAATAGGTCATATCCACTGCTAGTTTCAAAACCTAAGGAAATTACATAAATTATCCCTCAATGAAGTATAATTTACCTTTCTGTAATACAACTTGACAATCTATACAAAAACCTTAAAAAAGATAATAACTTCTTTCTAGTGATTCAAATATTTTTGAGTAAATATAATCAAAGATATAAGGATTTATTCATAAAGATGTTCATTAGAACATATTTTATAATAGTAAACTACTGGAAACAATATAAGTGATGTATGGTTCTGAGTCAGGAAAAGAGTGAAAATAAGAATGTCAATACGGGAGGCTTCTCTATTCATCCTGGTACATTCTTATAATGGAATATTATGCAACCATTAAAACATTTACTCACATAGGAATATGTTCAAGATATAATGTTATGTCAAAAATGTATAATGTGTATTCATAACAAGATTCCAGTTTTGAGCATATATGAAAACTTAAGTTCATGTATGTGATATATAAAAATGAACAAAAATGTTAATTTATTCATTCATTCCTTCAGTAATCATTCATTTCAAACACCCACACACAAAATTATTTACTATCTAACTTCTTCAAAAAAAAAAAAGACATACTATATATCCTATGGTGTTGATGGTCTAATAAGAGAAGTAAATTTACTAGTAATTGGAACAGAATGTCATGTATATTTATCTGTTTGTTTGTTTCTTATCTGTCTCCATCGTAATTACCAACTCCATGATGTTGGACATCCTGTTTACCATGTTTATCACTTTATTCCCAGCATCCACCACAGAATCCAAGAACATAAATATTTCATGAATGTAGAGGAAGTCCAGAGACTAAATAGGAGCACATTAGCAGGAGAACCTGAAGTAATTTAGGAGGTTTGAAAACTTTTTTGAAGGCAAGTGCCATTTAAAATAAGGCCTAGGGATGTCTGGGTGGCTTAGTCAGTTAAACATCTGACTTAGGCTAAGGTCATGATCTCACAGTTTGTAGGCTGAACTCTGCACTAACAGTGTAGAGCCTGCTTGGGATTCTCTGTCTTTCCCTCTCTCTCTCTGCCCCTCTCCCACTCACACTTCCTCTTTCAAGTAAATAAAATATAAATGAATGAATGAATGCATGAATGAATGAATGAATGAATGAATAAGGGCTTTAGGATAAGTAAGAATTAGCCATGTGAAGAGAGTTGGGAAAACTGTTCCAGATAGAAAATGGCTACAGATAAAAGGAAAAGTGTTAGCTGAATTCATAGAAGCAAACTAGTTATTTTGGGTGAATGTTTATAGTTAACTTATTTTTCAAATTTTCATCACTACACATGTATTTTTGTGGTAATCAGAGAAACAATGTTGTGAACAAAAGAGATTTAAAATCTCTGACTTCTTGGAAATCACCTTGTCTCTACATGCTTATTTTACTTTGAATAGTTTTTGCACTTAACATACAATCCTGAACAAATTATTGCAAATTCAGTGTTTTATTCTAGGAGTATCTTATATTTCCTCCTAGAATTTATTTCTTTTAGATCAGTTATAATTTTTTCTTTTATATCTTCCATAGCACTGGTACCATATTGTATACCCAATAGGTATTTAAAAGCTGGTTAAAAACATATATAAAAACAGTAATAGAACCTACAAAATCTATAATTCTGATCTTATTATCATTGAATAGTAAATTACTTTTCCAATGAATTTTCAGAACTAGTACCAGAGGAATCAAAGAGAACTATTAGTTTTCCTTTTAGATATTTTTGTTGAATAAATCTCATCTGATAACAATACTGTGAAAATAAATAAGGAAAATCTTATTTAAAATGGAGTCAAGAAGCCCTGAAAGGGCTCTCATACACTACCACTGCATGTAAAAAGCATATCTAACATATCCCAAGAAAAAGAAGCTTACTTTACATGCCCCATTAAGAGAAAGAAAAGATTTCTCCTTGCCCAGCAACAGCCCATCCAATGAAAAACCATTACACTTAGCCAATGAGAAGCCATCACCACTCTGAATTCTTCTAAAGAGCTCCTTCTAAATTCCTCCTTTCCTCTATAAAAGCAAGCCCCTCTCTGTTCTCTGAACTTGCCTATAGTTTGTCATATTTTGCTTGCCTGAATTATAATTCCTTAATAAACTCTTTTTGATGGTAAAACAGCTGGCTTTTTTTTTTTTAAAAAGATCAACAATATTTTATTCTTGAATTGGAACAAAACTTAATGTTATTTATTATCCTAAAATGTCAGAAACAGATGTTTTGATTTCTTTCTAGGATAAAGTAGAAGAAAAAAATGCTCAGATGGAAAGTAACCATGACTACAGTTTTCAGATACATAACTGTTATTTTCATATACTGTGTGTTGGTTAAATTAATAATCTATTCTTTTAAATAAAATCTTTTTTTGGTGAAACGTCCTTTTATGCTGCAACAAAATGCTTAAAATTATCCATCAATCCAACAAGTACCTTCTAGGAGTAATTATTTTTCCATAGTGTGTAGAACTCTTACGGGAGCAAAAGTGTCCTGCCTCCAAAACATTTAGGATTGCTAAATATTTAAAGTCAATATTAAGTCATATTAAGATCATAAATCCCTTTTGGGGCGCCTGGATGGCTTAGTCGGTTAAGCGTTCGACTTTCACTTAGGTCGTGATCTCGCGGTTCGTGGGTTCGAGCCCCGCGTCGGGCTCTGTGCTGACTGCCAGCTCAGAGCCTGGAGCCTGTTCCAGAGTCTGTATCTCCCTCTCTCTCTGACCCTCCCCTACTCACGCTGTCTCTCTCTCTCCTAGAAATAAATAAACTAAAAATTAAAAAAAAAAAGATCATAAATCCCTTTTAACTTTGTTCTTTCCATTCTCAAGGGTATGGAATAATTTTCATCCCACACCTAAATCTGAAGGGGAGCACAAATTTGACAGGAATTGTCAGGGAGAAGGAGGCATAGTGCAGTCCTAGTCAAAGCCAGTGAGTCTTGCTCCTCCACACAAATGGAATATAGATCCTCATCTTTAGGATGACCTTTCATAAATAAAGCAAATTATGTGTATAGCTATTTAAACTAATACTCAAACAGATTGCAAATGGGTTCACATTTCAAAAAAACCCTCTGTGAATAAGTAGGGCATGTTGTTATACTTTAAGACTGGCCCTTTGCTCATACTAATGTAATGGTGACTTTATTACTATAAGCAAGATTTTTCCTACCAGGGAATTCTTAGCCCTGTTCATTTTAGTGAAACTGTATGATTAGAACTATATCAGTAAGTTATCTAAAGCAAAGAAAATGCCCTTTATTATGACAAGTAGAAACATGTGAATATGATTTCTAAAAGCATTAGAATTTGAAGTGAATGATCCTGTCATGACAAAGTACCAAAAGGAGGGAAACTATTAACTCCCTACTAAGTGATGAGGGAATTTCATCCTGCTGTCTACCCCACAACTCAAAGAGGGTATATGACCTGCATCTGAACAGAGATCCGAAATGAAAAAGAAATGAAAAAAATTATTGCTTTATCTTAGACCAAAAATTAGAAAAGTGCTTTTGTAATATAGGTTAACAAAAGTTTGAACCAAAGAAGAAGACAGGGAAGGGGCTTGGAGGAAGAGAAGGGAAAAAAGAAGATAAAGATGAAGATGATACTGTAAGAAGAAAAAGGACACCAAATTTTGAAAGTCCTCAGAACGTAACGTGGCATTATAATAATCAATGAAAACATCAACTCAGAGTCTGAATGAATATAAATAACAGCAGCGGGAATTTTACAATTCAGAATTTTAGTGTCTTAATGAAAAATGTTTGAAATTCAGAAGTCCAACAAGATACTTTATAAAGAATATCTAAAAGCATATCATTAATGAAAGACATCAAAAAGAAACAGATGTTCTTTGCAATAATTAACTCTTAAAATACTTAAGAATTCTTCTTATGCAAATACTAGTAGCATATTAATTAAAAAACCACTAACTGACTTCAACAAATGATCCTTAGTTAAAGCAATTAGAATAATCAAGAGGTAATTATCAAACATGAATTGCTAATCTAGTAGCAGACAACTTTTACATTTACTTTTATTTGTTAAATGAAGCAAAAAGCATAACTTGCTTCAAAGAATATTTCAAGGAATACTACATGGCAATGAGAAACAATGAAATCTGGCCATGTGTAGCAACATGGATGGACCTTGAGGGTGTTATGCTGAGTGAAATAAGTCAGGCAGAGAAGGACAAATATCATATGTTTGCATGTATAGGAGGATTAGGAGGAACTTAATGGGGGACCATCGGGGAGAAGAAGGGGGGAAATAGTGGGGGAGAGGGAGAGAGGCAAACAATGAGAGACTCTTGAATGCTGAGAACAAACTGAGGACTGATGGGTGTGGGAGGTAGGGGTTGATGGGCATGGAGGAGGGCACTGGGTGTTATATGGAAACCAATTTGACAATAAGCTATTTGTAAAAAAAAAAAAAAAAGAAAAAAAGAAATATATCACTAGAATTAGGATGCAATGAGAGCATTTACATTCCATAGAACTTATTATGAGGAAACTGTCTACCCTGACATTTCTCCACAGCTAAAAAAGAAAGCATTCTAATATATAATATCTAATCTTTTTTTACTCCTTTCCAGTTTACAAAGTGTCTACATACATGTCATCATTTATGCTAACCACGAGCTGCATGATGGGTATTATTTATCTCTATCTTTATAGAGAGGCAGCGCAGTACACAGGCTTTGATGCTCTGTCACTGAATAGTTTGTGACTGAGCAAGTTATTTAAACTCTCTTAATCTCATTTTCCTTATATGTAAAATGGGCTTTTATCTGTCTGTTAGGGTTGTTATAAAGATTAAATGAATCAATAACTGTGAAGTGCTTAAAACAGTAAGCGGTAAGTAATGAAGTTATTATGATTACTCTATGATTACTACAGATAAAATTGAGCTTTACTACAGATAAAATTGAGGTTAAGAGATCTGGCCTAAGCCGACCTAGTAAATAAACAGAAAAGTCAGGACTCAAATTCTAATCTTTCACATAGAGTCCTGATTTTAAGCAAGCCTTAACCCAATCCAAATGAGGTTATGTTATTCTTGAAAGAGCATAGATTTTGGTGCACATTTGGGCTCAAATAATAGCTCCAATCACTTGGGCAAGTCACATAACAATTAGCCTCGGTTTTACTTACCTATGAAATAGAGACTTTAATACCTAATTCATGTAGTCATATGAGGATTAAATGAGACAACTCAAAATAAAAATGGAGGGACATTATAAACTTAAAATTGATTCTTTGAAATATTTGGCTTTATTGTAAACATTTTAAATTAAGAGTTTCCCAAACCAATGATGTTACAGTTGCCAGCACAACATAGGAAATATAATTAGAAGGATTTTATCAGATTTGTTCCCTATTACAATAGATAAAACTGTTTTGAGAAACTCTAATGAGTATCTACTAATTTTCATTTTTATTCGAAAATTGTGTGAGAGAGATACCTGGGTGGATCAGTCGGTTAAGCATCTTACTTTGGCTCAGGTCATGATCTTGCAGTTTGTGAGTTCACATCAGGCTGCATGCTGGTAGCAGAGCCTGCTTCCCATCCTCAGTCTACTTCTCTGTCTGGCCCTCCCTGGTTTGTGCTTTCTCTCCCCTCTCTCAAAAATAAACAAACATTTTAAAAAATTGTGTAAGAAACAGTATAATTGCTGATATATTTTAAAAACTCTCTTCCTAGAAAAAAAATAATGAGATAAATATCTCATTTTAAATGCTAAAATATGCAAAATGCACTTTTCAAAAAAATGAGAAAGCCTCTCAGCATTATTACATATCATCATTTTAGAAAATAAAAATCGAATTGTGTTCGATTTAACAAATTAGCACTACCATAGTCTAGCTAAGCATTCCAAGACTGTTCCTTTAATTATTGAAGGGGTTCAAAGAAAATCTCCCCAAAATGTACAACTTTGGCAAGGGGATTATTTTGAGCTAAGGCAATTGAGACACTGCAGATTCAAGAGAAACTTCTGCCTCTCCCTTAACTACCTAGAAGGATCCAATTTGGGGGTATTTCCCAGAATTAGAGTTCTTACCAGAGATAAATTTATCTGAATGACACATCTGTAGGGCAGGCCAAACATCTAATTACCAGAAACATCTGCTTTTCTTAGTGTATTGAGATTTGTCATCCTCCCCTTTGAAGCCCCAGGCTCCTATCTTATTCTTTATCTTGGGATGGTATACATACTTCATTTTAACTTTCGTGTATATGGGGTTCTCATGAATATTAAGTAAAATTTTATTTTCTCTTGTTAATCTGTCTTATTTCAATTTAATTCTTAGACCAGCTGGAAGAACCTTTAAAAGGTAAAATAAAAGATTTTCTTCCCTACACCATATGATCCCATATATTAACTCGTATTAAAGGAAAGCGTTTTAAATAAATCAACTGGGGTAGGCAAGTGTCCCTATGTGACATCTTTTAACGCTTTTAAGATAAAACACATATGCTTTGTGCATCGTCCATGGCATACATATTCTACTGTGATGAAAGTCATAAACATGTAATCCTTCAGTTCTACCACTAAATTAATCTTAGAAAACTTTCTCTCCAATTTCTAAATTACAGCATAAATTTTTGTAAGTGTCAATGATCAGCCCAACTTCATTCATTGGTAAATGTTTATGACATTAATTTAAATAGATGTATCACATCTCTGTAATATGAGTTGCTGGGCTCCAAGGCTAGCTATGAAACAATTTTAAAGCCAGAAACATGCTTGCCAAAACAAGTCAATTAATAGATTATTTGATATGAATACACATGTATATTGTTATTTTCAAATGTAGGTTTGCTTCTTAGCAATGCCATAACAAAGCACCACAAATTGGGTGGCTTGACACAACAGAAATTTATCCTTTCAGAGTTCTGAAGTCAAGATGTCAGCAGAATCATGCTTCATCTAGAAGCTTTAGGGAAAGGTTCTTCCTTGCTCCTTCTGAACCTCTCATAAAACCAGCAGTCCTTGGTGCCCCTCAGCTTACACCTGCATTACCCCAATCTCTGCCTCTATCATCACATGGACCTCTTTTGTGTATGTGTCTCTCTACGTCTTCTCCTCTGGTTACAAAAACACAAGTCATCTTGACTTTAGGATCCATCCTATTCCACTATGATTTCACATCCACTAATTACATCTACAAAGACCCTATTTCCAAATAAAGTCACATTTTGGAGATTACAGCAGACATAGATTGGGGGGGGGGGATGCTATTCAACTCAGTATAGTAGCTTTATATTTATTTCATGTAATTTTAGTCTTCAAAGTATGATTCAGCTGTGAGATTGTAAGATTGTGAGACCAAACAAATGAAACTATGTCTAGCACAAAAATGTACATTCGATATTTTCTCAATTTTTTTTCATAAAATGTGTATTAGCAAACCAATTATTTTTATATTTAAATATGTCACTACCTGTTCATGCTTTTAGACTTTACTCATGTACATCTTTTACCTAGATTACTTTGACTTCAGGACAAGACAAAAAAGAGAATTAAGAAAGTAGCTATGTTGTTGTGATTAAAGTGGAGGACAAAGGACAAACCAAGAGAAGATAGTGCACAGCAAAGAATGGGATCATTCCTCTAGAGTAGAGTCCCAGGAATAGAATTGCTGGGTCATATGGTAATTTATGTTTAACTTGTTAAGAAACCGCCAAACTATTTTACAGAACTCTCTGTACAATTTTATATTCCTACCAACAATGCATAAGCGTTCCAATTTCTCCACAATATTGCTAACACACAGTGTTGTCTTTTTTATTGCATCCCTCAGTGAATAATGATGTGCCAGATAGTCTGCTAGGCAGTAGGTATAAAAAAGTAAGTAACACAGAATCCCTGCCCTTAAAGCATTATTTAATGTCAGAGAGAAAAAGAGAGAGAAGTGAAGAATGAACACACGCCATCACATCATATTTTTTACTAAATAGTTTTAGTAAATTTGAACATACTCCCTTAAAAATAAAGAATATCCTGCAGACTCAACTAAACAAAGCCCAAGATTCTATTAAAGTCATCAGCCTGTCAAGTATTTCTTCTATATACTTCTGATCTGTAAAGCAATCATGTAAGACATTCTCCCAACTACTTCATTTTCTCTGAAAGGCATATGCAATAGTATGGAGTACAAAGTAATACTGCATTTAAATTTCTTCAGGGAAAAATGCCCATTATTATTTTAAGAGAATTTCCAGAAAGGTGATCCCTACAAGAGTAGGTTTCTCTAGTGAATGGTATTAATCATTTTGGCTAGACCTTTAAAAAAGTCAAATGGGTCCTATAAAATGTAGATTGAGGCAGATGACAGAATACTTCTGTTAAATTAAACTGAATAATTATATACTTCTTGCCCTCTGATTTCAAAGCCATACAAATGAGCTGTGCACATGAATAAGTTTTAACAAAATGTTAAATTACTTTTTGTTTTAATTTCCTCAGATGGCCTACCTCTGAACCCAAAATAAAGTGAAACAGGGGCAAGGAAATGTGGATCTCTTGAATTATATACAAAGTTTAAAAATATACTTAATGTCTCTACCAAGAAATAAGAATTATCATCTGAGTGTTATACCCATAAGAACTCCATTACAAAAGTGAAAGCTAATATATTGCCACATTCTGTAGATATAAAATACAATGTCACATCTTTGTAGGATGAAGGAAAACAAAACTAGCCATGTGGAGAGTTCCAAGTAAAAGAATAATGATTTAACAGCAAGACTTATGGTAAAAGACACATTTTATTCATTTATCCATTAAGTACTAATCAAAGTATTAGCCAGTTATATGGTATAAAAATAATCCTCCCTTCTTGAAGCCAGGGAAGATGGTAGAGTAGGAGGGTTCTAAAGTCGCCTGTCCCATAGATACACCTAGATAATATCCACATCAGTGTAAATAACCCAGAAAACAACATGAAGATTAACAGAACAGACTCTCCACAGGTAAACGTAGAGGGAAAAGGTCACATATAAGAGTAGGGAAGGTAGAAACCTGGTCAGAAGCTAAAGGGATGCACAAGACCATCCACAGGAGAGAAGGATGCTGCAGGCTCAGAGAGGGTAAGGAAACAGACCCTCACAACAGACACTAGGCATAGGGAACCTAAACAGGGAAGACAAATCCCCATAATATTTGGCTTTGAAAACCAAAGGGGTCAAAGTTCCTATGATGAGCAGGGCTTAACACTTGAAACTTTTAAGACTCAGTGGGTTCAACTCTAGGAGAGCTAAAGGGGGAGAGGAAATTGACACTCCACCCTTAAAGAGACAGTACAAGAAACAGCACTTGTGGAGATACAGCATAGAAGCAAAAAATACAGTTTGAAAAGATGTCTGGGTATGGGGAGGGAAATCTCTTACTAATGTCACAGCTGGTGATGGAGGAGCTGGGATTATTGGGTGATATCTCCAGGAAAAAGAGCTGGCAGGCTCCATTTCCTTAGCTTGCCAGCCAGCTCAAATATACAGATAACGGGAATGGTGAAAAAATTCTCCACCTACCTTCCTAACGACTCACTTTTGTGGATCCATCACCTCTAGCTCTGTGGCAATTTTCTTTTTTGTTTTAATGTTTATTTATTTTGACAGAGAGAGAGAGAGAGAGACAGAATCTGAAGCAAGCTCCAGCCTCTGAGCTGTCAGCACCGAGTCCAACTCAGGGGTCAAACTCTGGAACCACAAGATAATAACCAGAGCTGAAGTCAGACACTCAACAGACTGAGCCATCCAGGTGCACCTCCGTGGTAGCTTTCTAAAGTGGCTCCAGACTTGTGGAAATCTTGCACCACATACCCCAACCCCATATTCTCCTATGGATCTGTCCCCATCAAAACTTCCTTGGCTAGAGACCACCAAAGTGGTATCAAAAGCCTAGCAGTGTGCAAGCAGTCCCAGTGGGAGCCATCACCACTCCACAGTGACTCCCACTTGGAGGAGAAGGGAAGATAATCATACCTCCTTATGGCCTCAGCAGTGAGCAGGTGGCAGACATTAGGTCTGACTGTAACCCCTACTCACCAATGAGAGCTTCTCAGGGGACAACATGGGGAAAGTGCTCTGAAATTCTATACTACTAGATCTCTGCCAAATACCTGGTCTGACTCAACTCAAGCCCAAGATAACTCCAGACAGGCCCACTAATAACACAGGGACAAAACCCTGCCATTACAGACAACTAGACTGGAGGCAAAAGTGGCTCAGCACAACACGAGGGTGCATGCAAAACACATAGGAGACTCCCTTATACATATAGAGTTTTCCAGACAGATGTCCATTCTCACCACTGCTGTTTAACGTAGTACTGGAAGTCCTAGCCTCAGTAATCAGACAGCAAAAAGAAATAAAAGGCATCCAAATCAGCCAGAAGAAGTCAGACTTTCCCTCTTTGTAGATCACATGATACTCTATGTGGAACACCTGAAAGACTCCAAGATATTGTTAGAACTGATATATGAATTAAGCGAAGTTGCAGGATATAAAAATGCACAGAAATCATTTGCATTTCTACACACCAATAATGAAACAAAAGTAAGAGAAATGAGGGAATTGATCTCACTTACAGTTGCACCAAAAACTTTAAAATAACTAGGAATAAATCTAACCAAAAAGGTAAAAGATCTATACCCTGGAAACTATAGAAATCTTCTGAAATAAATTAAATAAGACACAAAGAAATGGAAAAACACTGATGCTCATGGATTGGAAGAACAAATATTGTTAAAATGTCTTAACTACCTAAAAGCAATCTACACATTCAATGCAATCCCTATCAAAATAATACCAGCATTCTTCACGGACCTAGAAGAAACAATTCTAAAATATGTATGGAACCAGAAAAGAATCCAAATAGACAAAGTACTGTTGAAAAAGAAAGTCAAAGCTGGAGGCATCACAATTCCAGACTTCACGCTGTATTACAAAGCTAAAATCATCAAGATAGTATGGTACTGGCACAAAAACAGACACATAGATCAATGGAACAGAATAGAGAACCCAGAAATAGACTCACAAGGTATAACCAACCCGTCTTTGGCAAAGTAGCAAATAATATGCAGTGGAAAAAAGACAGTCTCTTCAGCAAATGGTATTACAAAATCTGGATGGTGACATGCAGAAGAATGAACCCGGACCACTTTTCTTACACAATACATAAAAACAAACTCAAAAGGGATGAAAGACCTAAATTTAAGACAGGAAGCCGTCAAAATCCTAGAGGAGAAAATAGGCAACATCCTCTTAGAACTCAGCTGCAGCAACTTCCTACTAGACATGCCTATGGAGGTAAAGGAAACAAAAGCAAAAATGATCTATTGGGACCTCATCAAGATAAAAATCTTCTGTACAATGAAGGAAACAATCAATAAAACTAAAAAGTAACTGTTGGAACTGGAGAAGATATTTGTAAGTGATATATCAGATAAATGGTTAGTATCCAAAATCTATAAAGAACTTATCAAACCCAACACCCAAAAAAACAAATAATCCAGTGAAGAAATGTGCAAAGGACATGAACAGACATTTTTCAAAAGAAGACATCCAGATAGCTAATAGACACATGAAAATATGCTCAACATAATGTATCATCAGGGAAATACAAATAAAAATCACAATGAGATACCACCTCACACCTCTCAGAATGCTTAAAATTAACAACTCAGGAAACAACAGATGTTGGCAATGGTGTGGAGAAAGGGGGACCCTTTTGCGCTGCTAGTGGGAATGCAAACTGGTGCAGCCACTCTGGAAAACAGTATGGAGGCTCCTCAAAATTTAAAAAATAGAGCTACTCTAAGACCCAGCAATTGTACTACTAGGATATCCAGAGGATACAAAAGATACAAAAATGCTGATTCTAAGGGGTACAAGTTTATAGCAGTGCTATCAACAATAGTCAATAGCCAAATTATGAAAATAGCTCAAATGTCCATTTGGACTGATGAATGGATAAAAAAGATGTGATATATATATATATATATATAACAAAATGGATGAACACAGGGGAAGAGAAAGAAAAACAGAGAAGAAGGCAAATCATGAGACTCTTAAATACCAGACAACAAACAGGGTTGCTGGAGCAGGGTTGGAGCCAAAGTAATCTTGAAAAGGAAGAAAAAAAAAACTGAAGGAATCACAATCCCAGATTTCAAGATATACTACAAAGCTTTAGTAACCAAAACACTATGGTACTGGCACAAAAACAGCCACATAGATCAGAAGAACAGAATAGAGATACCAAAAGTAAACCCACAATTACATGGTCAATTAATCTTTGAAAAAGAAGATAAGAATATGCTATGGGAAAAAGTCTCTTCAACAAATGATATTGGGAAAACTGGACAGCTACATGCAAAAGAATGAAGCTGGACCACTTTATTATACTATGCACAAAAATAATTTCAAAATGGATGAAAGATCTAAATGTGAGATCTGAAGCTATAAAAATTCTAGAAGAGAGCATGGGCAGTAATTTCTCTGACATTGGCCACAGCAACATTCTTCTAGATATGTCTCCTGACACAAAGGAAAAAAAAAAGAAAAGAAAAAATTAACTACTGATAATACATCAAAATAAAAAGCTTTTATTTTATTAAATATTTCACAGACATGTGAAAAGATGTTCAACATCACTAATTATCAGGGAAATACAATGTTAGAATGGCTAAAATTAACAACACAAGAAATAAGTGTTGGCAAGGATGTGGAGAAAGGCGAGCACTCTTACACGATTAGTGGGAATGCAGACTGGTGCAGCCACTCTGGAAAACAGTATGGAGGTCTCTCAGAAAGTTATAAATAGAACTACCCTATGACCCAGCAATTGCACTACTAGGTATTTATCCAAAGGACACAAAAAATGTTGATTCGAAGGGGTATATACACCCTGATGCTTATAGCACCATTATCAACAATAGCCAAATTATGGAAATAGCCCAAATATTCAGTGACTGATGAATGGATAAAGATGATGTAATACATACATACATATACATATACATATGTATATATATATGTGTGCATACACATATGTGCGCACACACACACACAATGGAATATTACTCAGCCATCAAAAAGAATGAAATGTTGCCATTTCAAATGATGTGGATGGAGCTAGAGTGTATTATGCTAAGGGAATTGCGTCAGTCAGAGAAAGACAAATACCATACGATTTCACTTATATGTAGAATTTAGGAAACAAAAGAAGTGACTGCAGGAAGGGAGAGGAAAATCAAGAAATAGACTCTTAACTATAATGAACAAACTGAAACTGAGAGTTACTGCAGGGGAGGTGGGGTATTAAGGATGGCACTTTTGATGAGCACTGGGTGTTGTATGCAAATGATGAATAGCTAAATTCTACACCTGAAACTAATATTACACAGTATGTTAACTAGCTGGAATTTAAATTAAAATTTGGATAATGAATAAAAAAGACTCAACAATTATTCAGGGATAAAAGGAATGGATGGATAAGATATAAATATGACTATCATTGACTGAATGCAGAGAAAAAGACAGGAGGTAATTTAGAATAATTACAAGAGAAGGATTTCAAATTTTAGTTGTGTACATCTGTATTTGGAAATTAGAAACTTAGATTTAGGAATAATTGGCCATGAGTATTGTTAAATTATTAAATGGTAAGTAATCAATTTTAGCAGAATTTCATTGCTAGTAGAAATGTGTTTCAAGGCAATTCTTCCATAATTTTTATGCTATGGGTTTTGGCAACTGAGACTGTATCTAATTAGCTAAATTTCTTTAGATATTGACTGTACCATTTTGGAAATTATTCTTAAAGTCTACATCAGAGAAAACAAAACATTTAGTGTTCTATTTATGTCTGATTATATGTACTTCGGGTCTAGGCATTAGAGACCTCACAAATGCTGAGGAGAACTACCAATCCTAAAAGGCTTTGGAAATGAAAACTTACTACTTATATAAATTCTCTAGGGAACTGATGATGAAAAATTACCTTAGCCCAGTGGTCTTTACAATTTTTCTATCCCATGACTTCCCAAGCCCTACATCATTTCTCTTTTAAACCAAATCACGTAACTGCAGTATTTTTGTGCTGCTGGGAAGGAAAGAAAGAGATTAACATTTTTATGAGAGCACAGGGTACACTCAATAAATGTTGAAAAAGAACACCAGGCACAGACAGACAGCAAAAAAACTAAAGGAAGACTGTGGATCATGAGGATTTGACAAGCAGGTGGTTCTGTGGTCATCAAATCACTATTCATAGATATGTTGTTCTGGGCCAGAGATTCCTGTTCTGAGAAACAATGCCTTAGCCATTTCCCCAGGGAACATCAGTCACTCCTGTCAAGACACACAGCTCTGAAGGAATTCAAAATTTAACTGGGTCAAAAATTGCTTCTAAGTAGGTTTTCTTGATCTAATTTAAATTAAAGCTTAAGAAAATTGAAGGAATTCTAACTCCCTCCAAATTTCCTACCTACATCTCCAGCCCTATTTTTATCACTTCTATTTTTCAAGTACAAAGTCCTTTGTCTCAGTGTAAAAAATGGTTTATGAATTGCTTCATGTAGGATATAAGAATTCCTTCCTACCTTCTTACATCCCTCTTTCTGTCTGAAATATCTTCACTTGTCTGCATTCAAAGTTCAGTGTTCAGCTCAGGTTCAACTTAATTCTCAGAAATTTGCTAGGAACATGTCAGGTTTCAGTCATAATGCCTTTTTAGTATTGCTACCATAACTATAAAATTTAACTCAGCAAATTATTTTCCATATCTGCTCTACTCCTCTAACCAGATTAAAAGCCCTTTTGGAAGGAGTCAGCATATAATATCTTATTGTAGTACCAGTGTCCAAGAGGTCTCAATAATGATGACAAAGATCATCTATAACCAGATTCCAAAATATATTTCAGCCCTTTTTCTAACCTATGAAGATGTTCTTTTTTTTTTTTTAATCAAACTTTGTATTCTGTGTAAACTTTTCCAATTAAAATCTTCACCTCTCTCTTACCAATACAGTTTTGTTTTCATCAATGAGGCTTCCTTGCTATATTTCCTTTAATAACTATTCTCTCTCTCAAATTTTAACACTGCTTGAAAAAAAGATCATTTTCTACACTAAGACTGTATATTTAGCTTAATGTTCACATTATCTCATTATATTAATGCATTTAGGAAAAGCATAAAAGTAACTAAGAGATTGCTTTTTGTGGCATTTTACAAATAAAATTTGCTTTACACAAAAAAATAATGCATCCTAATTTGAAAAGTTAATTTATAAGATTCAATCTTTTTATATCAGAGATGCCAGCTGGGCACAGACTTGTGACAATGAATGAAAACCATAAACAGAGATTTTTATTATAGAACTCTTCTCAAGAAGTCAAGAATATTAATGATTATGCCTTTATATATTCCACAATTTAAAGTTGTACTAGCAAATGCAATAGAATCAGAATCAGGCGGTATGTATAAGATAATCTAGCTCAGGAGTTTACAAATGGTATTCTGAAAATAGTGTCACTACAAAAAGGTTCTGTAGTTACCTAAGTTTAGGAAACTCTGCTTGTTCTTCCCCCCCTTTTAGAGATGCATTTTAACTGAGAAGTTCATCAGGAAAGAAACCTCTTCAATTTCAGAAATATATTTGATCACGGAACATTTATACCAGCAATGCCTGCTAACAGACTAGAAATCAGAACTAGTCATCATACCATTTAGGAAATGCTGAACTAGTATAAGACTTTTATCTTTACAGATTTATTTTTAAAGGAGAGTCATAGCAGTTAAATAGCTGTCAAGGTGAGACACTATGGAGAGCAGTAGACAGAACCCAAACTCAGGTCTCCTAATCCCACCCTTCCTCCATGCCTCATTTGCCTCTCATATATATATATATATTTTTATGTATGATATGTACATATACATATATATGTATCATATATATGTATGATATGTACATACATATATATACTACATATATATGCACGTATACATATATATGTATATGACACATTTACAGTAACCATCACTTGGCAATTCAAAGTTTCTCCATCACGGCTAAAATGCAAGTTTTTAAAAAGCGCACACTAATATGTCTTTCAAGCATACCCAGAGCTTATCTATTACTCTGCCTAAATTTCTCCTCTTGTTTATATAACTAAAGAGGTTGAATCTGATAACAAATAACCTGAGGCCTTTGTGATAGGTGGACAGCACCAGCAGCCCCTGAGACTAAGTTTAAAACGTGTCCATCTCAGATAAAATCTCAGATGAATTTTAATATAACAAAATTCTTATAAAATTATTTTTAATTCCAGTTTTATTTTGAAAAACAATATTAGAGCTTTAACTGATGGTATTAGAAGCAGAATCCTTAATTTGGCAATATATAAGAAAAAATGGATTCAGAAGGAAGGTTTCTATGATTGGAGAAGTCGTGCATCATACTTAATTTATGTCCCAGGAATTTATTATTTAAAGCAAGATTAGTGAAGTATCAATCTGTGAAATTCTACAAGAAATTCATTTCATAATTTAACTGATATTCCTATCATCAGTAACTTAATTTTTCACACATGAGAAGTTCTCATTTAAATGTTCTGAATGTCTAAACCAATTGTATTTCAGTAGTGTGAAAAATATTCTATATATTTAGTATTCATGATATTCATTTAAACAAGATGATTAGAACAAATGTGTCACTCTGAAAAAACTGCCAGTGGTATTTAGCTCGATTGGGGGAACATGATCTGAAGTCTAACAGTTTCTTTTCTCAAGCCTAAAAATAATGTAAAGTCATAAAATGTATGCATTCAATAAAAAATAAATACAGGGGCACCGGTTGGCTCAGACGGTTACCCATCTGACTTAGGCTTAGGTCACATTTTCCCAATTTATGGGGTCCAACCCCACATCAGGCTCTGTGCTGACAGCTCAGAGCCTGGAGCCTGCTTCAGATTCTGGTGTCTTCCTTTCTCTCTGCCCTTCCCCCACTCTTGCTCTGTCTCTCTCTGCCTCTCAAAAATAAACAAACATTAAAAATTATTTAAAAAGATGGGGCGCCTGGGTGGCTTAGTCGGTTAAGCGTCCGACTTTCGCTTAGGTCATGATCTCGCGGTTCGTGGGTTCGAGCCCCGCGTCGGGCTCTGTGCTGACTGCCAGCTCAGAGCCTGAAGCCTGTTTCAGTCTGTGACTCTCTCTCTCTCTCTGACCCTCCCCTGCTCATGCTGTCTATCTCTCTCTCTCTCTCCTAGAAATAAATAAAAAATATTTTAAAAAAGTAAATAAAAATTATTTAAAAAGAAATACAGAACTGACAGAGAAAAATTCATATTACAAATAAGAATGCTTTTCATTTTATTTATTTGTTAAAGCTCTATATCCAACTGGGGCTTGAACTCATCAACTTGACATCAAGAGTCACATGGTCTACCTTGGAATAACTTTCACTTTAATGAAGGTAAAATATTTCTGATATATATCTACTTGACATAGTTTTCATTTTAATACTATTTCACAGTATTTAATTTCATTTTATTTTATATCACTGTCACAAAAATGATCTATGACTTCTTGAATAATACCTACCACTAGAACACAGTAGCTAACATATCTAAGATTCATTGTGTGCCAGGTGCAGTTCTAAATACTTTCTACACAGTTACTTATTTAATTCTCAGAACAATGCTATGAGACAGTATTGTGATTATCTCCACTTTATAGATATTGAAACTGTGGCATTAGAGAGTTTTAGTAATTTGCCCAAAGTTACACAGCTAGTAAGAAACAAATACAGATGAGATCTGAATCCTAGAAGTCTAGCTCCAGAGTCTGTAATGTTTGAACACTTATTATATGCCACACACTATACTATCTTCTTGGCCTTACCTAATTTCAATATGCTGATTTAACTTTATTTTTAGAATAAAATTGACCATAAACTTCTTTCTCTTTCATTTACACATTTTCAAGAAATGTGGCTACATTCCTGAATTTATCAATAAATCTCTGATATATTTAAAAACAACTGTGTTCCGTTTGAAAAGTTAAGTTAGGACATTATTGTCTGTATTGTGTAAGTATTTAAGTATGAAAAAGCTGCCCACTTCATATTTCTCTGGCCTGTTTTGATTAAGTAGGAAGGAAAGCAGATAAGAAAAAGAGATATCTCCGGATGTAGCTCACTCAATGACTGAGGCTGCAAAAGAAGGAAAAGCAGAGAGGTCCTTCAAAGAATGGATTAACAAGCTCTGTCTAGTGATAGCCCAGAGCCAATGGCAATGTATTAAGTATGTATCTTCTGCTTAACTGTCTGCAATAAAGCATGGCATCCTTAATACTGAAGAAAACTCTTTGTAGCATTACCACCTGCCTTTCCTAAGTAGATTTAGTCAATTCCTTCTCAGTGAAGTTAATGAAATTAATTCTCCACTTCTGTATAAGGAAGCCATTCTCAGTAGAGGATTTCCACTGTCTTTATATTCACAGGTAACTATTCCTGCACATGTGCTTCATCATTTTTTTTGAAAGTTGATTTTTCTAGGGGCGCCTGGGTGGCTCAGTCAGTTAAGCACCAACTTCAGCTCAGGTCATGATCTCACGGTTCATGGGTTCAAGCCCCGCATCAGGCTCTGTGCTGACAGCCAGCTCGGAGCCTGGAGCCTGTTTCAGATTCTGTTTCTCCCTCTCCCTCTGACCCTCCCCTGTTCACGCTGTCTGACTGTCTCTCTCTCTCTCTCAGAAATAAATAAAACATTTAAAACAAATTTTTTTTAATTAAAAAAAAAGTTGATTTTTTTCTTACATGTAGCACATTTGTAGGCTAACTCCTATCAGACCTCCCCACATGTATGTTTACACTGAAACCTGTTCTGTAGTGATCATGCTTATGGCTTACTATCATGTTTTGCCCATGTCTCATTACCTATCTTCTCACCTCAAATCAACAGTAATACTTCCAGGCTATCCATAATTAAAGGAGACTGAAAATATTCCTTTTGATTCTCTGAATTAATTCTTCCTCAGGAAAAAAAAAATTGTTGCTTTGCTTTGGTCTTCCCCAGTCTACTAGGAAATGAATATAAAAAAATCTAAAGGCTCTTCAATGTAAGGGAAGAATTCTTATCTATCCTTGTACTCCATCTTGAAAATACTTCTTGAGCAATGTTTCCATCACTTAGTGATATGCTGTATCATTTAAAATAATGGTTTATAAAAACTATGAACATATGGAAAATGTTAAATAAAAAAGCAGAACTCTAAAGACTATATACAATATAATGACAAATATATACGTGTATGTATATTGGGCATATATGTATCTCTATCTGATTATATTAAATATGTATCTGTGTCCATATGTATTTGTAAAGACAGTGTGTATACAGTATATGCATACACAGATATATATAAACTTGCATAGAAAAAAATCAAGAAATTCACCAAGATTGTTTTGTTTGGACAGTATGACTATCAATAATTTTTTTCTTCTTTACACTTTCCTTCATTTTCCCATTTTTCTGAAAAAACACATAATACTTTTAATTATAAGAAAACAGAACATTTACTGTATAAACTATTAACTTACAAGGCAGGGAACAAAATATCACATTCTTCCAAAGTCCTGGGATTTCTCTGAATCTAGCCCTATTGCCAACCAAAACTTCCTGACAATTTAGTGTTCTCCTTGGTAGTTTGTCTTTACAAATACATATGAACACAGACACATATTTAATATAATCAGGTAGGCATATACTGAGTGATTTTTTTAAAAAAAATTAAATTAAGCCATATAAACCCTTGCTTAAAACCCTCTTAATGATGTCTGATTTGAATTAGAATAAAATCAAAACTCTTTACCTAGATCTACAAAGCCCAATAAAATTTGGCCCCAATCTTGACCTCAATCTCTAATACATTCTCTAAATCACTCTAGAGAAGCCCCTCTGGCTTTTGACTTGTGCTTCACTAGGTCTGATACAGTTCTTCATATGGCTGGTCCCTTCCTGTCATTAGGTTTCAATTCAAATGTCACCCTCACAAGGTACCCTTCTTTGATGACACAGTTTAATTTGCCATCTATTTCTCATCCCCATCACTCATTTCCATCATCTTTAAAATTTTTCCACACAGCATTTATCGCTATCAAAAGTTCTTGTTTCTTTCTTTACTTGCTATTATTTGACTTCTTTATTAGAATGCAAAATTTCACACTATATCCTCCTGAAAACAGTATTCAATATATAGCAAGAAAATAATAAATACATGTTGAAGGGATGATTCCTGAAAAGAAGGAAATGATAATAATAGTAGTTGTCCATGATACAAATTTTGGTTTATGATCCTTCCTACAAACATACGCAAATTCTGGTCTTAACAAATATCATGGTAACAATGCAGCCGATATAAGTTAATACATATAGAATAGAGGTAAATACTTCTAAATAAAGCCAAGAAATGAAGAAACATTCAAAAGTAGAGGATGGAAACATAAGGGTTTTGTTTATCACAGGCAGTAGGGAGTGAAGGAAGTTCACTCAATGACAGTTGAGTTCAATGACACTAGTAAAAGGGTGAGAGTTTGGGTGATGATAGATGTCCTGCGAGAACTGGCTTCTACTGGTGACTAAAGCATAATGAGATTAGTTCAGAAAGACTCCTTGCAGAGGTGGATACTTGGTTCCTTGCTCTGGTCTGCCAAATGCCCAGCAGCTTCTTACTCAAAACCCCAGAGGAATGGCTAACACTAGGACATTTAAAGTCCTCAGTCAAAGAATTATTTCTTTATGGTCTACCAAACTGTTATATTGACTATATTATGATCTGTTTTCTTCTATATCCTCATGCTATTAAGCAGAACCACATGAAAAAGGAAGCAGAATGATGTAACTTATTTCTTATAGTCCACAAGACTCAGGTCCTTTGGGATGCTGGACAATGATCCATGTCTCTAGAATTAATCTTTCCATGTGCCCCAATATCAAACTATTATGGAAGTGTTTTTAAAATTAGTGAAAAAAATCATTTTAAAAATGAAGTAAAAACAAAATACATGCAAATATATTTTTAAATGACTATAAATTTAAAAACTGTGAAAACAAGTTAGACAGGAAATTATAAAATTCATGTTGAAACATTACTATAAAAATAAAGTTCTTAAGCCTGATCAGTGCTGGATTACAGGGTGTCACAGAAGGGTCATGGTACATTATCAGACTTACACACATAAACATGCAAGAAATAAATAAAAGAATAAGGTTAGTGTTATCTTTCATCTCGTTAAGGCTGTTTCTCCTTTTCAGTGTAAAATATGTACTAGTCATTAATAGACTATAAAAAGATAATGGACACCACTTTTCCTTTTCTATAAGTTCCCTTATAATTGCTGTTAATTTTACTTATTTTCAGAAGGCAGGATATTAATAAGCAGAAACAAATCTCTATTTGGCCACAGAATCAAAGCAAGAAACAAAGTTCCTTGTAAGAATTCATTCATATTAAATATAGCTTTATTTTTGCTACTATGGTAACTGTCAAAAGAACAATGGATAAAATATTTGTTGACAGATGCAGAAAACGACATAACATCTCTTTAATTCACACTCAATAGAGATGTTATTTCCCTTTTTCACATTGTTGATATTTACTTATTAAATATTAACTAGTCATTTTTAGAGCATTTATATGATAATATCATAGATAAAACAAAAAGATCTAATGCATCTGTTAGATATAATAAAGGTTAATGTTTTATATGCTTAGGTTTGCCATTTAGGTACTCGACTTTTGTCAACTCATTTAATCCTCACAAAATAATGCCGTGTTGGAATCATCCTTATTTTACAGATGAGGAAATAGAGCCTGGTTCAGAAAAGTAGAGTATATTGTTAGCAAGTGATCACGTCAGAAGATAACTCAGATTGCCAGAGAGAATACTTTTTATATCATTCCAGAATATTTCCCTATATACACTGAAAGAAAATTTCAGAAAATAAGCATAGACTGAGTGCCCACAGCATGCAAGGTATAAAGCTGAGTGTGCTGGAAAACAAGCATTTGTGACACAGATACCACCTTCAGGCAGCTCACAATCTAAAAGAATACATATCAGATAACTATATAAATATCATAAAGAGAGAAATCCACAGATGTCAAAAATAAGTTAGTTGAATATTAAGAAAAAGGATATTGTTTCTGGCAGGGGAGGATTAAATAAGACTGTAGGAAGGTGGGGGAAAGGGAGAGAGGCAAACCATGAGAGACTCTTGAATGCTGACAAAAACTGAGGACTGATGGATGTGGGGGGGAGGGGGGAGGGGCATGGAGGAGGGCACTTTGGGGATGAGCACTGAGTGTTATGTGGAAACTAATTTGACAATAAACTATTTGTAAAAAAAAAAAAAAAAAAAGACTGTAGGAAGGAAGTAGCATTTAAGCTGAACCTTAAAGCCTAATGTAGTTAATGGTTTTGGAGCAACAGGTTGCACATTAACATCTGGAAGAAGTACCCATCTCATATACCACAGAGCGTATACATCTCATTTAAAAATTAGTTTCTAGGGACACCTCGATGGCTCAGTCAGTTAAGTGTTTGACTTTGGCTCAGGTCATGATCTCACAGTTCATGGGTTTGTGCCCCGCATTGGGCTCTGTGCTGACAGCTCAGAGCCTGAGCCTGCTTCGGATTCTGTCTCCCTTTCTCTCTGCACCTCCCCCGCTCATGCTCTGTCTCTTTCTGTTTCTTAAAAATAATAAATAAAAACTTTCAAAAAAAATTAGTTTCTAAAAGTCCAGAGTTGTTCTGTACCAACACTAATCTGGTTTCAGTTGCTGAGAAATGTGTTTAAGCTGAATATCTAAAATGATCTCTGTGAAATTGTGCGTCAGAGCTTAAAAGTTTAGCTTTCTAAACTTTGGAGTCTTGTTACAGATGCACAGAATGTATTTTGGGGGTCATTGCATTTTTGCCATTTCTCTAGGCTTCCGTTTTTCTGTACAGTATAAAACATTTTCTCACCTGAAAATATTTCCCAGTAGAACCAATATTAAGGATCTAATTTCCTTATTCCATAGACTTGAGATCAGTAAACTTCAGCAAAAATCCAGCTTACTATCCATTTTCATAAATATGGTTTAATTAAAACACACCCATGACCATAAATTTTCATATTGTGAAAACATGCTACAATGGAAGCCCTGAGTAATTGTGACAGAGATCATATAGTATTAAAACCTAAAATATTTATTGTCTGACCCCTTACAGAGAGCATGCAGACCCCTGCACAGATAATTAATTCAGCAAATACTTATTATGGAACCACAAGGGCAGGTAGATAGCAGGTGGTTAGTATGGGTTGCTCCCTATAAGGCTGTAGCCTCATCAAACCAAGTTAAAAATTCATAGTACATTATAATTAATCACCACTTAAGGAAGTGATCATCCTTCACTTAAGGAAGATCTTGAACAACTTTTGCTGTGGAAAAAAAACCAGTAGGTGACTCAGGCTGTAATATATTAGTAAGTGCTTTACTCTTAGTACTTATACTACTAGCTAACATTTATTGAGTGTTTATTGAGTGCTAGATCCAACTGTAAGCACCTAATAGAAGCAATATATGTCATTTATTCCTCACCACAAGCCTACAGTGTAGGCACTATTATTATCCTCATTTTACAAATGACAAAATTAATACTTAAGGTGATTTATTTCTGAAATCCCACAGCTTATATTTGTTAGATGCGAAACTTTACAGTACATGCTTTCATCCATGGAGATATTCAAGCAGAGACTGGATAACTTCTTAAAAGATATAACAGTTTATATTTTTTAAAGAGAGCAAAAAAAAATAATGACTACCAGATGGGTCTGGCATTGTTCTATGTGCTTTAAACCCACTCTCCAAATTTTATATCACCCTACAAGGTAGGTACAAGTTCCCTCTGTTAAAAATAATGAAAAAGTATTGATAGATTATCAAAGGCATATACCTAGTAAGTTGTAAAGCTAAGATTAAAACTTAGGTCTACCTGACTCTCTTGATTATCTCAAGCTGTTTCCATTTTTTAAAAACCCTAGCTGTACTTCCATAGTATATGAAAAGGAACCACCTTTAAAAATGAAAGCAGTGATAGTCAATAGCTAAACAACACAGTATCAGGCAGGGAAAGTAAGAAAGAATAACCTACATAATTAAAATAGCAGAGAAAAGGGGCACCTGGGTGGCTCAGTCAGTTAAGCATCCAACTTTGGCTCAGGTCATGGTCTCATGGTTCCTGGCTTCGAGCCCTGCATCAGGGTCTGTGCTGACAGCTAGCTCAGAGCCTGGAGCCTGTTTCAGATTCTGTGTCTCCCTCTTACTCTGACCCTCTCCTGCTCACACTGTCTCTCTTTCTCTCTCTCTCTCAGAAATAAATAAAATAAAATAAAATAGCAGAGAAAATTAGAGAAATATGAAACATATTTCTAAATGTAAATATAGAATTCATTACTGACTGCAACTAAGATCAAACTCAGAATAAGCCAAAATAGAATTTGATGGAGACACTAAAGCTTCATTAAAGGAAATTTTTATTAATTCTTTTTCTAATAGAAATGAAGATCCATTAACATTTAGCTGATATTTCTGATATCATCAGATATCCCTTTTTCCAAGGGTGGAGAGGCCCAGTCAACCCATTTCCACACTATTGTTGAAGGAACATCTGAAGATGTAAATGTGAACAATACTTTTTTATGAGAAGGAGTGACTGAATGCTAAAGAGATAAAAAAGGAGAGGTTCTGAGCATTAGGTCCAAATGACCTGAGTTGGAATATTTACCTCTGCTACTTCATAATTGTCAGCATAAACAAGCTAATTGACTTCTCTGCATCTCAATTTTCTCACTTATAATGCTGCTTCTGTGAAATGCTATACAGGGAATCAAGCATACCTCCTTAGAACACATCCAATCCAAGGAATTCTCCCACTTATACAATCACTTTTTCTCAGAGAAGTTCTTCAAAAGAAAATATTATTTTCTCACTCATTCCCTTTTTTTAATGTTTTATTTATTTCTGAGAGAGAGAAAGAGAGAGACAGTGTGAGTAGAGGAGGGTCAGAGAGAGAGGGAAACACAGAATTTGAAACAGGCTCCAGGCTCTGAGCTGACTGTCAGCACAGAGCCTAACATGGGGCTCAAACCTACCAACCGTGAGCTCATGACCAGAGCCGAAGTCGGATGCTTAACCAACTGAGCCACCCAGGAGCCCCTCATTCCCTTTCTTAATCTAAATATAGATTCCATATGTCTCTTTGGTTTGAAAGGCATGAGAAGAATATTCATTGTGAACCTACTATGTATGAATGAGTTAATGTTGAAAAGAGGCACTGAGTGTCAGTATCAAACAAATAATCTTCAAGACTTTAACAAACTGTATAAAATAATATTATCAAGACTTAAAACTTGAGGGGCACCTAGGTGGTTCAGTTGGTTGAATGTCTGACTCAATTTCAGCTCAGGTCATGATCTCAGAGTCATGGGATTGAGCCCCACATCAGGCTCTGTGCTGAGCATAGAGCCTACTAAAGATTCTCTCTCTCTCTCTCTCTCTCTCTCTCTCTTTCCCCTCTCTCTCTCTTTCTCTAAAATATTTTTTTAATTTAAAAAAAGACTTAAAAATTTGAGTACCAAGGTTTTCAGGGTACCAATTTATGCAACTCCCATTGAAAGCAACCACCAGGTCATCACCCAGTCTGGTCTCAGCTCATATCTCTAGTACCAATTTACAGAACCAAGTGATGGAATATTGATCTCAACCTAAAGTGCTGCTGAAATAAGAAACTAGGATCTAAGAAGGTTTTGGACTCTAGAGCCTCTCTAGAATATCAGCTATATGACTCAGTCTATGTGACATGTGAAATTCAGGCCACGAGGCTTCAGATAAAAGTGCAGATCAAAAATGACCAACAGGGGGGTGCCTGGGGGGCTCATTAGGTTATGTCTCCAACTTAGGCTCAGGTCATGATCTCCCGGTTCATGGGTTTGAGCCCCGGGTAGGGCTCTGTGCTGACAGCCAGCTCAGAGCCTGGAGCCTGCTTCAGATTCTGTGTTTCCCTCTCTCTCTGACTCCGCTCACTCTCTCTCTCTCTGTCAGAAATAAATAAAACATTTAAAAAAATCTTAAAAAATGATCAACAGGACAGTTATAGAGCTTATGAGGTGAATCTAATCAATATCATAGTCAAATAGGAAAAAAAGTACATGACAGCAAGATATTAAGCAATTGATAGAATGCAGAAAAAAGAGAAACCATTCAATTTTAATTCTAGATATATCCTCCTTCCTCTGGAGCTAGAGTCTTAATAGAAAAACAAATTTAATTTCAGCATGCTGTTTGTAAACATAAATATGTAAATGTGATTCACTGGCTAAAATTTTTGTAGTGTTAGCCTATGAACAAAATACAGGAAACTTGGCCAGTGTTACAGGATAGAACATAAATGTGAACAAGTGTGACAGTCTACAAGTAGAAGAATAACTAAATAAGGATAGCAGGTGAAGAAGGGAAGGAAATATGAAAAAAGGAGCACAGAAGCTAATATCTTAATCTTCCAAATTAGAAAGTCAAGAAATGTTGCCTAAAGTTGATGAAACATACATAGAAACATAAAAGTATTATTTAAACTTATTTAAGTATAATACTATTTAAAATAACCAAGCTAACCAGTAAAAACAAACAAACAAACAAACAAAAAAACACACACACCTAAAATTTATCATAAAAAATAACAAGTCTATATAGAAGGATTGGAGACAGAGATAAATATAAGTGAGCTAAAATCCTTACTCTCAGAGAAATAAGATGCATCATTTAAAGCTGATCAATCAGGAATTGAGATATATTATTTAGAAATATGGTAAGCTTGAGAGTCACTCTAGCGTGTGAAACATTCAATATTCATTGAATGCCTGCTATGTAGCAGGTATTGTGAAGGGTATCAAAGATGTATAGGCAAATATGAAACATCACTTTAATATGGAAATGCTCAGTTATATAACTAGAAAATTAACATAGTTTTTCAAGTGATATTTTAGTAATAATGTTAAAGGCCTTTGTTATCATAGAAACTAAACATATAGTACACACAAAATAAAATTGAGATCCTAAAATTTATGCCCCAAAACCAAAACTCCAGAGAAAGAATAGAGAAGGATAACACTTAGTGTCATATTAGAGACACTATTTAAACATGTATGGAAGTGTTTAGTTTCCAGACGGATTAGTCCACACTACCATTATCTAATGGTGTAATGGTGGGTCTAATCAACTCAATAAGAGAAAAAAACCAAATTATTATAAAGACTGAAAATTCAGGGACATGGTTACTATTATTTTCAGGTTATATAATTTCCCAACTAGAAAATCAACTTTAACATTTATATAAACCATGGTGTGACTCCTAAAATGACAAGGTACAGAAAAAAGATAGAAAAGTTAAAGGCTTTCCTATCTACCAGCAGCAACCGGTTAGAAAATACAATAGGAAAAATATCTATTCACAACAGAAACAAATATAAAATAACAAAAAAATTAAATATAGAAAGCTACATATAAAAAAACTAGATAACTACTTAACAACATAAAAAGGGACTTGAAAACATAGAAATATATCATTCTCCTGAGGGGGAAGATAGAATACTGTAAAAATGTTAATTTTCTCCTCATTAATCTCAAAATTTGACATCATTCCTAGCAAATACTCAGAAAGTAAAATCTAAAACTATAAAACTCTCAGAAAAAAAAAAATAGGTGAAACCTTCATGACCTTTGATTTGACAATAATTTCCTGGATATGAAACCAGAAGTATAGGCAACAAAGGCAAAAGTTTGGACTAAATCAAAATCTAAAACTTCTGTGATTTAAAGGACACAATAAACAGAATAAAAAGGCAATCTATGAAATGGGAAAAAATATTCACAAATCATATATCTGACAAGGAATTAATATTAGAATATACAAAAAACTCTTATGACTTTTTATTTAAAAAAATTTATAGTTTTTTATTTATTTTTGAGACAGAGACCGAGCATGAGTGGGAGAGGGGCAGAGAGAGAAAGATACAGAATCTGATACAGGCTCCAGGCTCTGAGCTGCCAGCACAGAACCTGATGTGGGGCTTGAACCCTACAAACTGTGAGATCATGACCTGAGCTGAAGTTGGACACTTAACCAACTGAGCCACCCAGGATCCCCAAAGAGCTCTTACAACTTAACAAAAAAGAAACACTCCGGTTTTTTAAATAGATAAAGAATTTAAATAGACATCTCCCAAGAAGATATACAAGGGCCAATAAGCACGTGAAAAGATACTCAACTTCACTTGATCATTAGAGAAATGCAAATCCAAACCACAATGAGATGTCACCTGACACCTATTATGATGGTTACTACAAAAAAAAAAAAAAAAAAAGAACATAAAATAACATGTTGATGTGAAAAAAATCAGAACCCTTAGGTATTGGGTACTTTTAGTCAAAATGTAAGATGCTTCTGCCATTATGGAAAACAATAGGTCAGTTCCTAAAAATTTTTAAATAAAATTATCATATAATCCAGCAATTTCACTTCAGGGTATATATCCAAAATAATTGAAAGCAGGGTCTCAAAGAGGTATTTGCATATCAATATTCACAGACCATTATTTGCAAGAGTCAAAATGTGGAAGCATTCCAAGTATCCACTGATGAATTAATGGATAAGCATAATGTGATATATACACGCAATGGAATATTATGCAGCTTTTAAAAAGGATATTTTGACACATGCTAAAGCACAGATAAATCTTGAGAACATTATGCTAAGGGAAGTAAGTCACAGAAAGACAAATACTGAATGATTCCACTTATTTGAGATACTTAGAGTAGTAAAAATCATAGATCTAGAAAACAGAATGGTAGTTGCCAGGGGCTATGGGTAGAAAGAAATGAAGAGTTCTTATTTAATAGGCACAGAATTTCAGTTTTGCAAGATTGAAAACTTCTAGAGAATGATTAAACAATGATGTTAATAAACTTTACTGTACTATTTGGCTATTATGGCAAAGTCTATGCTATGGGTATGTTACTACAAGTTAAAAACTTTTTAAAGGGAAATGAATGGAAAATTGTCATCATCAAGACGGTATGGTATTGGCACAATAAAAAACACATAGACCAATGGAACAGAATTGAGAACTCAGAAATGGACCCAAAAGTATATGGCCAACTAATCTTTGACAAAGCAGGAAAGAGTATCCTATGGAAAAAAGACAGCCTCTATAATAGATGGTGCTGGGAGAACTGGACAGCAACATGCAGAAGAATGAAACTAGATCATTTTCTCACACCATGCACAAAAATAAACTCAAAATGGATAAAGGACCTGAATGTGAGACAGGAAACCATCAAAACCCTAGAGGAGAAAGCAGGAAACAACCTCCTTGACTTGAACTGCAGCAATTTCTTACCTGACACATCCCCAAAGGCAAGGGAATCAAGAGCAAAAATGAACTATTGGGACCTCGTCAAGATAAAAAAACTTCTGCACAGCCAAGGAAACAATCCATAAAACTAATAGGCAACTGACAGAATGGGAAAAGATAGTTGCAAATGACATATCAGATAAAGGGCTAGTATCCAAAATCTGTAAGGAACTCATCAAACTCCACACCCAAAAAACAAAGAATCCAGTGAAGAAATGGGCAGAAGATATGAACAGACACTTCTCCAAAGAGGACATCCAGATGGCCAATAGACACATGAAACTATGCTCAGCATCCCTCCTCATCAGGGAAATACAAATCAAAACCACACTGAGATACCACCTCACACTGGTCAGAGTGGCTAAAATGAACAAATCAGGAGACTCTAGATGCTGGCGGGGATATGGAGAAATGGGCGCCCTCCTACACTGTTGGTGGGAATGTAAACTGGTGCAACCCCTCTGGAATACGGTGTGGAGGTTTCTCAAAAAATTAACAGTAGAACTCCCCTATGATTCAGCAATAGTACTGCTAGGAATTTACCCAAGGGATACAGGGGTGCTGATGCATAAGGGCACATGTACCCCAATGTTCATAGAAGCACTCTCAACAATAGTCAAAACATGGAAAGAGCTTAAGTTTCCATCAATTGATGAATGGATCAAGAAGATGTGGTTTATCTATACGATGGATACAGGTCAGTGAGAAAGAATGAAATCTGGCCATTTGTAGCAACATGGATGGAACTTGAGAGTGTTATGCTGAGCGAAATAAGTCAGGGAGAGAAGGACAGATACCATATGTTTGCACATATAGGAGGATTAGGAGGAACTTACCGGAGGACCATGGGGGAGAAGAAGGGGAAAGATAGTGGGGGAGAGGAAGGGAAGCAAACCATGAGAGACTCTTGAATGCCGAGAACAAACTGAGGGCTGATGGAGGTGGGGGCGTGGGGAAGGGGGGTGATAGGCATGGAAGAGGACACTTGTGGGGATGAGCACTGGGTGTTATATGGAAACCAACTTGACAATAAACTATTAAAAAAAGAAAAGAAAAGAAATTGAATTAAAAAAATTTAAATAAAATCAAAATAAAAAGGCTAGACTATTTAGTAAATGGTGCTGGAACAACTGATCATTAATTTGGGAGTGAGGAGGAATCCAAGATAAATTATAGAATTAAAATACATATAAAATACTATATAAATAAGTGTATACATATGTATTTAATTCTATAATTTATCTTGGGTTCCTCTTTACCCCCAAATTAATTATACATATACACATATAGTAGTTCCTTTTTATCCATAGGAGATGTGTTCCAAAACCCCCAGTGGATGTCTGAAATAGCAGCTAGTACCAAACCCTATATATATTATGTTTTTTTCTATACATGCATACCTATGATAAAGTTTAATTTATAAATTAGGCACAGTGAGAAATTAACAACAGTAATAAAATAGAACAATTTAAAAACATACCTTAATAAAGGTATGTGAATGTAATCTCTCTCTCAAAATATCTAATTGCACTGTCCTCATCTTTCTTGTGATGATGTGAGATGATAAAATGCCTACATGATGAAATAAAGTGAGGTGAATGATGCAGGCATTGTGACCTAAGTGTTGGGCTACTGTTGACTTTGTAACAAATCCATCAGAAAGAGAATCATCTGCTTTTGGACTGTGATTGACTGTGGGTATCTGAAACCACAGCAAGCAAAACCACAGATAAAGAAGAGACTACTAAATAAATACATACACACATATATACATATATAAAATACACATGTACAGTAAAACCTTGGATTGCGAGTAACTTGTTCCTCAAGTGTTATACAAGATAAACATTCCTAATAAATTTTAACTTGATAAATGAGTGATGTCTTGCAATACAAGTAGTACCTAACACCAAACATCACATGATTGCAACCGAGCCAATGGTTTTTGAAATTTGCTTTGATATACAATTGCTTTGGAATACAAGCATGTTTCCAGAATGAATTATGCTCACGAACTAAGGTTTTACATAAAGAAAACACGGTAAACTATTTTTATAATTGTGGAGTTGGTCAAGGTCAGCCTAAGCAATACACAAAACCCTGAAGTGTTAAATAAATGTATTTAAAAATTTTGACTTCACAAAGATTAAAACTTCTGCACCACAAAAAAAGAATCATAAACAAAGTTAAAGGGCAAGTAATGAACTGAGGAAACATTTTTAAAAAATATTTTTCACAAAGCTTGGTATCCCGAATATACACTGAATTCTCACTTTCACGGTAGTTTTGTCACCATGAAAAGTCACCATGAGCACTGAATTAGCAAATACTGAACCATTGTTCTTAGGGGAAATACAGGGTTAGGTACCTGCAAGTGTTTGGTCACAGCATTTTCATCAATTGATCAATATTATTATCACAATAATTAGTTTTATAGGTGTTTTTATTTAAAGATAATTCAACATACACTTTTTGATTAATTAACACTGAACTCAAAACCAATAGCACTATAACTCATGCCTGAATGAAGCTTATGTGACACACATATTTTCTCAAGGTACATCAATCACAGCCTTCTTGAGCTCCTGGAAACTCTAGGCAGAACTTCAGCACTATACTGAAAGTAATTTTAAACCGTGAAATCCCCCCAAAAAAGCACAAATTTTTTTATTTAAGTGCCACTAAATAGGCTGAGAAAAGGAAAACTGTTTATGCTGTATAAGAGCTCACACAAGAAGGCAGAATTCTACGTATTCAACTGGAAATGTGTGCATCAAGAGACTCAAAATTTTCAGTGCTCTCTGCATGTCCATGAATGATTTGAAAACACCACAAGTATTGATTTGGGGGTTACAAATAAATTTCAGCAAGTAGGCAAATTCACAAGTACAGAAACCACAAATAAGAAGGATTAACTGTATAAAGATATATTTATAAATAAATTCTTTTCAAAATAAAAAATTATAGGGGGGGCCTGGGTAGCTCAGTCCATTGAGCTTCTGACTCTTCATTTTGGCTCAGGTCATGATCTCATGTTTCATTGGATTGAGACACCATGTCTGGCTCTGTGCTGACAGTGCAGAACCTGCTTGGGATTCTTTCTCTCCCTCTCTCTCTGCCACTCCCCTACTCACATGCATGCATGTGTACTTGTGCTCTTTCTCTCTCAAAATAAATATTTTTTTATTTTAAAAAAAATATGTAATTTGTTTTTTAATTTCTGAGAGAGAGAGAAAGAGAGACAGCATAAGCAGGGGAGGGTCAGAGAGAGAGGGAGACACAGAATCCAAAACAAGCTCCAGGCTCTGAGCTGGCTGTCAGCACAGAGCCCTACTCAGGGCTTGAACCCATGAACCGCGAGATCATGACCTAAGCCGAAGTTGGACACTTAACTGACTGAGCCACTCAGGTGCCCCAATAAAATTTTTTTAAATAAATTAAAATTAAAAATGGCAAACCAAATAAATTTGGCAATTTATTTGTAATTCACACAAGAAGAATACAAATGCCCAATAAATATTTGGGGAAAAAGTTCCTTCTCACTAATAATCAAGGAAACATGACTTAAAACAGTGAGAAATAATCATTGATGTCCTTAATAAAAATAATAATTAAACAATGACAATCCACAAACAATTCATCCCACAATGTCTTCCAGCTTACCTAATCCTCTCTAAAGAGTAATTTAAAATTTAAAGATAACTGCATCAAAAATGCCTAGAAAAATATAGACTAACATGAAAAAATGAATGAATGAGTGAATGGATGAGATGGATGGACAGATGCAAGCAATTATTTTCAAACTATTCTATAGAGACTCATGGTGACATAAGGAATTTACAGAACTTTTTACAACTCATGGCATTTATTTTTTTTCACAAAATATAAAATATTCATTTAAAAATTAGATAGCTTATTATAAATAATCCAAACAATGTTTAAGTATATAAAGTAGGAAGTTAAAGTCCCTCTGAAATATTAAATCTTAGATATAACTATAACTACTATTAACATAGTATTAGCATAGTATACATACTGCCAGACTTTCTAAATACAAATAAATATTACACTTCTCTTAGTGCATTTATTATGAAGTTGGTTTGCACTATACATACTGTTCTGCAAAGCCTATCAAAATTGCCAGATTGTTATTTTCAGAAGCCAGGAACTGAACAGAAAAAGATGAGTTTACATTTGTAAAGGAAGGAATTTATACAGCAATTGCATTTATATTTTAAAATCTTTATAACAATCCTATAAACAGAAAAACAGCCTCCTTATTTTAAATTATAGGAAGCAAAGTATAAGTTACTTGTCTAAGATTATACAATAAATAAAAAGCAGTCAGGATTATGACCTGAACTAAATTTTAAGGTCCATAAGGCTGAAATCATATATAATCCTTATTTTATATCATTCACAGTCACCTGGCACAAAATTTAAAATAACATGAGGGCATCATGCATGTTTACTGTTTAGTGCTCTATACCCTGAATGTAATAAATGGTCAGTAAACATTTCTAGAAGAAATATACAGATGAATGTATAAAAGAATAGAAAACTGTGGGATGATTCTAAATGAACTGAGATTCTTACCAAGCCATCAATTTTTTTAGGCTGTAAGATAAGTAATAAATATATTTAGCAGATCAACTATCCTGGAAATACAATGTAAAGTGATAAATCAATTGAATATACACTAAGAAAGAGTGACATCAGTAATTACTGATATACTCTTCAACAGAAAGCTACAGTGAAAAATACTGAACATTAGACAATATATAGATTTATCTTGCTGTGAGAAAATGGGCCCTTTAAAACTTTTCTTTAATTTCATAAAAAAAGTATTCACGTGGCTTTGGATCAAGCATTATAGATAAGTAAATTTGGGGAAATTGCTTAATCTCTTGAAACTCAATTTTCTCAAGGTCAAGTGAAGATATTTTATAGAATTGTGGTGAAATCTAAGAGATATAAGAATGTAAAGTGCCCATCACCATACCTGGAATGGGCTAGTCATTCAATAAATGCTAGATATTATTGTGGGTTTTTTAAAGTTTATTTATTTATTTAGAGAGAGATGTGGAGGGTCAGAGAGAGAGGGAGACAGAATCCCAAGCAAGCTTGGCGTTATCAGCATGGAGACTAATATGGGGTTCAGTCTCACGAACTGTGAGATCATGACCTGAGCCTGAGCTGAAATCAAGGGTAAGGTGCTTAAAATACTAAGCCACCCAGGCAACCCATATGCTAGCTATCTGCTAACATTACTATTATCATTATCAAATTGATAATAATTTCCTGAAAATACACAAAATGAAGACTTTCCAATGGTAAAGTTTTAGTCCATTTATTTTAAGTCATTAAAATGACTCATAAAATCATGAAAACCTAGATCAAATTAATGCTTGATAGTAAAGCTAAAATCCATTCATCAGTAAATACCCATATCTCCTACCTTCTGCCTAGACACAAACAACAGACTTCTGTTCTTTGAATGAGTGTGTAACAGATGAAAAGTCTACCAATTTAATTTCTACAGTCATCATATAAGTCTCCATTACCCCCTGTAACAAATCACCACAAACTTAGTAGTTTAAAACAATATTAATTTAATCTTAGACAGTTACTGAGATCAGAAGTTCTCTTGTTGAAAAAAAAAAAAGTTATTCACTCAGTTTCTCTCTTTTCTTTCATATTTGCTATAAGTGGCAAGAAGAAACCAGGCTGCTCATTCAGCACTATGCTTGGAAATCTCCTCAGCTAAATATCCAAGTTCATCACTTACGAGTTTTGCTTTCTGCTAGGCTTTGTGCTACTATGTAATACCTCCTTTCTTCCAGTTTTCAATAAAATATTCCTCATTTACTTCTCAGTCTTTAACAGCAGTACCCTCAACATTTATATGTCTACCAACATTCTATCTATGATGATTTGGATATTCTCTAAGATCATACAGGTTCTATCATTCTCCTGACTTTTTTCTGAATCTTCAGTAGTACCTTTCACATCCAGGTTTTTACAAATACTCTGTGACAATGTAAGTATTTTTTAAGACAGTATAGGGTTTCTTTTTCTACCATATCACTGCCTTTGAGAGCTTACTGGCAGATTCTTTAAAATTTATAATTCTGGGCAATCTAGACTTTTCCTATCACACTACTCACAATTGTTCCAGCCTCTAGCCACTGCCCAGTTCCAAAGACACTTTCCCACTCCCAGTTACCAAAATCTGCATTAGTTTCCCAGGATTGCCATCTCAAGTTACCACACATTTAGTAGCTTAAGCAACACAAACTTATTCTCTTACAGTTCTGGATGTCAAAATGACTTTCACTGGGCTAAAATCAAGGTGTTGACACAGCTGGTTCTTTCTGAAAGTTCCAGAAGAGAATCCACTTCCTGCTCTTTGGCCACCTGCATTCACTGGTTCGTGGTCGTATCACTTCAACCTCTGCCTCCATCATCAGCTATCCTTCTGAGTCTGACCCTTTTTACTTTATTTTATAAAGACCATTGTGATTATAAAGGACCCACTTGGGTAATCCAGAATATCTCCCCATTTCAAGATTCTTAATGTAGTTGCATTTGCAAAGTCCCGTTACCATGTAATGTGACAAAGTCAAGTTGTGAAGATCAAGATGTGAACACCTTTTGGGGGAACTAATCCACCTACCACAGCCATGTTCATTATTAACTAAACTGTGTCTAAAATGTTTAACCTATATTTTCAATTACATTGTTTTAAGTATTCCCTTCATTCACTGACCAAATTATTGAGCTAATATTCTGTCATTTCTACATTTTGGATGTTGGTTCTTCTAAAAGTTTCAGCAAGAAGTGCAGCAACAGGATAAGACTGTATATTGAATCATACAATTCCCAGAGCTGTTGAGATCTGAGTAATTCCTTGACTCATTATTATTGTTTGGAGTATTTCCAAAGTACACAGCAGCTTCATTACAGGGAGGAAAAGTTAAACCCCTATCATAAAAATCATAACTCTGAAGCTGAAAGATACCTAACGAATCATCTAAATTTCAAGGATGACAAAAATAAGACCCAGGAAAGTTAAATGATTTACTCAATGACATAAACTCTAATGTAGAGGACAGGGAGAATAATTTGTTTTAATAATATCTAATGTTTAACTGCATGGAAACATGTTCTAAGAGCAAGCCTACAAAAAAGCTACTGAATTCCTGGGGCACCTGAGTGGCTCAGTCGGTTGAGTATCCGACTCTTGATTTTGGCTCAGATCATGATCCCAGGGTCTTGGAATCAAGCCCCTCATTGGACTCTGTGCTGACTGTGAGGCTTGCTTAAGATTCTCTCTCCCTCTCCCTCTCTCTCTCCCTCTTTGCCTCTCCCTCTCTCTAAGTAAAAAATTAAAAAATAAAATATTTAAAAAAGAAAAAACAAAGTGGTGCATTCTCATAAATAGAATTCCTTAATCTCAGGTTTAGGTAGATTTTTATTTAGCCATCTGAACTTCTTAAATATTGAGGCAAATATTAATAAGGTAGTTTTCTAAATAGGTAGTGGAGTTTAAGATAAACTATATCAGACTAATGAAAATAGAGATATATTTTCCAGAATGCTATACATGATAATCATCACTCTGATTAACAGCAGTTCTACTGTTACTGGTGTAATGATTGGTTTGGAAATTTTTCTGATAGTCCATAGTCCCTGCAAGTATTCCAGTTTCTTATTTCCCTGGAGACAAAGCAATTATCACATGCTCTAAGAGAACCCTAAGATAAATATCTTGTTAATACATGTGTATGGCATAAAAGTGCTTTTCAGAAAACAGGTGTATCTTCACTTTTTTAAAAGCATCTAACTTAAATTATACTGTGCCCAATGCTACTTATTCTTTTCAAAAAAACACTAAAACTACTGGGATACCTCTAAAATGTTAGTTCGATTACTAAATGTATATTAAGCTTATTGTTTTTTCTAATTATAAAATAAGTAATATAGACATAAAGTAGAAATTACGATATACAAACCTTAAATGGGCAAGTAAACATTGTTATTAATATGTGAAAAGCTTCTTTATAAAGTAAAAATACTCACATTAACAGAAATAATCAGATATTTCAATATGAAGGGAAGAAAAATGTTTGTCTTGAACTACAGAACAAACTAAAGACTCAAAAACTATGGTTTTTCATTTGTGTGTGTTTGTGTGTGTTATGTATAACATCATGCCAACAGAGATATTTTAATCTTATTCAATTGATAACATTTATAATAGTTGGCAAAATTTCTCAGGCTTTTTATATATATATACAATCTGATAGTTGGTAAGGAAAGAACTTAAATGTAATATTGAAGGCTCTTTTCACCGTAGAGTCAGAATACAAATGTCTGGAGGAAAAGTGTAAGTATCTCATCAGCAATGTGAGAGTGTATCAAAACATAAAGTTTATCGTGGCTGTAAAAATAGACTTTGCTAATAAAAATAGTTTTATTTTTCCTACTAATAGAGATAATAATTATCCTAATAAGAATAGAAAGTGTAAAGAAAATAAAAATTATGGCATCCAGAGATAAGCACTTTAAACATTTCACTGAACATACTTTCATATGCAAACATACACACAGATGATCTTACATAAATTGGACCATAGTTTATGTGGTTTGAAATGTTTTCTTTGCTCTTTTTAAGAAAAAAAAATCAAAATATCTTTTCATGTCAAATAGGGAACTACATAATGATTTTTATGACTGCAGAGTATTATAGCATAGAAGGCTCCATAATTTATTCAACCAATCCCTTATTGTAAGATATTAATCTTGTTCATAATCTTTTTTTTTTGCAGCAATAAACCTTGATAAACACCCTGTACTAACCTATTTACCAACTTGTCCAATTCTCTCTTCGAAGGAAATTGTTTTCAGTTACTTCTAATTGGCTACAACTAGAAGTACTGGATAAGAGACTGTGTATATCTTAAACCCGTACCTAACAGAAACTTTGCCTAAGCCTTTTTGAAAGCAACTTGCCAATATTTATTAAGATCCATAGACGGGTCTCTGAGGGAAGGAGGTGCGCTGAGCTGTGGCAAGCATGGTGGGGTAGTGAGGACAGGTGGGTGAGGTGGAGAAGACAGTGTCCTTTCTCTGAGGGAGGGGCTGTTGGTGACAGAGACAAGGGGTGTGGGACAGGCACGGGTCACAATGGGCAGGAGAGGATATAAGGGATCCTGTGGGGTGGTTTAGGCCTAGGTGGAGGCTTGGGTTTGAGAGGAGAGGAGCAGTACGAATAAAATTGGCAGTGAAGTTGTGGAATCCAAAAGAGCAAAGGCTATTGTGAACCAATGAGTCAGGCTCAAGAGGAGGCCCCTCCCCACTCCAAGTGAATACTGACATCTGCATGCCTCAACACCTGTGCACTCTGACATCTACTGGAACCCCAACATCTAAGTGCCTCAGCATCTGCACACCCTGACATCTGCTGGGGCCCAGATCTCTTGCTCTTCCACATCTGCATGCTGTTACATCTACTGGGACTAACTTCCATGGGCCTCCACATCTGTGCACCCTGATATCTACTGGGGCCACAACATCTGTGAACTTTGATATCTGCTGGAGCCCTGACTCTGCTTAACAACTGCATATGGTAACATCTACTGGGGCCCTGATATCTGTGCACCCCAACATCTCCTTTCTCTAGGCAGAGCACAGTCTGGTGCAGGTACAATTGTCTCTAGCACCTGAGCAACTGGTGATTAGCACCCCCACCCTGTCCTCAGAGACAAAAGAAAAGAAAAGAAAAGAAAAGAAAAGAAAAGAAAAGAAAAGAAAGAAAAGAAAAGAAAAGAAAAGAAAAGAAAAGAAAAGAAAAGCCTGCACAAGACCACTGCTTGCACACTTGCTAGAGAAACCAGGGAAAGAGGACACCCTTCAAAGTATGGTAAGGTGTGGAGGACCTCTAGGAGCTGTCTTGATAAAAGATAGCCATGAACAGTCAATTTAAGTTACCATATTACACAGCCCAAAGCAGCCCTGCGATGGGTATGTTTAATACTTCCATGGGGAAACTGCAGCAACAACTGTACAAGGGGGAGTACAGTATATTCAGGTATGCACCAATGTTTGAGAGTGACTTTATACAGGTCAGCAGAAAAGGAGAAGTGATTGATGTGCACAACCGTACCCAAATGGTGACTGTGGGCCTCGTTTGCACCAGCCCCCACCTCACACTACCTGATGTCATGGTGCTGGCCCGACCAGCTGCTGTGTGTGATGACTATAACAGATGTGGCCCAGCTATCCACGAAAAAGGTTACAAGCCTACACAGATCTTAGAGCTAACCAGGCTGCTTCCCTTGAAGTTTGTAACGCTATCCATTCATAATGGTAAAAAACAACAGCTCCGCCTAAAGCTTGCCACTGGCCGCTCTTTTTACCTTCAGCTGTGCTCCCCTTCTGACACAGGAGATCTTTTTATCCACTGGGAAAACCTCATTTACATTCTGAGACCACCACTAGGGGCTTACAGCGATTCCCAGACCATCCCATTTGGGAACAAACTGGACATAACTGGGTTTGGAAAGGAGGACAAGAACCCAGAGGTAAGTATGCACAAAGACTCTAAAAGATGGGGGCAGGTTGCCGTGGGAGAAGAGCTGAAAGTCCTGCAGAACCTTTGGTACTGAGGCTTACCTAGAAAATACACTGCATGTAAATGGGTTCAGGGCCACAGGAGCTAACATCTGAAGCTCACATTGGGGAATGTTCCAAATTGTTCTCCAAGGCTGTCATTTCAGAGCTTCCTTAGCTGTCAGTAACTCTTAATTTCATATCCAATACTATATTGCCATCTGTGGCATCCTGAACATCTATTCTTGAACAATGCACTGCTATATCCAAGTAGGCTGATATTAGGTGGGATGTAATGTCTCTACTGCCATGTACTGATTTTGCATATATCAGTGGCAGAGGGATGTGCTTGTGTGCATGTTTAGTAGCTATCAGAATATTAAAAAGCATATCATTTAGCCAGCAGAAATACTAACATAAGGGTATAAAAGAAAGTATATGAGGATATTCACTGGTGAATTATAACAGTGCTCTCACTGGTACTGGAACTGTACAAGCAAAACTGGAATAATCATCGTGGTCATTGTAGAGATACTGAAGAGGGGGATACTTGCAACAAACGGGAGATTGGGCTTGAAACCTCAAAATTCTTATCCTAAGCCCTTATTGTTTAGCTATGGGAATAAAAAGGAACAGATCTTTCTGGTCTCATTTTCTTTATTTCACTTGTTTGTCTTCCTCCATAGGCAAATGTCATTCATTTCTATGGAAGAGATCAAGATCAAGTTGGCATCAGGAGTCTTCACATGAACCCTAAAGTGTTTGGGACCACCTGTTATGCTGGGGAGGAATGAATTAATCAAGCCTCCCACACATACTGCATTTAAGAGTTCACATACTTCTGCAGTAACAAAGCCTACAGTACCCGATAAAAGGGCAGGGATGGCAACAGGAGGAGCTAGAATAGCCATACTGGGTGGATTCAACATGTTTTAATAATGTTGTTAGCAAGGGCTACAGCCCTTCTTGTCCTCAGATGGTGCTTCCAGCACATCAGTAGGAGCTACTGGCTCCTTCCTAGAGGGCAGCATAAATATGGTGATTCCAAGAGCAGAAACTACTGGCAAGCCCATTGCAAAGACAGCTAACAACTCAGTATTGGGACCCGTTATTACAACTTTGTTGAGTGAAGGCTACATGAGTGAACAGGATGGAAGCCAGAGGCCTCCACCCAGCAGGATTGACTCTAGAAAAGAGCCTGAAAGTCCTGTATTTGCACATGGTGCAGAGGTGGACATCTTATCCAGGACTGTGGAGAAAAGCAATACCATCCACCCAAATATAATCAACTCAAATTCTCTGTTCTAATATGTTTTCAAATATGCTCTGTTAACAGGGAAAGGTAGTAACAAAAACAAATGCTAATTTATTATCAGGCTCTGAACTATCTTTAACTTCCACTTAACTTGATATTTGTGATTCAATGCCCAGGTGATAGAATAAAATGCTGAAGATTACTCTCAAAGACCCTCCTCCATTTATCACTGACTTGTATTGACCAAAAAAAAAAAAAAAAAAATTCTAAAATTTCCTAAATATATAACCAGGAACAGAAGCAAATGGTAGTAATGATGATGATGATGATGATGATGATGATATTGTCAGGAGTGCTGAAAAACTAATTATACTTTACAGAAAGGACTTTATTTCCTCTCTCTTTATTCTTGTTCTTTGTCCAACTTAAATATTATATAACTGCTTTGAAGTTATACTAATGTACCCAACATATTCTATAAATCTTAATTTTAATTCCCTTTTGTTATTTAAAATTTTAAATTTCTTGACATTTTTACAAGACGCAGTTCCTTTTAAATTCTGAAAACTTAGAATTTTAAATAATGTCTAGTCACAATGGAAGGATAAAGTGCCATGTTAAAACTAGAAAAACAGAAAAAATAGCTAAAACCTGAATAAAAGCTCAATTCAAAATCTAGAAAAAAACTGTAGATTAGATAATCTTAGAAGTGTAAGATATACAGGATCAGCCAATGTTCTAATTTTACAAGTAAAAAGTCTATTTAAGACTCTAAAAGTGATGCATCATATAGTTTTAATTAAGTCTGTATTTCCATAATCCTCATCTCTGAAGCTTGGCACTATGCTTTGAATGTAGAAGATATTTGACACAAGTATGCTGGATCCAATTAAATTAAGGGTTATAAATGTGAAATATATTTTATTCGAATCTAACAAATCTGCATATATAGAAATTTGCATAGAAGTTTACTAATTCCACTGATCCCAAAGTCTTCTATACCAAGCTGTAAGGTAATGGTTTTCCATGAGGCCTTAAAAATCATTAAGGAAAGCACTGTGCATATAAGTCCTCATTTTTAATGACTCCTCACAATACTTAAATAATTTAAATGATTTTTAAATGATTCAGTATTTAATAAAGTCACAAATATTTAAATAATTTTAATGACCCCACGCACACACAATATTTCAGTTCTGTAACAAACAGCTTCAAAATAAAATCATGTTATTAATGAAATTTTAAGAAGACTTTTATTTTGAAGTTGTCCCAGAATATCCTGAGTTCAAAGCTATTTCAAGTTGTAGAATAAATTTACATTTGATATGATGTCTCCAATGTCACAACAAGTGTATTAAATTTTATTGTAAATACATAACATATGTTAAAGGAAAATCCACCAACAAAGTAAGAACATTAGAAGTCCAGATAAATATTAGTAGAAGAATTCTACTTTTGATTCATTATATACAGTAAAAAAAGATACTACATGTCAAATAAATTTATAGATGTAATGTAGTAACAATCAAAATACCAATAAGGATAATTTTATAAAATATAAATTCTTGAGAGCAATTATGTCAGCTAATTAATGCAATCAAAATTTCTCCTGCCATGCATTATATGTAAAAATATCAAAACTGAGTCATGTGGTTTTAAAAATAGGACAACAGAAATAAGAGATTTCAGAAGAAAATCCAAGCCAAATAAGATGTGATATAACAAGAGGAATGAGAGTTATCTCTAGATGAGGTGAATTAAACAACAAAAAAAATAAGACTAAGAAGTTTCATGAACTTGATAGCTTAAAAAAGTACACAAAATACACTCACACACACAAATTAAGGGGGAAAAGTTGCAGCTTGGGAAACATTTTGTGGTAAATGTAACTATTAGAGATTATTTGCCAGTCTTCACAGGAAAATGGCCAAAGAAAAGCTAGTATTAAAAAAAATTGTAAACCAAAATCAAGTTACTACCAACCCTATTACCAAGACTAATAAAAATGAAAAAAAAATGTTTAGGAAGGTGGTAGAGAAGCAAATTATAGTCATAAATTATTGATGGCTTAAAGCCATAATATTTTAGTTTATGAAACAGAAAAAATAGATAAAGGCATTCAATTTACTGGTGAACTGTTAGGCAGATGAGGTTATAATAATAAGATAAAACCAATGTTTCTTACTGTCCTTTCTCCTATGTCTGTATAGATATGATCCTTAAGTGAAGAAATGAAAGCATCAAACATACACATTGTTCATTGTTTCATTCAATTATTAATACTGACAATATGCCAGGAACTACGGCCTTAGAAATACATGTTAAGTAATACACAGTCTCTACCTTTATGGAACTCATAGTCCAGTAAATATTGATAATAATTCTGATTAGGATTGGATTAGGATACTGTCTTAAAGTTCTAAAAATAGTTTCTGTTAAGATGAAGATATTCGTTAAGTACTATATGCTGATTTTATTATCTCTACCATAAATTAATATGGAATTTGAGTGGCTATGATCAATTTGCGACATAAGACATAATTGCTTCCTACTTGTTACAAAACAATATAGTATTTTTGAAATATAACACTGTTTGGAAAATTACTGTGAATTATTTTCTGTCCTAGACTGTTTTTCTGCCTATGCACTGAGTAGTTATACATACATACCTTTGCCATTACACTGCCTTTTGTATTAAGTGTTTTTGCATTTTTTAATTGTGGCTTTAAATTTCATAACTCTAGTTAATTTTACTTAATTCTGAAATTCCTCCAAAGACTTGTGGTCTAAAACATACAGTAGGAATTTAAAGGTGATACAATAGAAAAAAATTAATGAATAGTGAGATGGTTTCAAAATTGTACTCAATGTTTTTAATGTTCTGGTATCATTTGGGGATTGTACTACATCATCTTCAGTGGTAAACATTATTCTACAATGTTTCATTATGCAAAAAATAAAAAAGCACTAACAATGCTTTTAAAGAGCCCTAAAATGTTTCCTTGTAAATAATTTTCTATTATTTTAACATAACTTTTAATTTGAAAATAGCATTCTTTAAAATGAACTATTTCTAGATCATAAATATGAAAACTCTCATAAATAATTCAATGTTTCTAGAACTAGCATCATGATCAAAATAAAACAATGACTTAAATGATGTAAAATATGTATTTCCATATGCATACATGTACAGCAAGTTAGAAAAACATTTTACTGATCTTTAAATGAAGAAAAACTACAAAGTGAATAAGATAGTAATTGGATTTCCAGGAAGAGAGAAAATATTTCCTTAAAAATATAAACAATTTTGATGTTTTATTTTATCTTAAGAAAACCAAACTGTTACCTGTGCAAGAATGGGGAATCCAAGGTTCCTACATCCATTACAGGGAGTTAATGCTTCCCAGAGTCCTGAGGGCCCACAAGTGTTTTCATCATCTTCTTCTTCTTCCACTTCTCCTGGTGACAAATTTATTGTAGATGAAGTCCTCTGAAATTAAATGTATATTATACCAATATGTTATATCAGTGTTTTTTAGATATCTTAACATCACTTAATTTCTGTAGTGTATGTTAGCAAGCAAAATCAGCTTAATATTCACCACAGTTAGGTAGCTATGCCATGTGACTAAACAAAACAAATGTGTATAATTCAATTTAACTTGAATGTTTAAAAAATTTGAAAGTGAAAAAACCAGGTGAGAAAGACTAATGGGACACAAAGTTCATAATGAAGAACAGGACATGAAAATGACTCAAGAAAATATCTCAATAGCAACAAATGACAAAAATCTTATGATTTATAAATGCAATCAGATGAATAGCAAGAAAATGCTGAAACAAGAATTGCTAAAAAGTCAATTTTTTCACAATGTCTCCTTTTAAATAAAGAACTTCATAAAATTTTGTATTATACAGGTAATAGGGGTAATATTTTTAAAATTAATAATGGGATTTTCATGTTGAACCTGCATATTTACTTTTGCTACTTCCCAAATCCTATTAAAATGATGGCAAAGAGCTAGTAAACAATGGTCTAAAGCATAAGGACAAGTATAACAAGAAAAAGATTAGCAGAAGAGCAATAACAAGAAAATTTTTAAGAGAATGATAAAGAAATGGGTAGGTATTACCTGATTTAGCAAACCTGAGAAAACTGAAAACAAAATGTTGGCTAGGGGGAGGAATAAGTAGCATGTCTATGTATGACTCAGCACCATTAAAAGGGCTTAAGAATTTCTATATTTGAAAGAGACCTTAGACCCATCTTCTCAACTGGCCAACAAAGTAAATCTTCATCACTAACAAGAAATTGGAGGTTTATTTTCAGGTGAGAATGAGGCAAGGGATTATGAATTCTAATAATCCATGCACGGTAAACAGAGGGGTGTCTGTAAAAACAAATAAATTAACTGAAAATCTAGTAGTTTTAGATTCCCAAACCATCCCAGGGTCTGCCTACCTTTGCCTTAAAGAACATGGCAGCTAGGTTTATATCCCCCAGGTAGGAGATAAGAATGTATTCCCCTCTGTAGAAATTGACTTCCCAAGATCTCTAAGTACCTAGTAAAATGATGCGTCTATGCCTTAAATCCTACTATGAAGCCCACCTCTCATAAAAGCTATACTCATATAAACAGTTTCTAATTTTGTAGGTAATTGTGAATAAGAATCTAAGCACCATCACACATTTGAAGGAAGCCTTTAATAGAGACCAAAACATATATACAGAAAAACTAAAAATTGTATTCACAAAGAAATAGAAGATTTTGCATCCATCAAATAAGAACAGAATGCTACAAACTAATAAACACATAAAACCCAATAGAAGAGTTGGAAAATAAGCCTGCAGAAATTTCTCAGGAGACAGAACAAAAGATGAGAAAATAAAAGTTAAGAAAACTAGGGGATCAAACTAAGAGGTCCATGTAGCTATGGGAGGAAATTATCAAAGAAACAATGCAAGGAATTTTGCCAAAACTGATGAAAATTCCATATTCAAAAAGCCTGATGAATGCTCAGCAAATGGAATTAAAGAAAAATAAAAGTAAAAACCTTCAGAAAGTTGGACACAACACTGATATATCATGATTATTGAAGTTAATCAAGATACTCTATATATTAAATTGTAAATGGCACCCATTTGCCCCCCAAAAAGTTGGTCCTTTAAAAAATAGATTAAAAAATAGATTATATGACTTTAAAATATAAGAATGTGTTTTTCTCCATTCATAGCTTACATTCCCTTTCATCAATTTCCAATAACTGAGAAATCATAAACCTAAAAAGCCCCTGAAGCAGTTACAGCCTATAAGGTAACAATAATAAACTATAATCTATTGAGCATTTACTATATGACACTACAGAGTAATAGGACTATTATTCATTATTTTATTTATTTATTTATTTATTTTTTTATTTCTAGGAGAGAGAGAGAGACAGCGTGAGCAGGGGAGGGTCAGAGAGAGAGGGAGTCACAGACTGAAACAGGCTCCAGGCTCTGAGCTGGCAGTCAGCACAGAGCCCGACGCGGGGCTCGAACCCACGAACCGCGAGATCATGACCCAAGCGAAAGTCGGACGCTTAACCGACTAAGCCACCCAGGCGCCCCTATTATTCATTATTTTAATTCACACAAACTAGGGCACAGAGAGGTCAAGAAAAACCAAGATCACAGAGCTGTAAGTGGCAGAAACAGGAATCTAATATCCAGACTACCTGATTCTAGAGCTGACCTCCCCCCCTTGACCACTATGTTATGTGGCTTCTCATTCAGTGCAATATCCTGTAAAAAGCAACATAGTAAATAATTGAGCTGATGCAACTGCAGTTTAAATTCTAAAAAGTATATTTGTTAATATATTTCTGCTACATGAGCAATTTGCTATCTGTGGCAACCAAATTTTCTGTAATTTGATACATATAGCCTATACTTTCATAAAAATACATTTTTCAAATTAGTAATAAAAGGTGATTATCAGGGATTTTTCATCCTACAGATATCCCGGTGAGAAAATCTTGGGGCATCTAAAACTTTATCCTAGCAAGATCATCTGTATGTCTGACCGATGCTATGCACAAAACAGAATAAAATAAAAATTAGCTTCTCATTCACCAACTCATGATCGTTTTGTTTGACCATCAATGCTGACATGGCATGGCACTATAAATCATTACATACTTGGTAAGAATTATCATCATTTCACAGATTAATCAGTTCTTTTCTATTTTTGTTAATGGTACTATAATTATCTGATCCAATCTCACAGAGAACTTGCTCTCTCTTTCCCCCAGAGAAAAATTCTGTTTTTGTCTCTTCCCTACTCACACATCTCTGATTATTTCCCATTGTACAGTAAATAATATCCAAATTCCTCAAGGTTCTATGGTCAAACTATTTTTCAACACTTTTACTTACTCTACTACATACTCACCCAGACTACAACCAAGTGGAATTACTGATCCTTCCCTAATCATGCTCATTGCATTGACTCATGCCTTCCATTTTATGTCTCCATGAAGCATATTGTACTGGTTAAAAATTTAGGCTCTAAAATTAGTTCTAAGTTTTCAGCTTGCCTACTTGTTAGCCTACTTATTAGTGTGATTTTCATCAGATGTGACCACTGTCAGCCCCACTTGTTTTATCTGCACAATGGAAAATAATACAGTAGGACCCCCCTCGGATTTTTTTCCTGATAATTAAATGAGGTAATAAAAATGAAGTGCCTGACACATAATAAAGTTTCAATAAATATTAACTATGATTTTAGCTATTATCCTCCTATAATCCCACTGATTCCTCAAAATACAGTTCAGATTTTACTTCCTTTCTGATTTCCCACAAAGAGAAAAGATGTGGCTTTCTCTTAAATGTCTATAGCTCTTTGTGTTTGTGTATTATGATATTCCACATATACCTTGAGATGATAGGTGGCATAGTGGCAAAAAGAAGTGGCTGTGAATTCAAATAGATACATATTTAAATCCTGTCTCTACCATTTCCAACCTGTGTGACTTTGAGCAAATCATATAATCTTATTAATCCTAGTTTACTTATCTGAAAAGTAGGAAAAATAATAATTGCTCCTTGATGGAGCTGTATGAGGATAAAATTAGTTGCATGAGTGACTGGCATATAAAAATTAATACATATTGATATTTTTATTATCATCTTTATCCTGAAAGAGTTGTACACACACCCCCAAAAAACCCACCTTATTTATCCTAGTTAATTGTAAGTTATTTGAAAGCAAACATTGTCTTACATTTGTATCTCTTACAATGTGTGTGCATAATAGAATTTAATGATTATTTATTGAATGAATTATCAATGAATTTCAAACTATCGTTTTCATTTACCTAGAAAATTTTACTAATATTAAGGAGTATATGTAATTGCATAGCAATCTCATTATAGTTGCTTTAGTTTTATTTTATATTAACCATTACCAGCAACATTAGCAGAAATAACAAAATTTATCAGTGGTTTATTACTGCCCCCTAAAGACAGTATATAAATTAACTGTGTAAAACCATTTTCCACTTGCTGCTTTACAATTTAAAATGCCTGGGAAAGATTTTTATCAAACTAAATATAATCTTCAATTATTTATGAAAAGAAAGCCACATGAACACACTTAAGCTTGGGAGTTTCCTTTATTTCAAATGCCTCTGAAACTTTTTATTGGAGATCCAACTGTGTTCCTAAAGTTCCAGAAATTCTTCCATAGAATATAGACTTAAATTGTCATGGTTTGAGCCTATTATCTTTCCTGTTTAATACACAGTAATTATGTCGATGAAAGATTGGACCAGTTATACACTGTCACAAAGGACAAAACTCACATTACATAAATACCATGGGGTGACAAATTTGAGCTCAAAGAAAAATACTTCTAGAATAATTATATCAGTCTAACATTAAGGAAATGTGATTTCCTTGTGGGGATATATATTTGTAGATATATATCATTTTTTATTATGGCATAAACATAATAATGTACTAAATACCTATAATGGTGCTTTATAGTTTAAAAAAATTATTTCAGATAGAGAATAGCCAATAAAGTAGAGTAGGGACCATCTCTATTTTACAAGTGAAGAAATAAGTGGATGCTCTTGCAGTGTTACTCAATTTGCAAGATCATCCTACAAATGAGGCTAGATTATAATTCACGTTTTCCGACTCTAGGTGTTATAATCTTTCTTCCACACCATGGAACCAAGCTCCTAATTACTAGAGCTCTTCAAAGGTATAAGAGATATTCAACTCAAGATGTTCAGAATGTCCACAGAGAAATTTCTTTGTCATGTGATAGTTTATAATTGATGGCCTTTAAATTATTTTTTAACCCTAAACTTCTATAAATCTATGCAGTATAGGATTAAGGGCCAATTATGATCCCATAGAGACCCTTAAAATCCTTATCAGTCAACTCTCTAATGCATGTCTTTATAAACATGGTGGTGAGGGGGAAAAGGAAAAGAAAGGCCAAGGCCTCCAAATGTTCCTGGAGAAGACCTCGGGTTCTTGACTTAGCCGGAATATAGGACAGCAATATGTGGGTGGGGAAATGGGATTACAGAATAGACAAGACTCATCCTACCAGATACAAAAACTAAAATGAAAAGTAGGGAAACTATCTCACTGAACTATCAATGCAAAGAGACCAGGCAGAAAGGGAGGCTCCAGGATGTAGGCAACCATTAGAAATGGAGATCAAAACAAAGAAAGATCATTTGGAATGGAAGTCAGCAATCTGGATGACTGTGGAGCTGGATTAACAAGTCTTTTTGTCTTTGTTTCTCAAAAATGAAATTGATTTATTGATTTCTTAATAAAGTTTAAAGTAATACATGCTTATTGTAAAACAAATCATTCCAAATTAAAAGTTATAAAAGAGGAAGTGAAGCTTTACTAAACTCATTCCCACTGTAAACATTCAGTGCATGTCTTTCCAGATTTTGTACTTGTCTAAAGATTTTGCTAGGACAAACTCATAAACATGCGATTCTATGCCAAAAAGCACACCCATTTTAAACTCTGTAATATACTGCCAATGTTATCTCTAACTTCCTCTCACACAGTGACCAGGGAAGTTTTTTCATTATGACAATAAGATCATGTTATCATCTTCCTTAAAAACATTCAACAGTAAAATTCAAAATTCTTCATGATCCAAAAGGCTGCATATGACTTGCCCTTACTCACCTCTCCAGTTTTGTCTTACCACCTTCTTCCTTCCCTTTGCTCATAACATTTACACAAACTACACTGTCTCTTTTCCTGGAATGTATCAAGTTTCTTCCTACCTAGAACTTCACATCACATTTCTGTAGCAGAGACTTTTGTCTCCCAAAACACATTCTCTCCTCTCCTATTTGTCTTTAGTAAAGAATGTCTAGCCCTCTTTTTCTATGGGTACAAAACCCTTTTAGTTAGGCATATGTCTGCTTTGAATAAAGACATTTCCCAACCCCTGCTGCAGCTAGGTGTGGCCATGTGATTAACTTAGAACCTTACAGCATAAAGGTATTCATAGAGTGATGAAACACATTCTCCTTCCTCCAATTCCTTTTTCTCCTGATGGGAATGCTAATGAAATGGATGAAGTTGGAGCAGTCATCTTGAACCATGAGATATCTTTGGAACTAGAGAACATACACAATGGAGAAATAAAACAGAAGAGTCTTGGGTTCCTCTTGCTGGTGAATACTACCAGCTTTGGACTGCCTTAGCTCTAAGCTTTGCAAGGGGGAATGAAATAAACTTCTTAAGCCATTTGTTATTTTGGATTTTCTGTTACTTGCTATTGTACCAAATCCTAATAAATAAATTTCAGGAACATTCTCTTCTCTTGTCTTTGTCAGGATTAATCTTATTTGTGCTTTAGGTGTGAACTTAATTCCCTTCCTTTGGTAGGCTTTCTTATGCCACAGTCAGAATTAGTTTCCTTTCTTACACGTTTTCACAGCATTCTGCTTTTTTTAAATAGCAATTATCACAAATACAAATTTACAGTTACTTGTGTGATTTTGATTCAATATCTCCTATCCCTACTCAATTACAAGCTGCCTGATTTCAGAGATGTCTGTCAGACTAGCTACCACAAGCACTGCACTTAGCACAAGTGCCTGAAACATTAAAGAATATTTTTATTCCATAGGTGTTGAATGAATAAATGAGTTAAGGAAATAAATGCCAGCTTGCCTTCAAAACTGTTTTATTAATGTGAACAATTATACCAATTTAACTATAATCCAGATCTTAGTGTCCTTTATCTTCTGACTCCACTGAATTTACTTGCTCTCACTGTGTTCATCTTATATTCAAGCTAATGTAGAAATCATCATTTAGGAATGGGCAAGATGGCAGAGCTCAGTACATTTCACTCATCCATATCTCTCAAATGGAGAAGGCCTGAAGCCATAGGAACCCTTACAGAATCCAGGAGTTTGGGAGGAAAAGGAGACAGAGTCCACTGAGAAAAAAACCTTATAGTGTGAGTGACAACTGGAGAAGATAAAAATGGGCTGGGACCCAGGGACACGGAGGGAGGGGAGGTAGCCCCCTTTGCAGGAGCCATGGTGAGTAAAGGGGAAAAGAAAGAGTGACTGAAACTGCTCAAGGAACTGTCCCTGTCCCTGGAGAAGAGAAAAACCTCAGCTCTGGACACAGAGTGATCTGGTTTCCAGCTGTGTAGCGGACTTTGAGCTGGACGCCCCGATCCCAGGTGACGCCATGAGAAACTGCTTGCCAGTTCAACCTGGAGGGGAAGCAGAGCACCTGAGGCTACTCCACCACTCTTCTAGTTCAGCTTGATCCCCAGTAGGGAGGCGGCAGGCGTGAAACTGCTCAGAGGGACTCGGCTTGTAGGTTTATTTCCAGTGGTATCAATGGGGTGCGAGGACTACGATCTGGAAATGAGGCATGGCTTGGGGCATAGAGCATGGCCCACCTTGGCTATACCCGTGGCACAGGGAGATCGGACCCAAAAGAGTGAGTTGTAACGTTTGCTTCCAGAAGGGACAGGAACACCGCCATTTTCCTCCCCACAAACACCAAGGTAGGACCTCAGGGAGCTGCCCACGGGACACAGTGGAGGTGAATACTGACCTACACCAAACCACATCCATCTCTGCTACAGAGCTGCTTTTTTTTTTTTTTTTTTTTTTTTTTTTACCGGAGGTGGGTCAAGACCAACATGGATGCACTGCTGTGATTAATTCTAGATCAATTCTTTCTATTCAGATATATTTTCCTTTGTTTCATTTTATCCCTCCCCTCTTGCTGGACTGAGCACTCTGGTCATTGGTTTGATTAAACAGTCACACTTAATCCAATCTCTAGATGTATATTCTACACCTCCACCACTACCTTTCTATCTCTCTCTCTGGAGTAATCAGACTATACAGTTTCTCTGAGTAACATTATCTCCATTTCTTTCTCCTTGCCTCTTACCATATCCTCCTCTTTCTCTCTCTGAATTAAGCCTCTTAGTCTCTCTGTCTGGTCATTGTCCAATTTTGCTTCCTTCCTACCCCATCATTTCTCTCTTTGTGTATGCTCTTCCATCAGCACTGCACACACTCTGCTCTTTATTTGTGGATGAGAATTCTGGTTTTATACTTTTAGACTGTCTTTTGTCTTTTGGGGTTTTTTTTTTCTTTTCTTTTTTCTTTTTCTTTTTACTTTTACTATTCATTTTTCCTCCTTCCTCTCCTCCTCTTTTTATTTTCTTTTTCCATTTCGGTTTGCATGTTTGTTGGATTTGTCTATGCATTTGTGTGCCTTTGTTCCCTGTGTGTTGGTCTGTTTTCTTTTCCAGGGCTACCTCAAGAAACAAGCCAAAGTACACATGGTGAAGAGTCCCAAATATCACTACAAGTAGGGAAATAAAATAACAAAGGTCTCAACAAGAGAGACCAAGAGAACCATTTAAAGAACACTTACTGAATGGACAGGCTCTGGACAGTCAAAGAGCCTTCTTTAATATAGCAGTACTCACAGGTGCAGAGTGCTTAACAAGCTTTTAAAACTAACAACAGACAGGAAGCTAGCCAAAATGACAGGATGAAAGAACTCTCCTCTAAAGAAATTCCAGGACGAAATGACAGCGAAAAAACTGCTCAAAAGAGATATAAGCAACATGACTGAACAAGAATTTAGAACAATAGTCATAAAATTAATCGCTGGGCTTGAAAAAAGCATGGAAGACATCAGAGAAACTATTGCTACAAAGACTATGGAGCTTAAAAATAGTTGTGATGAATTTAAAAAATGCTATAAATGAGATGCATAATAAAATGGAGGTGTCCAATGCACAGAGTGAAGAGGCAGAGAGGAGAATAGGTGAATTAGAAGACACAATTACAGAAAAAGAGGAAGCTGAGAAAAAGAGAGATAAACTGATCCAGGAACACAAAAGGAGAGTTTGAGAGCTGAGTGATACAATCAAACGAAACAATATTCATATCGTAGGAATTCCAGAAGAGGAAGAAAGAGGGAAAGGCGCTGAAGGAGTCCCTGAACAAATTATAGCTGAGAACTTCTTCCCCAATATGGGGAAGGAAACAGACATTGAAATCCAAGAGGCACAGAGAACTCCCTTTGGAAGTAACTTGAATCGATCTTCTGCACGACATATCATAGTGAAACTGACAAAATATAAGGACAAAGAGAGAATTCTGAAAGAAGCTAGGGATAAAAGGGCCCTAACATACAAAGGGAAACCTATCAGAGTGGTTACAGACCTATCAATTGAAACTTGGCAGGCCAGAAAGGAATGGCAGGAAATCTTCAATGTGATGAATGGAAAAAATATGCAGCCAAGAATCCTCTATCCAGGAATCCTGTCATTCAGAATAGAAGGAGAGATAAAAGTCTTTCCAAATAAACAAAAATTGAAAGAATTCATCACTACTAAAACAGCTCTAAAAGAAATCCTGAGGGGGACTCTATGAGGGAAATGTTGCAAGGAACGCAAGGTATCAGAGAAACCACAAGCATGAATCCCACAAAAGACACAATGACTCTAAACCCACATATTTCAATAATAACACTGAATGTAAATGGACTAAATGTTCCAATCAAAAGACATAGGGTAGTAGAATGGATTTAAAAAATAAGACCCATCTATTTGCTGTCTACAAGAGCAAAACAACACCTCAGATTAAAAGTGAGGGGATGGAGAAATATCTATCTTGCTACTGAAAGTCAAAAGAAAGCTGGAGTAGCTATACTTATATCAGACAAACTGGACTTTAAAGTAAAGGCAGTAACAAGGGATGAAGAAGGGCATTATATAATAATTACAGAGTCTATCCATCAGGAAGAGCTAACAATTATAAATGTCTACTCACAGAATATGGGAGCACCCAAATATATCAATTAATCACAAAGAGAAACAATATTCTGGATAAGAATGTGCTAGTAGCAAGGGACTTTAATAATAATAAACCTAACCAAAGATATTGGATCTGTATGATGAAAACTATAGAAAACTTATGGAGGAAATTGAAGAAGACACAAAGAAATGGAAAAACATTCCATGCTTATGGATTAGAAGAATAAGTACTGTTAAAATGCCATTACAACCCAAAGCGATGTACACCTTCCATGAAATCCCAATCAAAATTGCACCAGCATTCTTCTCAAAACTAGAACAAACTATCCTAAAATTTGTATGGAACCAAAAAAGACCCCGAATAGCCAAAGTAATATTGAAGAGGAAAACCAAAACGGGGGGCATCACCATCCCAGATTTTAGCCTCTACTACAAAGCTGTACTCATCAAGACAGTATGATATTGGCACAAAAACAGACACAGAGACCAATGGAATAGAATAGAGAATTGGACCCACAAATGTATGGCCAACTAATCTTTGACAAAGCAAGAAAGAATATCCAATGGAAAAAAGAAAGCCTCTTTAACAGATGGTGCTGGGAGAACTGGACAGCAACATGCAGAAGAATGAAACTAGATCATTTTTTACACCATATAAAAAATAAACTCAAAATGGATAAAGGATCTGAATGTTAGACAGAAAGCCATCAAAATCCTAGAGAAGAAAGCAGGCAACAACCTCCTTGACCTCAACCGCAGCAATTTCTTACTTGACACATCCCCAAAGGAAAGGGAATCAAGAGCAAAAATGAACTATTGGGACCTCATCAAGAGAAAAAGCTTCTGCATGGCAAAGGAAACAATCCATAAAACTAATAGGCAACTGACGGAATGGTTAAAGATAGTTGCAAATGGCATATCAGATAAAGGGCTAGTATCCAAAATCTATAAGGAACTCACCAAACTCCACACCCGAGAAACAAACAATCCAGTGAAGAAATGGGCAGAAGACATGAACAGACACTTCTCCAAAGAGGACATCTAGATGGCCAACAGACACATGAAACGATGCTCAGCATCCCTCCTCATCAGGGAAATATAAATCAAAACACTGAGATACCACCTCACTCTAGTCAGGGTGGCTAAAATGAACAAATCAGGAAACTACAGATGCTGGTGAGAATGTGGAGAAACAGGCACCCTCCTACACTGCTGGTGGGAATGTAAACTGGTACAGCCCTTCTGAAATACAGTGTGGAGGTTCCTCAAAAAATTAACAATGGAACTCCCCTATGACCCAGCAATAGCACTGCTAGGAATTTACCCAAGGGATAGTGGGGTGGTGATGCATAGGGGCACATGTACCCCAATGTTCATAGCAGCACTCTTAACAATAGCCAAAACATGTAAAGAGCCTAAGTGTCCATCAACGGACGACTGGATCAAGAAGATGTGGTTTATCGGGGCGCCTGGGTGGCTTAGTCGGTTAAGTGTCCGACTTTCGCTTAGGTCATGATCTCGCGGTTCATGGGTTCGAGCCCCGTGTCAGGCTCTGTGCTGACTGCCAGCTCAGAGCCTGGAGCCTGTTTCAGTCTGTGACTCCCTCTCTCTCTGACTCTCCCCTGCTCACGCTGTCTCTCTCTCTCTCTCTCTCCTAGAAATAAATAAAACATTTAAAAAAATAAAATAAAATAAAAAAATAATTAAAAAAAAGAAGATGTGGTTTATCTATATAATGGAATACTACATGGCAGTGAGAAAGAATGAAATCTGGCCATGTGTAGCAACATGGATGGAACTTGAGGGTGTTATACTGAGTGAAATAAGTCAGGCAGAGAAGGACAGATACCATATGTTTGCACGTATAGGTGGATTAGGAGGAACCTAACGGAGGACCATGGGGGAGGATAAGGGAAAAAATCGTTGGGGAGAGGGAGGGAGGCAAACCATGAGAGACTCTTGAACACTGAGAACAAACTGAGGGCTGATGGGGGTGGGGGAGAGGGGAAGGGGGGTGATGGGCTTGGAGGAGGGCACTTGTGGGGATGAGCACTGGGTGTTATATGGAAACCAACTTGACAATAAACTATTTGTAAAAAAAAAGAAATTAAAATACAGTCAATTATTTCCTAAAAAAGAAACAAATACTATTTTTCAGAGTTCCCTTTTTAAAAATCATATTTATTAAAGTTTCTGTAATATGCATGCATTTTAAATGTACAGTTTGACAACTTTTAATAAACGCATACAATGAGGGAGCTTGGGGCAAGCTGAGGGCAAAATACAGGCTGCTACATACCCGACTCCCCAGGTGGAATATGTGTGATATTCCTTGGACAGTCCTGGCTACATAAGAACAAAGGAAAGGGGGTTGACTGCTTGCCATGGTAATGTGGGAAACTAAGGCAAATGAAAAAAGAAATTCCCTTACTGCCTACAGCCCAATTGACAAGTCCTTGAAACTGGCAGAGTGACCTCCCTCTAGGAGCTCAGCTGCCTCAAGAGTGACACTTTGCTGGGGGCAAAAGAAAACCTTAAGCTTAACATTATCCCAACCTCGAAGATCCTGTAAATCTATTTACTTTATCTCAAGGATATGCCTCCGCTAGGCCCCAAGATATATGCTGGCAATCGCACTCTAAGCTTATGGCCCCCTGATATACACCTGAAGGGTCTCATGACTGACATTTTATTAAACGATAATAAACGGTGTTTCCCTAGCAACATCTAGCCCCTCGAGGTTCTGGAATCCTTACTTCCAAAATACCTTAAGACTTATTCTATCCCTAACCCCCTCCTAACATGAGGGTATATAATGAGTTACCCGTCATAATCCCAGTGCAGCTCTTCCTGCCCATGGGTCCTGTCCCCTTGCTTTAATAAAATCACCATTTTTGCACCAAAGACATCTTTAAGCTTTCTTGGCTGTCAGCTCCAGACCCAATGAACCCTCCCCCATGTCCTCAAACTTCATCATATACAACTGAGTTGTAGTCACCACACAGTTGAGATACAGAACATCTCCCTCACCACAAATGCCTGTGCTCCTTTCTTATAAATACTCACCCACTGTTGGCCCCAGAAACCTTTTTTCTGTCACTGAATTAGACATGTCTTTTCTAAAACTTCACAAAAATGGGATCATAAGAATACACTTTATGTCTGTCTTATTTCATTCAATATAACATTTTTGAGATTTATCTCTATTTTTTGTGTATCTGTAATTTATTCCTTTTTAATGAAAAGTAGTATTCTACTGAATGGATATGTCAGTTGATTTATACAGTTGTCTGTTGATAGACATTTAGGGCATTTCCAGTTTGGGGCCATTATGTATAAAGCTGGTGTGAACATTCATGTAAAAGTCTGTGTGTGGACATAAACTTTTGTTTCTCTGGTTAAATACCTAAAATGTCAGGTCTCATGGTATATCTTAAACTTTAAAAGAAATTGTCACAATGTTTTCCAAAGTGTTTGTACCAATTTACATTCCCATTAGGTGGAGACTTCAAGTGCCTCCACATTATTAGCAACACTTAATTTTAGCCATTGTAACGGAGGGGGTGGAATAGATACCTCATAATGCTTTAGTTTCCATTTCTGTGATTACTAATGTGTTAAGTGTCTTTTTCTGTGCTTGGAGGCCATACAAAGAGTGTGTGTGTGTGTGTGTGTGTGTGTGTGTGTGTGTGTGTGAAATATCCTTTCAAATCCTTTGCCTATTTTTATTGGGTTAATTTGATTTCTTATTTTGAATTGTAAGAGGTTCTTTTTTTTTTTTTTTTGGAGCAGTTTATGGTTCACAGCAAAACTAAGAAAGGAACAGAGATTTCCTATACCCCCATCCTCGCACATGTATAGCTTCTGCCATTATCAACATCTCCTACCAGAGTGGTACATTTGCTGATGAACCTACACTGACACAACATAATCACCCCAAGCCCATAGCTTACATTACATTTTTATAATGACATGCATCCATCATTATGGTATCATACAAGGTATTTTCATTGCCCTAAAGATCCCCTGTGCTCCACCTATTCATCCTCTATTACAACCAGTTTTTGGTTTTGTTTTTTTACTGTCCCCATAGTTTTGCCCTTTCCAGAATGTCATTTAGTTGGGATTATACAGTATGTAGTCTTTTGAGGTTGGCTTTTCTCACATAGTAACACACATTTAAGGTTACTTCATGTCTTTTCATGGTTTGATAGCTCATTTCTTCTTAGTGCTGAATCACATTCCACTGTCCTCATGTACCACAGTTTATTTAGCCATTCACCTAGTAAAGAACATCTTGATTTCTCCCAAGTTTGGGAAATTATTAATAAAGCTGCTATAAACATCTGTGTGCAGGTTTTTGTGTGGACATGTTTTCAACTCCCTTAGGTAAGTACTAAGGCATGGGAATGTTGGATCATATAATAAGAATATATTTCATGTTGTAAGAAACTGCCAAACTGCCTTCCAAAGTGGCTGTACCATTTTGCATTCCCACCAGCAATGAGAGTCCCTCTTGATCTTGATCATGCTTAGCATTTGGCCTTGTCAGTCTTCTGGACTTTGACCATTCTAGTAGGTGATTTAATTTGTGGTTTTATTTTGCATTTCCCTGATGACAATGTGAAATATCTTTGCATATATTTAGTTGCCATCTGTATATATTCATTGATGAGGTGTCTTTGAAGGTCTTTGGCCCATTTTTAGTCTATTGTTTGTTTTCTTATCATCGAACTTAAAGAGTTCTTTATATTTTTTGATAATGGTCTTTTATCAAATATGTGACTTACAAATATTTGATCCTTGTCTGTGACTTATCTTCTCATTCTCTTGATATTAACAGCAAAAGTTTTTTAAATTTAAGAAAGTCTAGCTTATCAATTATTTCTTTCATGGATCCTACCTTCAGTGTTAAGTCTAAAAAGTAATCACCATACCCAAGGTCATCTAGATTTTTCTCCTATGTTTTCACCTAGGAATTTTATAGTTTTTGTTTTCAGTTTATGTCTATGATCCATTTTGAGTTAATTTTTGTGAAGAATGTAAGGTCTGTGTCTAGATTCATTTTTTGCATATGAAAGTCCAGAGTTGTAAACTTTTTAAAATACTCTATATTCTTGCTTAATATATCTTTTGTGCTATTTACTTAATATCTAAGAAATCTTTGCTTACCTGATGTCATAGAGATATTCTGTTTCCTTTTGTAAATTTCAAATTTTTATATTTTGGTCTTTGATCCATATTGGGTTAATACTCATGGAGGGTTGGAAGTTTGAAAGTCATTTTTAAAAATATGGACATAAGTTGTTCTAACCCCATTAGATTACCCCCAATGAAAAGATTATCTTTTCCCATTAAAGTGCCCAAAAATTTTTTTGAAAACAAATTGACCATATAGGTGTGGGTCTATTTTTGTACTCTTTCCATTTCTGTTCTACTGATCTGTAATTCTCTCCTCATGCCAATACCACATGAGGTATACTTACTATAATATACCTTTATAGTAAGCCTGGAAACCGAATCCTCCAAATTTGTTCTCTTTCAAAATTGTTTTAACCATTATGTTATCTCTGACTTTGTCAAAAAAAATTAGGATACACTTGTCAATAACTGGGGAAAAAAAAGCTTGCTTGGGTTTTGTTCAGAATTTCACTGAATCAACAGGACAAGTTAGGGAGAAGAGATATGTAAACAATATTTAGTCTTCTGGTTTATGAATACAATATACTTCTCCATATATTGGGTCTTTACTTTGCATCTATGATGTTTTTATAGTCTTTGGCATATTACTCTAGTACACAGCTTTGAAAATCCATTTGGATAAACATGCATTTCATGTTTTTGGAAAATATTTTCAATGGCCTTATTAGATTAATTTCAACATCAATTATTCATTTAAAAGTAAAGTTGATTTTATTTACTGCCCTTGCATCCTGCTAAATATACATTTTAGTTCTGATTTCTTTTTTGTGTATTTTAAAGAATTTTCTAAGTAAACACTGATGTAATCTGTGAATTACTGTTCCTTAAATCTGAATGCCTTTCTTACTTTTGCCTTATTAAACTGTCCAAAATGTCCAGTACAATATTATATAGAAATGGTAAGAGCAAACACCTTTGTCCTATTTCCGATCTTAAATTAAAAGTATTCAGTCTTTTGGGGTATTCACTTTCAAATGCCCACTCTCTGTAAAAACAGCTTTTATACTATTCTTACTTTCTAATCTTTTACTCTAATAAACTTTGGCCTGCTGCTCATTAAAAATAAAAGTATTCGAAAACCCGACAGACCCCACCAGAAGCCTACTAGAACTGATCCAAGAATTCAGCCAAGTTGCAGGGTACAAAATCAACGTACAGAAATCGGTTGCATTTTTATACACCAACAATGAAGCAACAGAAAGAGAAATCAAGAAACTGATCCCATTCACAATTGCACAAAAAACCATAAAATACCTCGGAATAAACCTAACCAAGGATACAAGAGATCTGTATGATGAAAACTATAGAAAACTTATGAAGGAAATTGAAGAAGACACAAAGAAATGGAAAAACATTCCATGCTCATGGATAGGAAGAATAAATATAGTTAAGATGTCATTACTACCTAAAGCACTCTACACATTCAATGCAATTCCAATCAAAATTGCACCAGCATACTTCTCAAAACTAGAACAAACTATCCAAAAATTTGTATGGAACCACAAAAGACCCCGAATAGCCAAAGTAATACTGAAAAATAAAACCAAAACGGGAGGTATCACCATCCCAGACTTCAGCCTCTACTACAAAGCTGTCATCCTCAAGACAGTATGGTATTGGCACAAAAACAGACACATAGACCAATGGAACAGAATTGAGAACTCAGAAGTGGACCCAAAAGTATACAGCCAACTGATCTTTGACAAAGCAGGAAAGAATATCCAATGGAAAAAAGACAGCCTTTTTAACAGATGGTGTTGGGAGAACTGGACAGCAACATGCAGAAGAATGAAACTAGATCATTTTCTCACACCATGCACAAAAATCAACTCAAAATGGATAAAGGACCTGAACGTGAGACAGGAAACTATCAACACCCTAGAGGAGAAAGCAGGAAACAACCTCCTTGACCTCCACCGCAGCAACTTCTTACTTGACACATCCCCAAAAGCAAGGGAATCAAGAGCAAAAATAAACTGTTGGGACCTCATCAAGATTAAAAGCTTCTGCACAGCCAAGGAAACAACCCAGAAAATTAATAGGCAACCAACGGAATGGGAAAAGATAGTTGCAAATGACATATCAGATAAAGGGTTAATATCCAGAATCTATAAGGAACTCACCAAACTACACGCCCGAAAAACAAACAACCCAGTGAAGAAATGGGCAGAAGACATGAACAGACACTTCTCCAAAGAGGACATCCAGATGGCCAACAGACACATGAAACGATGCTCAGCATCCCTCCTCATCAGGGAAATACAAATCAAAACCACACTGAGATACCACCTCACGCCAGTCAGAGTGGCTAAAATGAGCAAATCAGAGAACTCTAGATGCTGGCGAGGATGTGGAGAAACGGGCACCCTCCTACACTGTTGGTGGGAATGTAAACTGGTACAGCCCCTCTGGAAAACAGTGTGGAGGTTCCTCAGGAAACTAACAATAGAACTCCCTTATGACCCAGCAATAGCACTGCTAGGAATTTACCCAAGGGATACAGAAATGCTGAGGCATAGGAGCACATGTACCCCAATGTTCATAGCAGCACTCTCCACAATAGCTAAAACATGGAAAGAGCCTAAGTGTCCATCAACAGATGAATGGATCAAGAAGATGTGGTTTATCTATACCATGGAATACTACATGGCAATGAGAAAGAATGAAATCTGGCCATGTGTAGCAACATGGATGGACCTTGAGGGTGTTATGCTGAGCGAAATAAGTCAGGCAGAGAAGGACAAATATCATATGTTTGCACGTATAGGAGGATTAGGAGGAACTTGATGGAGGAAAAAGGGGGAGAAGAAGGGCGGAAATGGTGGGGGAAAGGGAGAGAGGCAAACCATGAGAGACACTTGAATGCTGACAAAAACTGAGGACTGATGGATATGGGGGAGGGGGTGGGCATGGAGGAGGACACTTGTGGGGATGAGCACTGAGTGTTATGTGGAAACTAATTTGACAATAAACTTTGTAAAAAATAAAAATAAAAATAAAAGTATTCAGTCTTTCAACATTATGAAATTTGTTGGCTATAGCATTTTTGTACAGGGCCTTTTAAAGATGGAAAGTTTTGGGGCACCTGGGTGGCTTAGTCGGTTGAGCATCTGACTTTGGCTCAGGTCATGATCTCACAGTTAGTGGGTTCAGGCCCCACGTCGGGCTCTGTACTGATAGCTCAGAGCATGGAGCCTGTTTCAGATTCTGTATCTCCCTCTCTCTCTGACCCTCCCTTGCTCACACTGTCTCTCTCTCTCTCTCTCAAAAATAAAAAATAAAACATTAAAAAAATAAATAAAGATGAGAAAGTTTCTTGTATTCTCGGTTTATTGAGAATCTGTATCACGAATGGATGCTTTTTCTATACTATTTATATAATCATATATTTTTCTTCTTTATTCTATTAATATGGTAAATCATATCAATTGATTTTAGACTGTTAAAATAACTCTGCCTTTCTATTATATAACTCATTTGTTCATGATGTTTAATCTTTTCAATATATTACTGATTACTGTTTTGTTAAGATATTTGATAAGGTGTTCATGAGTGGTATTGATGTAAAGCTTTATTCTTGTGAAATGTCTTTGGTGTTACGGTAATGCTGACCTCATATAATAACTTGGGAACAACCTTGATCCTTTAATTTCTAAAAGGTTTTTCATCTATGAACCATCTGAGGCTTATGCTTCCGTGTGGGTAAATTTTAATTAATGTAAGTATATAAAATATAATTATATTACCTAAGTACATAATTAATTGTATTAATTGATTACCTCTTTATTCAATTCGAATTTTATTGTCTATATCTACTATTTCAAATATATTCATTAAAATTTTTTAAGCTATCTGTTGCTCAACAACTACTGTCAATAAGACTAAACTTGAGAGTGAGGAAATGGAAAGACTCAGAACTCAAGGTATAGAAAGATATATATATAAGTAACTAGACAGTAAAAGTAGACCAAAATTATGAGCATGAAGAGATATGAAAACAAAGCACTAGGAGAAGATAAAGAAGGAGCCATTCATGGAAGAAAGAATTCAAAAAACTGCTTGCACTTAAGCAACAGTAGTACCTCATTAGATAAAAACCTGACAAGAGGGGAATAAGAAGTGGAAGGACTTCATGATCATGACAATGCCAAGTGCTTACTGTGTTAGCACATATAATCAGGTATGAGGAAGGGCATAGTAAGATGATGGCACAGAAAAAAATTGAAGCTCTGTTGTGGGAAATGGGTAGTTTGAAACAAGTTCAACATTTGCCAAGGCGCAATTTTCTACAACTAATGCTATGATGATGATAAATAACCAGAAAGCCCCTATGTGGCTAGATACAAAGGATACAGTAACTACCTCTCTGAATTCCACAGTGCAGAAGGTCCTGACAACTCGGTCTATTGTTTTGAACTATCTGCTAGATGTCACAGAAAGTATATCTCATCTTTATGATTATAGAGCCAATATTTTCTATTATTTGTGTAACCTGAAAAATGACTAGCAGAGTTCTGGGCAGATTATGTATATGTACTTTTGGCTCAACAACTCTGGTCCTTTCTCATTTTTTATTTCTTCTTTGAACAATTGTAAAACAGAAAGGCTAATCTGTCATCATGTATGTAAATATGTATATGCTCATGTGTATATGTGTGTGTATATGCATTGAACATATACACAGAATATAAAAGGTATATTTGAAGGGGAAAACAAGTCCAAAAAGACTTTTAAAGTTCATCAAAAGTTAAAATAGCAATATTTTACCATTTTCAATATGTAGTAGCATATTACTTGCCATTCCTCACATTTATATTACATATACTGTTCTCTTTATTATACTGTATTTTTAACCATTTGGGGGGAGGGGAAGCAGTTGTTCAGTAATATGAAAGTAAAATTCTGGAAAAGCAAAGAATGTGAATGAAAGTGTATCACTTAAACCGTCAACAAGTAACGAAACGTGCAACTAAAACATTTTACATTATTGAAAAGTAAATGAATACAAATTAGATATTAAGTTTGTTAGATGAGCAGAAAACTGATTGACTCTAGGTCATAATGACACTAAATCAAAGTAGAATAAATAAAGTAGGAATATAATCGGGGATTTTTCATAGTCTGTTAATGTCCAAGGGTAGGTTAAGGACACATCATGGTTAAGAGATGTGTAACAGATGGTTTTGACTGATTTGATACTATTGGGCAACTACCATGATTCACATTATTGGTTGCAGGAAATTACATAATAAAACAGTCTTCAATTTATTTTTTAACTCTTTTTAAAAAATTTTAAATGTTTTATTTATTTCTGAGAGAGAGAGACAGTGTGAGCAGGGGAGGGTCAGAGTGAGAGGGAGATACAGAATCCAGTGCAGATAAGTTAAATTATTTATTAGTGTTTTAAAGCCATGTGTCCTGACAGAAATTTTCTAGGCTTGTGTTCTTGGTTTATGATAAACTCATACTCAGGATAACTTCAGATTTAGGATATTTTCTAATCCTACAAGCATTTTCATCAATTTTGTTGGACGCAGTGAATATGAGAGGGTGCAATCTGGAGAAAGGAAAGGGTCTGAATGAAATCTTCAGAAGCAAATCCTTGAGGTTAATTTTTTACCTCAAGGCCCAACATTTACCTGGTTGATTTAAAGTCATAAATATACTATCTAAAATAGACTCCCTTGCCAGGGGCAACAGTTGGTTAAGGACGAGGTCTATATCTTACCTATGTTTATACTCTGAGGATCTGGAGTAGTGTATGGTATAGAGTGGATTATTTGAATGCTGGACTTAATATGCTTCTTTTATATCCTCAACAGCACCCAATAAATGTTTTTTGATTGCTAAATTTCACTAATTTATACTAGCAAGGAAAATCAAAACTAATGTTTTCTCCCCACCAAAACTATCTTTAAAGAACAGAGTAACAACATTTGAGCATTAAAGGGAAATTGAGTGGCTCAGTCCGTTAAGCGTCTGACTCTTGATTTTGGCTCAGGTCACGATCTCATGGTTTGTGAAACAGAGACCACATCAGAGCACTGCAGAGGCTAGAGAATTTTTTCTCTCCTCTCTTTCTGTCCCTCTCCCCACTGGCACATGCTGGCTCTCTAACATTTAAAACAAAACAAAAACCAACAAACTAAAACAACACGAGCATTTTTAAAAACCTATCACTTTCTTGAGATAATTTTTTAAGTAAAAGAAAACTTTACAGATGCACCAGGACAAGTTTTTAAAAAAATGCAATACCCTTCAACCTGTGCAACATTCTTGCCACCTGGTAGCATTTAATGAAATCTCTCAGATCCAAGATCAAACACCTGAATTGAAATGTCTGAGCCACCTTCTATCTAGCGCTGGCATTGAACCCATGCTGGATAAGTCATCTGTCATCTGTCTGAGATACTAAAGTGGGAGGCACCCATGACAAAGACATCAACAATTTCTTGATTTACCAGATGCTACTATGGATTCATTCCCCAGTGCTCCACCTTTTATCACCCTAATGGCGAACTAATTTCATCTACAAAAAAAGAAATTGTTTTTGTAGTCCAGCTATGGACTTCCACTTTCTGAAAAACCTTTTCAGGGACACACAACTCTGACCAAACAGAACTACTCCAAACAGATCTGCCCCCATACCATTAAAATCATTTATATCACCAGAGGGTGCCATCCCATTACTGCCTAAAGTCAAAGTCTCTTCCTGGAACAGCCTGCATCTAATAACTGGTCAGTGAAGTCCAGTCATCTTCCAACCTAGCACAACTCTAAAGGGTCAACCCAACTTTAGAGCTCCCTGTGATACTGGCCAACCCTTAAGGGACCATCCAGTGGACTACAAATCTACTTTCTCCAATGAGATCTGATTCATAAACTTGTGAGAGAGCCTCTCATCTAAGTTTGTCTTTCCTTGGGTATTCTCCCTCAGCCATAGAATACTTTTATGTTTTGTTTTACATATTTTAGTTACTCTCCTACCAGTCTTATAATCTTTTATGTCAAGCTTTGCCTGTTTGAATTGCTATGTGATATCTGTCTCCTAATATGACCCAGACTAAATAATTTTTAGGTGAGGATAGCTCCAAGCATGTGCTATGGTTGAAAGAAGAAAGCAATGAATGGTGCTGAATCCTGGAAAATTCAGTCAGTTACTGAAAAGCAGACTAAAGAACTGGAGCTCTTCACACCAAAGTATATTTGATTTAAAGTACAACACTTTTCAAAAGACAGAAAACTATATTTGATTCCCTAGAAAATTCTAACAAAAGTTAGAATAAGAGGTTAGCTTCTTTTTAGAAAATAATCTCTCTAAATGGATGCTTGCTAGACATTGCAAATTAAGTGCTCATACCAACCAATTATTAAAGTTTAGATGTGTGAATCTACTAGATCCAAAGTAAAATGGGATTAATAACATCAATGACCAATTGGAGATATAATGTTTATATAGCCTTTATTTCATTTAAGAATGAGAAAATGGCAAAAAGGTTTTCAAATGGGAGGAGACTATTAACACATGCTGTAGCATACAAAGGAAGTATTTTCTAGAATATGTTTTTATCTCTGAAATTAATTTTATATAAGAAACAAAAGCCAGATTTAGTATCTTTTAAAACATTAAAAAAGTAATCCGTGTGAAACTGTGCATAAAAGAGGTAACATAGCACACCTGACTATCGTTTGAAAAATCTGCTTACAAGGGCAGCCCTTGGCTGGTTGCTGGCAACTTGGGTCTCTGAGGAATTGCTATCCCTCTGACAAAAGTGACTCACTGTGCCTAAACTATAAAAAAAAAAAATGATTTGTGCTAACCATCTGATTTCCTTTTGGGAGTGTGAGATTGCGGTACATGCTAGGCAGAGGGTGTCTACATGACTAGACCCCAGTAAAGATCTGGAATCTGAATCTTTTTTTTTTTTTTTTTTGAATCTGAATCTTTAATGAGTTTTCCTGGTTGGCAACATCTCTTAATACTGTAACAACTCACTGCTGGGAAAATTAAGTGCATCCTCCCTGACTTCCCTGGAAGAGGACCCTTAGAAGCATGTGTTTGTTTTCTTCCCAACTTTCCTATGCATTTTTTCCCTTGTCTGACTTTGTTTTTTATATTTCCCTGTAATATATCATAATTGTGGGTATAACTATTATGCTAAATCCTGTAAATCCTCCTAGTAAAACCTGGAGGTGACCTTGGGGAACTGCAACACAAAAACTTAAGCAGGAAATGACAAGAAAAGTTGAGACAAAGGTACAAATAAAACTGGCTGATAAAATAAAATAATGGATTATAAAATTCATATTCTTTTCAGAAGTCTCTAATAGCCAAACTGATATTACAAAATGTCATATTAGTGTTTTGAAGAAACTTGCCCAAATCCACAGAAAAAGAATAAAAATATGTCAGAAAATCTGGTGCATCAAAAAAATCAAGAACTGCAATGTAGTCTAGGACAGATAATCCCAGATGAATAAGCCTCTGCAGCAGTGGATTCTGAGGAAATCATCAAAATTAGAATGCCAGAATACTGTCCAGAATTAAGAAAGATCAGGTGTCTTCAGGTGCTTGCAAAAGAATTGTGTCTGGACATATTCTGGCAAAATCTTTTAATTCTAAGAAAAAAGAATAAACTCTTCAGCCTTTCAGAATGAGCATTCAGATTGCCCACTGTAATAGTGAGAATTGTTGGATACAAAAACTGACTCTGGTTAAATGATGCAGAGCATACATTTATGTATTAGACAGGTCTTAGAGTCAATAAAAAGCATAAAAATTCAGGCACAAGAAGACACTCTTGGAATCTCAACTCTGTTGTAACCACAGTAAGCTATTTGGAGATCTTTGCCAATAGGAAAGTTTTCACATCTTAAGTATCCAGAAAACAAAGACATGTATATTATACATTTTTCATTATAATTATGAAAAATATCATATTATTTTTAGGCGAAACAATTACATGCTTATAAAACTCAACAAGATCAGCTGAAAATTATTATGGTTTAGGAAGGTAAAATATGGCTACTGATTATAAAATAAACATAAAAGTTAAGTCTTTCTATATACAAGAAAAATTTCCTAGATATATAAGAGAAAACAAATATGATTCAAATAATTTGAAAATCACAACCAAACAGCTAACAATAGCCTTAATGAGAAATGTGGGGGACCTTAGGTAAGTAAAGCTCTGAGATTATAAAACATAAAAATGCATGTCTGAGAGACAAAGGAAAACTAGTTCAAATAGAGAAATGCCATAATCTTGACTGAGAAGGCTGAATGTTCCCAAGTTGGCAGATCATCCTCAAGTAAAGGCATATTGGTTATAATTATAATCAAACTCTCTACAGACTCTTTCTGTAATTTAAAGTAAAATGAGGGCTGAAGTTGTATCACAACTGCACATAACAGATCACAGTTGAACAATAAATACTTTTTGTTGAATGGTTAAAGTAATAAATTGATCCTTGTTGAGTCTGTGGGGAAAGGTGGCAAAATGAACTGGAAATTCACTAGAATAAAGAGAAAAAAAAAGCTAAGGAAATTATGAAAAAGAAGATAAGTACTATAAAAGTGCTTATGCAAGAATGATAGAAAAAAATAGCTAGCTCAGAACTTAATAAATAATCTTGATTATGTAAATACTTTAAAAAGGAGGCATAAAAAATCTATAGAAAATGAGTGGATTACTTAATAAACTATCATGGGAAGGAAGTTTAAAATGTCTGGGGGAAAAAACTTAACCTTCTTTTAAATACCATAGCAAATGAAACCATGTAAATTAAAGTCTTTTGTGGAGGGAAAAAAAGCACTTTCTTTTAAAGGACTTTCTAATAAAAATAGTATTAAACATCCATAAAAATGATTTAGAGACATCATTTCATAAAAAAATTTAACCCCTATATTTGAAAAACATTCTTAATAAAATTTTAAAATAAATTACAAGCGTGGAAAATTATTTACAATAAATGCCACAAAATAATAGCATTCTTAGTATGCAAAGACCCCACAAATCAATAAGTAAAATAGCATAGTAATCTTAAAACATATAAAAGGCTTGAAAAGATTGATTTAAAAGTAATGCAACTGGCCACTGATCATATAAAAAGTGTTTATTACTATTCAGAGAAATAGAAATTCAAATAGCAAAGAGCTAACTTTCACTGATCAAACTGGAACTTTTTTTAAAGCACACATGCAATGCTGATGAGGGGCACTGAAATAGGAATATAAATTGATTAAAACTTCTGAAAATAAGTTGATAGTGTATATAAAGAACCTAAAAACCAGTTTCTTCTCTTTTATCTCTTTTAAAAATTCTACTTCTTGGTATCTATACTAGAGGAAAAATGTGATATTTAGTTTAAAGAATTATATAATTGAGAGAACATAACATGTAACAGAAAAACAATGTTAAATAAATTAGGTTATATCCATAATATGAAATATTTAACTCTTTACAAATCATGTTCTCAGAAATTAATAATATGGATAATTTTTTATTTTAATATATTTTTAAAGCAGTGCAACAAACCCTGGGCACATCATTTTGGTTTTAATATATTTTAATCAAAGTTGTCTCTAAATAGTGAAATAATGGCCAATTCAAATATGTTTTCTTTATACTTTTCTGAATTTTGCAAACTTTCTACAATCAACTGGAAGTACTTTTAGAAGTCAGCAAAGATTATTGACTATATGCTTTAACAATTTACTTCAACTCTACCAATCTAATCACAAAAAAGTTAAGATATTTATCTAGTATATAGATCTAAGATATTTATCAACTCTACCAATCTAATCACAAAAAAGGTAGGATATTTATCCATAATATTTATCTAGGATATTTACCTTAGTATATTTATGAATGAAATCATGCCACCTCAATATGGTGGAATATTATTATAAATAAATAAAATTTTTGAAAAAGTTATTGGCATGGAAAAATTCTCATGATAAATGAAGACTTAAAATGCAAAGTTTCATTTTTAGTCACCTACATGTGAAAAAACGGAAATAAAATATATCTCTGTGTGACAAGTGAATTTTCATTTTATTCTTCATACATTTCCTATTTTCCAAATTGTAAGAAAGAATAAGTGTCTTTTTTAAAGAAAAATGAGAGACTATTACTCCTTTTCTGATTCCAGTAAGGATATTAAGTTGGTTAAATGTCTATTGGAAAGCAGAGGTGCTCATAAGAATTTAAGCAAATTGTAGGATTTTCATATATTACCTTCACATTTTCTATTTTCCAAATAATTTATAAAAATAATTCAGACTTAGTTTCATTATTCTTATTAAGAGAAATCAAACAATGTTAATTTGAAGTATTCAAATAATGTTCTTTTCTAACTTGAGCTTACAACATGTACTCTTGGTTTTCATTTCTTTTTAGGTCTTTCACTTCTGGAAACGTTAAAATAACATGATTACTAAATATACTTCCACTTCAAAGTGCCATTTAGCTACTCTGAAGACAAAATCTGGAAAACAAATGAGAAAATGTAATCCTTAATGTTGGCAAGAAGTATTGTTCTATAAATGTAAATTATAAAATGACACAATTTGATTTAAAAAAAAAAGAGGGAGTATAAGGGAGAAGGAAAATGTGTTGTGAGACACAGGAAGAAGTGAGGTGTAAATCTTGATAACATTTATGCCAAACGAATCAAAGCAAACTCAGTGCTGCATGTGTCCAGATTAATAGCATCTATCCAAAAATAATGTTAACACATCCTATAACAAGATTCCAAAATACTTAAAAGGACTTATCAAAGTGAATCTTTAGCTTTTTTCTAAAACACCTTCCTCCAAGAATGATTCCTCTTCTCTTTCTTGGCCTCTATCCCATTTCTAGTTTTCATTCGCATCTCTGCAGGCCGTGCTCAACGGAAGTGTGATCAGGGGGGCCATATATCATGATAAAACTGGCATGAGTAAGGTCTTAACAGCAGTATCAGTTGCTCCCCCAAAATATTTTTTACCCTTAGGGTTGTTCAAGAAAATAGCAGATATAACTTTTAAAAAATACATAATTTAGTGGCGACTTTTTTGGGAGAGTGGGGATGTGGAAGGAATGTGATTACTGTATTTAAAACTGCACCAGTGGGAAATAATTTCCAAATGCTTTCCATAAAATACCTTATAATTAGATTCTCTTCTGAAACTGCTAGGACTTTGAAGTAAAAGAAAGTCTGCTACTGAGAACACTGTTGAATTGCAGTTAACTCCTACTGGGAATCAAAATGACCCAGTCAAATCTCCAGCTGCTTCTGTTCCTCTGAATAAATTCTCCATTTTTTTAATAGATATGCCAAAGAAAAAGTTCACTTAAAAGCTACCTAATAAAACAACTCTCTCTTGGCAAAAATTACACTTCCCCAAGGGCAGAGATATTTGGTATGTTCCATAATTATTCTGTGATATGTCTTAACAGACAACCAAATAATACAGAACCTAATTTCTCCTAGAGATTTAAGGAATATGACTCTGGGAATATGATAGCCTATGTCTCTACTCTCCATTCCTTCTCTCTCCTAAGTCCCTGGTGGGGCCACTCAAGCTCAAAAAGAACTGATGTCTACTCTGGAGGCCAGAGAAGAACCTAGAATACCTAGTATCTCAAGTCCTAAGAAGGAATAGCTCTGGTCTGACATTTACTGACCAGGAGTCACAGGGGATAGCCTCTTCCAGGTTTCTGTCTCTCATAAAACGTGAAACAAATATCACAGATTCATAGATATCACTGAGTTAGGAAGGAAACTTCTGCTTGTTTATGTAAAAAGGCCAGATGTTACTTTTTTTCCTTAGAGAAGAATTATCATATTGGACAAAATTCAATGCATCCCTGCACTGAAAAATAGAGATCTCCCTTTATAAGCTAAACAAGCTTTTCCACTAAAAGTACTCTGGGAATAAATCCTGCCCTGCTATTTTTTAATTATCCTTTCCAAGAGATTCCAAAAGCCTGAGCAGTATAGATGTTGAAGAATCCCACATCCAATTATATGAACAGGCAGAGAAGGATCAATAAGCCATTTTAAGTGACACAGCCACTAAAAAGGAAGAAACTTAGATGATCAACAAGATAATGGAGAGAAAAACAATGGAGGACAGGGGGAAATTTTAAGAAAAATATATTGTAATCCCCTAAGGATATAAAATTACTATACGTAAAAAGTGTCTCCAGAATTAAAATAAAGGGTACTTGAATTTTATTTTTTTCTTAAATAGTTTACTGTCAAGTTGGTTTCCATATAACACCCAGTGCTCATCCCAACAAGTGCCTCCTCCGTACCCATCACCCCCCTTCCCCTCTCCCCCACCCCCATCAGCCCTCAGTTTGTTCTCAGCATTCAAGAGTCTCTCCTGGTTTGCCTCCTTCCCTCTCTCCAACTATTTTTCCCCTTCTTCTCCCCCCTGGTCCTCCAGGTACTTGAATTTTACAAATTAGTCAAGAAAATGAAAAAGAAGGGGTGCCTGGGTGGCTCAGCCGGTTAACCGTCCGACTTCGGCTCAGGTCATGATCTCATGGTTCGTGGGTTCGAGCCCCATGTCAGGCTCTGTGCTGACAGCTAGCTCAGAGCCTGGAGCCTTCTTCAGATTCTGTATCTCCTTCTCTCTCTGACCCTCCTCTGCTCACACTGTCTCTCTCTCTCACTCTCTCTCTCTCTCAGAAATAAAACATTAAAATTTTTTTTTAAAAAAAGAAAATGAAAAAGGTCACTTCAAAAAACCAATTTAGTGTTTTAGAAAACCAAGTGGAGACAACACAGAATAAAAAAGAAGTAGAAAACCTAAAAGGTATCAAGTATAAATTTTGCATTTGTAAGTTTATAAATAATAAAACAAAAACAAAGATGTAATAATAAAGAAATAATAGAAAAAACTTTTCTCGTCTAAAGTTATATTCAGACTTAAAGAGTTTACTACTTCTGAAGAAGGATTAATTAAAAAGTGACACATATTTAAAGGTAATCTGATGAAATTTTGAACTCTAAAATTAAATAGAAAATTTTATTACTTTCTAGGAAAAAAAAAAGCATGTTGATAACAAAGAAAAAAGAACTAGATTAATTATACATATGTTATAAACCTCACAATATATTATTATCTTTGCTTTAAAGGTATATTTTAAGAAGATTAAAGAATAATTAGACAATTGCCTTCTACATTTTCCCACACATTTATCATTCTGGAGTTTTTCATTTTTTGGTGGATCAAATTTCCATCTGATACCTTTTTTGCCTTCTACCTAAAAATCTTTCTTTAATCTCTCATCCTAGAGGAGTGTTGACAGTGAATTCTCTATTTATTTCTCTGAAAAGTTTTCATTGCACCATTCCTGAAAGATATTTTTACTGAGAGTAAAAATCCTGGGCATTTTTCATAACTCCCTAAATTATCATAACTCCATAAGTAAGATATATTAATGCCACTTTACAGAAAAGGACACTAGGCATTGAAAAATTAAATAATTTGACCTATGCCATACAATAAATAAATGGAAAAATGAGATTCAAAGTCTGTTTGATTTCAAAATTCAGTGTTCTTTTTACTATACCATACTTGCCCCTCTATAAAGTTATTTCCTCCAATTCAAATATTGTTGATGATAATTAGTAAAACTATGTAACAGCACATAAAATACGTATAGCAAGTTAGATAAAAAAGCATGACATAAAACTATATGATTATTATGAATCTATAAAAAATAAGTGTAAATGGAGAATGACTAGTAAATACACACAAAAGGTGAGAACACAAGAAGACCTTTTATCTCTGAAGAAGAATATGGCTGAAACTTTTGTGAATTTACAAATTCTTGAAACTGAAACAATTTGTCATTTTCCTCTTTCATGAAGCAAAACATATCTGAAAACTGAAAGTTATTTATTTGGACTCAAAATAAGTGCATTTTTTTTAAAGTAAGGTAATCATTAGGTCTGCCTGGGTGGCTCAGTTGGTCAAGCATTTGACTCTTGATTTTGGATCAGGTCATGATCCCAGAGTCGTGGGATCAAGCCAAGCATTGGTCTTCACACTAAGCACACTTAAGTCTAAGTGTAATCCTGCTTACATCCCTCTCACTTTTTCTCTCTGTCCCTCACCCCCACCTGCGCACTCTCTTTCACTCTCTAAACCAAAACAATAACAAAAATAAAGTAACTTAATTTACAAAGTTATTAAAGTAAATAAATTCCGCACTAAAATAAGCTCTATACTACATCATTCATTTATTCATTCATTTGTTCCATTCATTTAGGCAATAAATACTGATTAAAGTACTGCTTTGACTACAGGTAATATAAAGCAGTAAATAATACAGAGCTCCACTTAATTTTAATGTAGTTTACTAGTTGTTAGAAGAATGACAATTGACAAACCAGTAAGTAAATAAGAGACTATCAGATAATTAAAAGTTTAGGCAGAGAACCCAAACTCAGAATGACTGCATTGCCTCCTTTGATTGTATTGTTAGGACACGACTCTCTAAGAAGTTCCTTTTAAGAAGAAACCACCCTAACAATTAGAGTCAGCCATGTGGTGATTAAGAACAGGCAGAAGGACACATAAAGCAAAGGAGAAAACTGGAATAAGTTTTGGGTATGTGATAGGCAGAATTCTATGATGGCCCCTAAGATTTCCATTCCCTGGTTAATATAGCCTGTATAATTCTGAGATTATATATAATATATATATTGTATGTAATATTGAGATGTTATAACTTATATCAGTGGACTTTGAGTAAAGCAGATTACTCTACATAATGTGTATGAGCCTCATATTATATTACATTATTATACTATAATAAATATATTAAATGTATAATAATTCTATATCATATAATAATATCAGTTCTGTTATTGTTATATGGCAAAAATGATTTTGTAGATGTAATTAGGATCTCTAATCAGTAGACTCTGAGTTAACCAAAAGGGACACTATCTTAGCTGGGCCAGACCTACTTAAATTAGTGAATGGGGCTGTCCCTAAGATCAGAAGGATTTACTTGCTTTAAAAAAGTAAGCTTCCATGCTGTAAGAAGGCCATGTGGCTAGAATCTGAGGCCAGCTTCTAGAAGTTGAAAGCAACACCGGTCTAACAGAAAATAAGAAAAGAGACCTCAGTCCTACCACTGTAAAGAAATGAATTCTAGGGGCGCCTGGGTAGCTCAGTTGGTTAAGCATCCGACTTCGGCTCAGGTCATGATCTCATGGTTTGTGGGTTCGGGCACTGAGTCGGGCTCTGTGCTGACAGCTAGCTCAGAGCCTGGAGCCTGTTTCAGATTCTGTATCTCCCTCTCTCTGACCCTCCCCTGCTCACAGTGTCCCTCTCTCTTCTCTCTTAGAAATAAATAAAACATCAAAAAAAATTTTTTTTAAATGAATTCTACCAACAACACATAATCTTGGAAAAGAACACCTGAGTTTCAGATGAGACCATGGTCCTGGCTGACATCTTGATTGCAGCCTTGTGAGACCATGAACAGCAAACTCAGTTAAGCCATGCCTAAACTCCTGACCTACAGAAACTGAGATAACAAATGGATTGTGACCCTTTAATCTCTTTTTTAAAAGATCTACATAGAGTCAATAAGAAATGTTATTTAAAAGTAAGTTTCATAAATGTCATGATTTAGGAATGAATGAATATATGGTTCATTATTCGTCACATGGTAAAATTACTTAGAAAACTTTCAAATTTCATGAAGAAGATCTCTATAAAATGATAGGAAGTGATTTCCAGGATATATTGTTAAGTGAAAAAGAAAAAACCCTCATGTCTTTAAGACTTACAATAAAGGTAGAGTAATGAAGACAGTGTGTGGTATTGGTGATAGAACAGACAAATAAATTAATGGAACAGAATGGAGAGCTGAGAAATAGACCCACACAAATACAATCAACAAATCTTTGAACAAAAGATCAAAAGCAATTCAATAGAGAAAGGATAATCTTTCAGCAAATGGTGCTGTAATATCTGGACATACACATGCAAAAAAAGTGAATTTAGATACAAGCCTTAAACCTTTCACAAACTAACTCAAATGGATTAAAACCCTAAATGTAAAACACAAAACTATAAAACATCTAGAAGATAAGATGATTAAGTGTAGGTGACCATGGGCTAGCGATGGCATTTTAGATACAATGCCAAAAGCATGATCCATTAAAGGAAAAAAGTTGATAAACTAGACTTCATTAAAATTGAAAAATCCTGCTCTAGTAAAAATGCTCTTAAAAGAGTGAAAAGACAAGCTATAGAGTGGGAGAAAATACTTGAGGGGTAGCATATTCATACAGTTTCTCAAAGGATTTCTCCACAGGTTACTTTATAACTTAGGGCATAGATGTCATATTTAATAAAGAAATGTGGCATATATACGGAGTTCACAAAGCAATCAACCTCAACATTATCATGATGAGATTAGCCACCTGAAGTGATGCTTTGAGGACACATTAATCTATGTAGAATTCTTTTTTTAAATTTATATCATACTTTATTTTCTGTCTTTCATATATCACACATGCCTCTTTGAAGGAAAATGACTAAAAGCAGAGATTTATATGAAAAGAGCTGATAAATTGTTCTTACTCCAAAAGAATCATTTAATATACTTATAAATTTCAGATAGATGAGTAGGCCATTTTCTGTTAATATTAATGTATTATATGTTACATGTTATATAAATATTAGTTTTATCTTACTACTTTGCATTTTTTCCTTAAGCCTCAATTTTTTCATTTACAATTTAGGCACTCACCTCTTTTTACAGATTTACCAGAAATTAATATATTTTGCTAATAAGAATTGTCCTTGAAATCTTACCAACAAAGTAAACTAACATCAAATACAATGAGATTTATTTTTTTGAAAAACACAGTTATTCTGAATCTTACTCACAGGTAAAGTTCAAAGTCAGAGCCCAGATCATTCTTTGTGAGGGGTCCGCCGGGAGATAGATACACTTTCAATGAGCAACTGCTGCTCAGTACTTTTCCTCCAGTGTTAGAACAGATCATGATTTCTTTGAATACCAGATAAAACTTGTAACTGGTTGGATTTAGAATCCATCTATGTAGAATTCTTGTCAAAAACTATGTCTATCCTCTAAGGTATTACTTAAATGTGCTCACTTCTTTCCCTCAGCATTAGGATTTTCTAGTCGATGCCATCAGTGTCTTGTATTTGAATAACTGCAGTGCCTTCCCAATTACTCTGCCTGTCTTTAATCTCCATACTCCATTCCAGCCTGTACAAGGCAGCCAGAGTGCTGTTCTTAAAATTCAGATGTGATCATGTTTTATAACTGACCATGCCTTCCCAATGCCTTCAAAACTAGGCCTCAGTTTTTTAATATGGCTTCCCAAAGACTTCCATGCCACTCTTTACCTCTCCAGTTCATTTTTCCTCACTTCCTCAGTCCCTAGCCTTGTGTAAGTTCCTTTTTATGTATTTAAGCCCCCGTTTTGATGAGCCTAACCTTTTCCCCACTGCAGTAGGACATGTTCTTCTCTCCCTGGAAAAATTTTTCCCTCTTTTTACCTGGTTGATGCTTACTCATTCATTCTCAATGTTTCATCTACATATGACCTCTCTGGAATGTAATAAAGTATTATCTATTAATTGCTTATTTAAGGCCTTATGATACTTTCCCACTACTCAATAGGTCCCCAAATATACATGCCCACAGGTAATTTATCAGATTATACTGGACTATCTTATATAACTTGGTTTTCCCCCCTGACTGCTTTTGTTCTTTTTACTATCTCAAAAAGACTTATTCCCAAAATTTATTCATGCATTCATTTGTTCATTCATTCAAATTCATTCAACGACAAAGCAATGTGTTGATGATTCTCTCAAGTTTCATCCTATGCTTGGAAATGCATTAATGCTCCTCCTTCACCATGGATGTACACATGCATGCACACACATAGACAAATACATAATACATATATACACTCTTCAAATTCTACTTGTTCCATAAGTCTTCTCTAATTAACAGAAAAGAGGTAACCATCTTTCCCATGTGTGTTTTTATAAAACTGCAGTACCCATGAATCTACCTCTCAAAAAACTGATTCTATTTTTTATTTAAAATTTTAATGTTTAAATTTTGAGAATTTAAATTAATGTTTATTTTTGAGAAAGAGAAAGAGCACGAGTGGAGGAGGGACAGAGAGAGAGGGAGACACACAATCTGAAGCAGGCTCCAGGCGTTGAGCTGTCAGAATAGAGCCCAATGCAGGGCTTGAACCCACAAACTACGAGATCATGACCTGAGCGAAAGTCAGATGCTTAACAGACTGAGCTACCCAGGTACCCTAAACAACTGATTCATTTGAGTAATATTTTAATTACTTATTTCATGTATTCATCCAGTTTTCCTCATCTCTGTCTCTTCAGTGTTGCCTTTCTTAAACTACAAAATCCTAGAGAGTAGAAAATATGCCTTTTCATTCCCTTAAGTACTTAGCCCCATAATCGAGAAGGCTTTCAGTAATACTTGATGATGATAATGCTGCAGCATTATGCGCAGTGGATGCACAATAAATGTTGACTGGCAGAAAGGAAATAATATCTTTGAAAAATGCTGAAGGATAGGGCCTTCTTGCTGCAGTTTTAAATATCTCATAACTTCTGGTCAAATCCCTTTACTTGCTAAAAGATGCAAAATTTAAATAATTGGTAAAACTTCCTCAAGATTTACACTTCAGGGAGAGAGTGTATATTCATCAATGCAAGTAAATGAAACATAGAACAGTAAAATGAAAGAATTTTTATAAAGTTACTGCATTTTATTTCCAACAAACAGGTGCCAGCACTGATAAATGGAACCTGAAGATTTAATTCAGTGAAATCTTCTCCTGCAAGCATATTTAAAATATTTAAAATAAACTGTATGCATTTTCCTGCATATGATTATTATAACCCTAAAGCATCTTCTAAATAGGGATTATAAATCCAGCTGCCTAAAAATGAAACCAAAGTAGACCCCCTCCAGTCTTTAGTAGAAAAATTGATATAATAGAATTATTTTGAGCTTAGAGGGTTAAACCTTCTAACAAAATAACTCATGTTTAATTTTTCAATGTATTGTAAGTTTACCAAAGTTTTACAGGACATAATATCTTAAATGTTAAAATATAAATGATGTTTGATTTTTTTAATGCTGTAATTTTTCTATTGTGTTATTCCTCCTCCAAGAGATACATTTCACAAAAGAAGGCACCCCTCCATTAGGCAGGGCATGCTCAGTGAAGTGCTTAGAATGAACTTAGGGAATCCAAAAGCCATAATATTCCAGGTATTTCCTTTAACTTTTTAAAATGTTTATTTATATTTGAGAAAGAGCATGAGTAGGTTAGGGGCAGAGAGAGGGAGACACAGAATCTGAAGCAGGCTCAAGGTTCTGAGCTGTCAGCACAGAGCCCAATGCGGGGCTTGAACCCACAAACCACAAGATCATGACTTGAGCTGTTCAGAGGCTCAACCGACTGAGCCACCCAGGAACACTTATTCCTGGTATTTCTGAGATATTTCTAATCTAATTGCCAGGATCCACAGTTCCTAATCAGAAACTGACTTCAGAGTATGCTAGGGAATTTATCTTCTCTCATTCAGCAAAACCTGCCCTCAACAGTCTCAGATCATTGGCTTGAAGGAGAAAAGGTTTTTGCTTAATGACTACAGAGCAGTCTTCCATTTCCTATCTGCTGACCAGGTGCTTATCTCTTACCTGCAATATCTTATAAGGAATGCAAAAAACTTACAAACTCTACTATTCTGAATATTTCCCAAAAAACTGAGCTTTGGTGGGCATGCAAAATCCCAAGAAATAATGCTGCAGTTTAACTCTGTTATCAAGAACTATTAGTTTGTCAATCTGGGACAAACTACTACATTCTTCAAGAACCTGCTCCTGATTCACTTTGCTTATTCTGTATTTTAGAATTTGTCAGTTATATACCCACTTCCAGATACCAAAAGAGACACTTTGTGGTTGCAAGTGATAGAAATCTAATTGGAACTGGCTTAATCATAAATTGAAACTTACTATCTCTCAGAATCCAGGGAAGGATTAAATAATAAAATGTAGATGAGATGCAATAAAAATGAATCAACAAGATATGCTCCTGCTTCTTTTTGCAGTTTATGCTCATTCTTATTGTATATTTTCTTTCTCCACAAGGTAAAAAATATAGCCAAAAAAATCTAAGTTTTATATCTCAAAGTTTATTCAGGCATCAGAAAAATATACTAACCCCTTCTCTCAACTCCAGTTTTAAATTTTCAGAAAATAATGTTGACTGGTCTGAGTAGAATTGGGCCAATCTGAAATATACTATCACTGTGAAGGTATAAGTGACCAACTATTCTGGTCTACTTAGAACTAAGGAATTTCTTGAACACAGAATTTTCAGGGATAAAACCTGTATGGTCCAGAGCAAACCAGGATGGTTGGTCATACTAAGTCATGAATGGAAGCTGATATTTGTTTATAAGAGAGTGGGAAGCAGGGTAGTAAGAAGCTCCTATAAGTATATAGACGAAGTCATAGATGTCCACTAATTTAATGAATTTACTGACAAGCTGTGATAGATTACACAGTGGCTACAGCTCTTTGGAGCTACGTTCTTCAAGAATTGGAGCCTATTTCTCTACTCATTGAGTATGGGTTGACCTTGAGACATGCTCTGGCCAAAAGCTGTGGTGAAAGCAATATTTGTATTAGTTCTAAGCCCAGGCTTCTTAAGAGCTTTGACACATCCTCCCTCTCTCAAGACCTGAGACCACATTATGAGCCATCCCTGGTTAGCCTGCTGGAGAGCACAAGACTACATGAGAGTGACCCTAGGCATTCCTACTCAGCTGAAACCATCATTAATTTGGCAGCCTCAGCTGATACACCAGCTAGCTACAGTCACATAAATGAAGGCAGTCAAGACCAGCTGAGCTAGCCCACAGCAGACCAGCTGATCCAAGACTAGATAGACAAACTGTAGGTATTAAGTTTAAAAATTGTTGCTGTATTGGGCTATGAAGTTTAGGATGGTATGCTGCACAACAAAAGCTAACAGACAGTTTGACCTATAAGATTACAGTTGATTATTTGTTATGGTCAATGTAACATGTCTATTGTGTTCATAGGATTTAGAATCTTTCAAAAACAGACAAAAGAGGGCAAGATGGCGGAGAAGTAAGGAGCTCCGTACTTGCACTCGCGCCCATACATCACACAGAAAAGATCTGAAGCCATTGGAAACCTTACAAAACCTGAGAGATTGGGAGAAAAAAGACGCAGAATCCACTGAGAGAGCCTTCTAACGTGAGTGCGAACCGGGGAAGATAAAATCGGGCCGGGATCGGAGACTCCAGGGTGGGAGGCGATCCCCCTCTACCCTCTACGGGGAGTGAGAGGGGAAAAGGAGAGAGTCCGAAACAGAAAAACCTCCACACGGGGGAGAAAAACCTCCGTTGGAAAGACCGTACTTGCCAAATACCTGCACACCAGGTCCCCTCGCGCCAGCTGGTCCTGGAGGGGGCTGAGCACACAAACTGCTTCTTTGTGCTGCTCCTGGAGGCTAGACTTCAGAGTGGTGGCGCGCCTGCCGCCATTGTAGCTCCCGGGCGGCTGGGGCCCCTGGAAGAGCCGCGCAGACACCGGGCGTCCGCGCCCCTGGCTGGCTGGGACTCGAGAGGGAAGGCAAGGAACTAAAAACTGGGAAATTAGCCTGTGAGTTCGTGTTTCGGGTGACGAGCCATAGAGGGACCCGGTTTTCCCCACTCCAGCGGACTCCGGCTCAGAACACCCTGCGGGCAAGCCCCCGCCCATGCGCGCCAGCCCGACCCAGAGAAGGAAGCAGCGATTCTGACTCCGCTCCCAGAGCTCGGCAGGGAGCCTGGAATTGCCCGAGGGGGTTGCCTGGGAAGCTGTGTCTAAGGCAACTTCAGCGGGGCGCGCGGACGGGGATTTGGAGATTGGAACTGCCCTGGGTTGAAGAGTGCAACCAACTTCGGCTGCGCCCCTGGTACGGGGAGTTTACACCCCCAAAAGAGTGAGGAGCAGCGCTTGCTTCGAGAAGGGACTGGAGCACCGTCACTCTCCTCCCCACAACCGCCGAGGCAGAGCTCCCGCCTGAGGCATTGGATCACGCCACGCCCATCCCTGCCTGAGAGGTGCTCTCCTCCCTTTTTTTTTTTTTTTTCTTCCCTTTTTTTTTTTCCTTTTTTTTTTCTTTCTTTTTTTTTTCTTTTTTTTTTCTTTTTTACTCTTTCTTTTTTTCGTCTTTTTCTCTTTTCTCTCTTTTTTCCCCAGAACACTGACCTGATTAACTCTGGTCGCCAGCTTGCTTAAACGTTCACGAGTCCATTGTGTAAATGTAAATTCTACACCTACTGACATTTTCAGCTATTTCTCTCAGGAGTAATTAGACTATATAGTTTCTCTGGATAATTCCAGCACCCTTCTCTCACCTATCCAACCATATTCTACCCTTTACCTCTTTGAAAAAAGCTTCTTATCCCTTCTGCCTGTTCATTCTATTTCCAATTGTGTCTCATCCCGCCCTGCTTTCTCTCTGTTTCTCTATGCTCCTCAACCAGCACTGCATACACACGGCTATTTAACTGTAGCTGGGAAATCTGGTTATATCCTTTAAACCGTTCTTTGTCCATCGGTTTTCTTCTTTTTTCCTTTTCCTTTCCCCTTTTTGACCCTTTTATGTATTTTATACTCCCTATTATTCGCCCTCCCTCCTCCATCTTTTCTCTTAACTTTTTCGTTTTCCCTCCCGCTTTGCATGTTAGTTGAATTAGCCTGTGCGTTTGTGTGCTCCTGCTCCCTGTGTGTTTGTCTGTCTGTTTTCTTTTCCAGGGCTACCTCAAGAAACAAGCTAGAGTGCACAAGGTGGAGAGTCCCAAATATCACTACGAATAGGAAAATAAAATAACCAAGGTCCCAACAAGAGAGACCAGGGGATACCATTCAAAAAACACTCTCTGAAAGGGTAGGCCCTGGAAAGTCAAAGAGCCTTCTTGGATATAGCAGTGCTCATAGAAACAGAGAGAATAATAGGTCTTTAAAACCAACAAGAGCCGGAAAGCTAACTAAAATGACGAAACGAAAGACCTCTCCTCCAAAGAAACTCCAAGAAGAAATGACAGCTAATGAACTGCTCAAAACAGATATCAGCAGCATCACTGAACAAGATTTTAGAATAATAATGGTAAAATTAATAGCTGGGCTTGAAAAAAACATAGGGGACATCAAAGAAACTATGGCTACAGACAGAATGGAAAATAAAAATAGGCATGAAGAATTAAAAAATGCGATAAATGAGATCCATAATAAATTAGAGGCCTCCAATGCACGGATTGAAGAGGCAGAAAGGAGAATAAGTGATTTAGAAGACACCATTATAGAAAAACAAGAAGCTGACAAAAAAAGAGACAAACTGATCCAGGAACAGGAAAGAAGAATTCGAGAGCTCAGCGATACGGTCAAACGCAACAATATCCGTATCATAGGAATCCCAGAAGAGGAAGAGAGAGGGAAAGGTGCTGAAGGAGTCCTGGAACAAATTATAGCAGAGAACTTCCCCGACCTGGGGAAGGAAGTAAATGTGGAAGTACAAGAGGCTCAGAGGACTCCCCTCAGACGTAACCTGAATCGATCTTCTGCACGACATATCATAGTGAAAATGGCCAAATACAAGGACAAAGAGAGAATTTTGAAAGCAGCTAGGGAGAAAAGGGCCCTAACATACAAAGGGAAACCTATCAGAGTGGTGACAGACCTATCTACTGAAACTTGGCAGGCTAGAAAGGAATGGCAGGAAATCTTCAATGTGATGAACAGTAAAAATATGCAGCCAAGAATCCTCTATCCAGCAAGCCTGTCATTCAAAATAGAAGGAGAGATAAAAACCTTTCCAAATAAACAGAAATTGAAAGAATTTGTCACCACGAAGCCAGCCCTACAAGAAATCCTGAGGGGGATGCTCTGAAGGAAAGGTTGCAAGGAACAAAGATACCAGAGACACCACCACAAACATGAACCCTACAAAAGATACAAAGACTCTAAACCCACATATTTCAATAATAACACTGAATGTAAATGGGCTGAATGCTCCAATCAAAAGACATAGGGTAGCAGAATGGATTAAAAAACAAAATCCATCAATATGCTGTCTACAAGAAACTCATTTTAGACGGGAAGATACCTTCAGATTAAAAGTAAGGGGATGGAGAAATATATATCATGCTACAGGAAATCAAAAGAAAGCCGGAGTAGCGATACTTATATCAGACAAACTGGACTTTAAATTAAAGACAATCACAAGAGATGAAGAAGGGCACTACATAATAATTACAGGGTCCATCCATCAGGAAGAACTAACAATCATAAATGTCTACGCACCGAATATGGGAGCACCTAAATATCTAAAACAATTAATCACAAACAGAAACAAGCTTATAGATAAGAATGTGCTAATAGCAGGGGACTTTAATACTCCGCTTACAGCAATGGATAGGTCAACCAGACAGAAAATCACTAAAGAAATAATGGACTTGAAAGACACATTGGACCAGATGGATCTGACGGATATATTTAGAACTTTACATCCTGAGGCCAGGGAATTTACTTTCTTCTCAAGTGCGCATGGCACATTCTCCAAGATAGATCACATACTGGGACATAAAGCAGCCCTCAATAAATATAAAAGAATAGAGATCATACCATGCACACTGTCAGATCACAATGCTTTGAAACTTGAAATCAATTACAGGAAGAAGTCTGGAAAACCGCCAAAAACATGGAGGTTAAAGAACACCCTTCTAAAGAATGAATGGGCCAATCAGGCAATTAGAGAGGAAATTAAAAAATATATGGAAACAAATGAAAATGAAAACACAACAATTCAAAATCTATGGGATGCGGCCAAGGCAGTCCTAAGAGGAAAGTACATTGCTCTCCAGGCCTATTTCAAGAGATTAGAAAAAGCACAAGTCCAAAATCTAACAGCTCACCTAAAGGAGCTAGAGGCAGAGCAACAAGAACGCCCTAAACCCAGTAGAAGAAGAGAAATAGTAAAAATTAGAGCAGAAATAAACAACATAGAGACCAAAGAAACAATTGAACAGATCAATGAAACCAAGAGTTGGTTTTTTGAAAAAGTAAACAAAATTGACAAACCTCTAGCCAGGCTTATCAAAAAGAAAAGAGAGAGCACCCAAATAGACAAAATTATGAATGAAAATGGACTTATTACAACCAACCCCTCAGAAATACAAGCAATTATCAGGGAATACTATGAAAAATTATATGCCAACAAATTGGACAACTTAGAAGAAATGGACAAATTCCTAAACACACACTCACTACCAAAATTCACACGGGAAGAAATAGAAAACCTGAACAGACCCATAACGAGTGAAGAAATCGAATCAGTGATCAAAAATCTCCCAACAAATAAGAGCCCTGGACCTGATGGTTTCCCTGGGGAATTCTACCAGACATTTAAAACAGAATTAATCCCAATTCTTCTCAAGCTATTCCAAAAAATAGAAGTCGAAGGAAAACTCCCGGACTCATTTTATGAAGCCAGCATCACTCTGATTCCCAAGCCAGACAGAGATCCAGCAAAAAAAGAGAACTATAGGCCAATATCCTTGATGAATACGGATGCAAAAATTCTCAACAAGATCCTTGCAAATCGAATCCAGCAGCATATCAAAAGAATCATCCACCAAGATCAAGTGGGATTCATTCCTGGGTTACAGGGCTGGTTCAACATTCGCAAATCAATCAATGTGATCCATCATATCAATAAAAGAAAAGATAAAAACCATATGATCCTGTCAATAGATGCAGAAAAAGCATTTGACAAAATACAGCATCCCTTCTTAATAAAGACTCTCGAGAAAGTTGGGATAGAAGGAACCTACTTAAACATCATCAAAGCCATCTATGAGAAGCCTTCAGCTAACATCATCCTCAACGGGGAAAAACTGAGAGCTTTCCCCCTGAGATCAGGAACACGACAGGGATGTCCACTCTCACCACTGTTGTTTAACATAGTGCTGGAAGTCCTAGCATCAGCCATCAGACAACAAAAGGAAATCAAAGGCATCAGAATTGGCAAAGAGGAAGTCAAACTTTCACTCTTCGCAGATGACATGATACTCTACATAGAAAACCCGACAGACTCCACCAGAAGCCTACTAGAACTGATCCAAGAATTCAGCCAAGTTGCAGGGTACAAAATCAACGTACAGAAATCGGTTGCATTTTTATACACCAATAATGAAGCAACAGAAAGAGAAATCAAGAAACTGATCCCATTCACAATTGCACAAAAAACCATAAAATACCTCGGAATAAACCTAACCAAGGATACAAGAGATCTGTATGATGAAAACTATAGAAAACTTATGAAGGAAATTGAAGAAGACACAAAGAAATGGAAAAACATTCCATGCTCATGGATAGGAAGAATAAATATAGTTAAGATGTCATTACTACCTAAAGCACTCTACACATTCAATGCAATTCCAATCAAAATTGCACCAGCATACTTCTCAAAACTAGAACAAACTATCCAAAAATTTGTATGGAACCACAAAAGACCCCGAATAGCCAAAGTAATACTGAAAAATAAAACCAAAACGGGAGGTATCACCATCCCAGACTTCAGCCTCTACTACAAAGCTGTCATCCTCAAGACAGTATGGTATTGGCACAAAAACAGACACATAGACCAATGGAACAGAATTGAGAACTCAGAAGTGGACCCAAAAGTATACAGCCAACTGATCTTTGACAAAGCAGGAAAGAATATCCAATGGAAAAAAGACAGCCTTTTTAACAGATGGTGTTGGGAGAACTGGACAGCAACATGCAGAAGAATGAAACTAGATCATTTTCTCACACCATGCACAAAAATCAACTCAAAATGGATAAAGGACCTGAACGTGAGACAGGAAACTATCAACACCCTAGAGGAGAAAGCAGGAAACAACCTCCTTGACCTCCACCGCAGCAACTTCTTACTTGACACATCCCCAAAAGCAAGGGAATCAAGAGCAAAAATAAACTGTTGGGACCTCATCAAGATTAAAAGCTTCTGCACAGCCAAGGAAACAACCCAGAAAATTAATAGGCAACCAACGGAATGGGAAAAGATAGTTGCAAATGACATATCAGATAAAGGGTTAATATCCAGAATCTATAAGGAACTCACCAAACTACACGCCCGAAAAACAAACAACCCAGTGAAGAAATGGGCAGAAGACATGAACAGACACTTCTCCAAAGAGGACATCCAGATGGCCAACAGACACATGAAACGATGCTCAGCATCCCTCCTCATCAGGGAAATACAAATCAAAACCACACTGAGATACCACCTCACGCCAGTCAGAGTGGCTAAAATGAGCAAATCAGAGAACTCTAGATGCTGGCGAGGATGTGGAGAAACGGGCACCCTCCTACACTGTTGGTGGGAATGTAAACTGGTACAGCCCCTCTGGAAAACAGTGTGGAGGTTCCTCAGGAAACTAACAATAGAACTCCCTTATGACCCAGCAATAGCACTGCTAGGAATTTACCCAAGGGATACAGAAATGCTGAGGCATAGGAGCACATGTACCCCAATGTTCATAGCAGCACTCTCCACAATAGCTAAAACATGGAAAGAGCCTAAGTGTCCATCAACAGATGAATGGATCAAGAAGATGTGGTTTATCTATACCATGGAATACTACATGGCAATGAGAAACAATGAAATCTGGCCATGTGTAGCAACATGGATGGACCTTGAGGGTGTTATGCTGAGCGAAATAAGTCAGGCAGAGAAGGACAAATATCATATGTTTGCACGTATAGGAGGATTAGGAGGAACTTGACGGAGGAACAAGGGGGAGAAGAAGGGCGGAAATGGTGGGGGAAAGGGAGAGAGGCAAACCATGAGAGACTCTTGAATGCTGACAAAAACTGAGGACTGATGGATGTGGGGGGGAGGCGGGGTGGGCATGGAGGAGGGCACTTTGGGGATGAGCACTGAGTGTTATGTGGAAACTAATTTGACAATAAACTATTTGTAAAAATAAATAAATAAATAAATAAATAAATAAATAAATAAGATACAAAAGAAAAAAAAATCTTTCAAAAACAAACTGAATTAACTAACTAGTTTGCATTAGTCCCCTCAAAATGTCTCTGTATTTTATTAAGTATCTACAATGTATATGAGTATATCCCTTTACACTTCATTATTCCCAGAACACACAATCCTGTTTCATGCCTCATGTCTTCATATATACTATTACTACCCCTCCCTCATTACTCATATATCATAATCCTCCTCCTCATTTAAACTCAGTTCAGTCACCACTTTTGTGAAGTCATTCTGAACCCTGCTTTCCCCTACTGGTAGATTCCCTATTTCGTACTCTATTCCCAGGATATATTTCTATATTTCTTTCTCAATGCTCTCTTACAATAATTTCTTTTCAAATGTGTCTCCTCACCGTCACATAAAGTCCGTGAGGCCAAATCTTTGTATTCCCAGTAACAGAGTGTAAGTGAATTTTACATGGTCTGGTAAAACTGAACAAGAAATAAAAAATAAGAGTATTTTTAAATTGGTTTGGCATAAGGTATTCTATTTATACTATTATTTCTGTGATCAGTATGTGAATAATAGTCATTACAAATGACATATTTGTGCAGCTGACCCTTGAACAACATGGGTTTAACTGTGCAGGTCCACTTATTTGCAATTTTCCAATAGTACAGTACTGTAAGTGTATTTTGTCTTCCTTATGATTTGAGTAACATTCTCCTTTTAATAGCTACTTTATTATAAGAATACAGTATATAATACATATAACATACAAAATATGTATTAAATAACTGTTTAATTAACTGTTTATGCTATCAATATGGCTTCTGCTCAACAACAGGCTATTATAGTTAACTTTTGGGGATGTTAAAAGTTAATATGTATTATCAACTGTGTGTTGGGGGGGATCTGTTCCTCTAACCTCTGTGTTGTTCAAGGGTCAGCTGTATGAATATTTAAATTACAAAAGATAATGGATCAAGAAGAATAAGAGGACGGCTAAAATCAGTAACACAATTTGGCCTTTAAAGAAGTTAATTTCAAACTTGACTTTGCTGTAAGCCCAAAGTTTATAACTTTTTCCTAAATAGAAGTTAAATAATATCAAAATAGAAGTGTAAATAAGAACAGAAAGTATGAACATAATCAGCCCAGTTCTCTGACAGGTGGGTTGGAGGCTGGGATGCATAAAACAGTAAGGAAAGTCCTCTATGGGATAGCGTGGGAGGGATAATTTGGCTTCTTTTCTCCACAGGCAGATGGAGGCATTTTTCCTCTGCATAGTTTCAGAGAATGCAATGAGGAGGGATGATTGGGATGCTCATACAGAAAAAGCATAGTATTTGGCTTAGGTTATAAAATAGAATGAGATGAGTGTCCCCAGGGAGAACTAACTTACCCAAGGCAAGACATTTCAACATTTTTATTTTTTATTTTTTTAAGTGTTTTATTTATTTCTAGGAGAGAGAGAGAGAGAGACAGCATGAGCAGGGGAGGGTCAGAGAAAGAGGGAGTCACAGACTGAAACAGGCTCCAGGCTCTGAGCTGGCAGTAAGCACAGAGCCCGACGTGGGGCTCGAACCCACAAACCGCGAGATCATGACCTAAGCGAAAGTCGGACGCTTAACCGACTAAGCCACCCAGGCGCCCCATTTCAACATTTTTAGACTAAGTACCCTGTTACATACAGTAACAGTAGGTGCTAATATATAATATACAAATATAAACGTATGTAATATATTATATGTACTTTATAAATATTATATATGTGTGTGAATATATTCTTTCTAATGGAAACTGTGCCAATTTCTAAATAAAGCTAAATCAGATTTCAACTCTGCGTCATTAGGGAATGAGGTTCTCCAGCTTAGTACTGGCATTCCTAAACCAGACCAAGAAGCTGGGAGCTAATAAGCTGTCTGATAGTTCTCCAGTTAAATCTCTAGAGGGGTAATACATCTCTGATAGACCTTTAAATTAAAGTAAGTTTCCAAGACTTAGTAGGAAAAATTGCAGATTAAACACACATACACATGCACACAAATACAGAACTATTTACCTTTTCCTTTCAAAATACCATTAAAATGACAGAAATGTAAAGGCACAGACAAATGTAAAGACAGAACAGGAGAGGAAATTACAGTAACAAAATTCTGGAAGCTTTAAGTAGACAAAGGATAAGGCAGACTTGAGAAAAACACAATCAGGCCATAGGAAAAACTAAAAATCATCCTGACAATACAAAAATGTCTCATGAATTTCATACCAGGTATATCTAGAATCAGAGGTGAAGAGAAAGGCAAAAAGCTGAAGCTATATTTAAATAGCACTCAGATTTCCATATGCCTCCCCCATTCTTTGTAGCCTGATAACTACCTCTTCCTAAATCTTACAAAAGACTGAAAGTTTATGCTCTCAGGAGAGTTAAAGAATTGTCTAAAACCAGTCACAGTTAAGGTAGGGTAATGTATTGAAAATAGGCTGATTAAGAAAACACAGATATATTGAGTGTTGATATCCCTGAGTCCTCTTTCCCTAATTGGCACTAAGAACTTCCCATTAGAAGTTTTGAAAGTGACCTTCTAGGATATATGTCCAGCTCAAGAGGAAAGACCTAAAGATACTAACTTCAAAGTTTCCCCAACGAAACAGCTCAATTAAATCAACCTAAAGCAAAACTCACAGTGATAATGGGTATCTAGAAGACAGTATGATAACTGTTTTAATTTCTCAGGGAAATTTAATTACAACTCTAGAATTGTATACTCAGTGTAACAATCAAGCATGAGAATAGAGTAAAGATATTTTCAGGAAATCACTGGAAGATGTGCTCTATCAAAACAAGAAAAGCAGGGGCATCTGGGTGGCTCAGTTAGTTAAGCATCTGACTCTTGATTTTGGCTCAGGTCATGATCTCACAGTTTGTAGAATCAAGACCTGTGTGGGGCTCTGCACTGAGAGCAAGGAACCTCCTTGGGATTCTCTCTCTCCCTCTCTCTCTGTCCTTCCTTTACTCATGCAGATGCATATACTCTCTCTCTCTCTCTCTCTCTCTCTCAAAATAAATAAATAAACTTAAAATAAAAACAAAAGCAAAAAACAAGAAAAGGCATGGAATAGAGAAAGCAGGAATCCAACAAAGAGAGGTGATAGGAATTCCTGAATGATGAAGAGAGCTCTGAGGTACATTATTGTGCAGAAGGAGTAGAGGTGACCAGTGCAGAGTTGAGCAAATAGAAAGGCTTCATTGGCATTCTTCAGAGATATAAAATGTATAGAATACCTGATATATCTGAATATTTGAGAAGATATGAGCTTTGATTTATATTGACTATATGTACATAAAAACTAATCACAATGTTAAAAAGACAATTACTAACTCTAGAGAAAACAAAAAAAAATTATAAAGGAAAGGAAAAAGAATCAGAGTTTAGTGTATGGAAACATACCATTTTTCAACAAACATAATAAAGTAAAAGGAGAAGGTCTAACTCAAATTATGAAATTAATATACTGGAAAGATGGTAATGGGACATATGTGTATGTACTTATGTGTGTTTGTATGATGTGTGGGGAGGAAAATAAATCCTCTTATTCCACAGTGGGAAGTCAAAAGATACTGTCTAGAAATGAAAAGTGGCAAAATAAACAGGTTAGAACATAATGAAGAACTGTCAGGATCACCATATGAAAGACGAAAGTAATGGGGAGACGAGAGGAATATGGGCAAGAAACTGTTGCTTTCAAGAATAATAAACTGTATAGAAGTATTTGACACTTTAATCATGTCCTTTTTGGCTAAAACTACAAGATAAAAGTATTCTATAACTGCTGTGGAAGAAAGAGCTGGAGAAATCCAGCCTGGCTTGGGTCTGCTGGAACTGCATTGCAGCTTCTTCACATCCCCAAAGAACCCAAGGGAAAAATTATAATAAAAAGGGCACTAAATGTGGACCCCAGTGTTAAGCAGCTATGGTTTTGTTACCATGATTTTCTACTTCTCCAACATAAGATTGTCTTACTCCCTCACAGAGCTGTTGTGAGGAAAAAGTGAAACGATGTCAGTGAATGCTCTTTATGTATAAATGGATTTACAAACATAGCATATGTGTTATTCCTCAAACATTTGAGTGCCTACCACATATTGGGCATGATGGTTAAGATTATTATTCCTTTTGACATGACATTATATAATTTGCATAAATGTAAAGTGTCAATTCTTACTCAAGAATACTCTTGGGTTAGCTAAAAAATGGAATGTTCTGTAGTCCCTTATAACTTCCTTCTGTGTTGGGAACTGGTGGTAGAAAGAATCTAAAATGACCCTGCCCTGTGGAATTTATGCCTTTGTGTAATCCCATCCCCTTGAGATTTGCTTCTAACCAACAGAACATGGCCAAGACGAGAACCACCTCCACAGTTATATTACATAAGTTTATAACTTCCACTTTGCTGGCAGATTCTCTGTTGACTCTTTCCCTTTCTGACTTTGATGAAGTAAACTGTCATATGGACAGGTCTGTGTGGCTGGAAACTAAGAGAAGCCTTCAAACTGAGCCCCTTAGTCAAGGAACTAAGGGAAGCCAGAAAGAAATGCAGACCCTGAGCTGACAAGCCACAAGGAACTGCCAACACATGTGTGTGCTTAGAAGTGGATCCTTTTCCAGTCAAGGCATGACTCCAGCTCTAGCTGACACCTCAGATACTGTGAGATACCCTAAAGTAGAGCACCCAAACCATGCTTGGATCCCTGAGATACAAAAACAGTGAGATAATAAAGTTTTTGCTTTCAGCCACTGAATTTGTGGTAATATTTTAAGCAATAGATTAATATAGAACCGTTTAACCAGAAGAGACTATGACTTCAGTACGTCAACAACTTTTTAGTGTTATAAAACAAAGATTGCTGACTTCTGCACATCACAGAAGTATGAAACTTCATCATGAAGGTCCAACCTTTGGTTTGTTTACATCTCAGCCTCCTAAGTTGATACAGCCACACACCAGGATCAGCACTGCAACCTCAGTTGACTTCATTCTGGGCTATATCATCAGGAAGCCACAAAATTATCTCCTATATACTAAAGAATTTAAACAAATTACTATTCTTAGCAGTGTCAATTGAATGTCACTCAAAAGGTAAAGTAATATTCACTTTAGTATTTTAGAGGAAAAAGCCTTTAGAGGCAAACCTGATAGAAACCTTCTATTTAATAAAACAGAACAGTTAAAAAAAGCAATGTCTTAAACCTCCAAAAAGTATACACCCTAATTATATTATATTAAATATTTAATATTTAAATTTGAATTTAATATCCAAACCTGGATTCTGGGTGAATGAAAAGGAATTTTCCTTTGCTTTTAATCTAGAATGAAAAGTGGTATGTGGGTGGCAAAATGGTGAAGCTTACAGAACATACATTACTGTACAGGGAGAAAGGGCAGCAGGGAACTAGAATTATAGAAGCAGAAAAAATGATGTGACAACTAGGGAAGCAGCAGTAGCCATTTATTCTCTACCTACTAGCTCTCATATACTTCATTGCTTTAGAGGCATCATAACTACACTGTTGAAGAAAAACTATTTGTTGTATAGATGTCCTAATCACAGACTCAGAAATTGTGTGTATATGGGAAAACTTTCAAAAGAGAATCTACATACAGCTGTGACCATTCACCTGGAGAACGATAAACTGAATGGGCAATCACTGAGACAGACTGTCACTTATCAAAACTCCTGTAAGTGATGTGAAGGTTAACACAGGGGTCGGACTCTGTCAGCTTCTTGCAGCTGTCACAATTGGGCAAGCTGTCTCCATCACGAAATATGCTCGCAAGCCAGACTGAACTAAGCAGGACTCATAAGAAAAATCTGAAATTTGACAACAGCAGCCTTTCTACCTAGACGGTTTCATAATAAAGTTGGTGACAAGGGGTTGGCAATGACAGAACACATAGTGTGGAAGTCTCTCTATAATGACCTCATGTCATGAATAAAGCATAAAGAACAAAGAACTAAATAAATATTTTTTATATTTAACATTATATTGAGGGCTAATCCAGGTTTACATTCCCAGTAGGTGCCATTTAGATCCTGCCTTTACTTTGCTGCTATAATAAATAACCACAAACTTAGTGGCTTAAAACAATGCAAATTTATTATCTTACAGTTCTGGAGGACAGAAACCTAAAATCAATTTCACTGGGCTAATGTCAAAGTGTTGGCAGGGCTGCTGCCCTGGATGCTCCAGGGGAGAATCTGTTCCTTGCCTCTTACAGTGTCTAGAGGCCATAGGAATTCCTTGCTGTCTGTGGCTTGTGGTTCCTCCCTTCATCTTCAAAGCCAGCAGTGCAAGTATCTTATTCCATCGTCACATGGCCTTCTTTCTTCTGTAGTCTATACTCTCTCTTTGCCTCCCTCTTATAAGGACAGTTGTGATTTCATTCAAGGCCCATCCAGATAATCCAGCATTATCTCTGCATATTAATATCCTTAATGGAAATCACATCTTCAAACCCCTTTTGCCATATAAGGTAACATTCACAGTTTCCAGGAATTAGAACTGGGATATCTATGATATTAGCCTCGCACAGGTTCTATCTCATAAGTATCTTAATACAAATCTATTTGCCCATGGTAAAGTAGCTATTCCTCACATACAAAAACCATTCAAAATACAATAATATTTGAACTGATTAGAGACTGTAAATCAGTATTATTTTGGCTCCCAAACTTTTTAGTAATTGTGGTGGAAAATTTCTGATTCATTTGTGTGCACAAAAATGAAAAAAAAAATTTCTGATTCACATTAAGTACAATGTGAAAACAAACAAAAGCAAATTTAATGGGTCTATTTCATCTTGGAGATCTTGTAAGTACTGCATAAAAGCATACTAGAGGTGAATACTTGAAGGATTCCAATGATACCTGTGAACTGTATGCATGGAATGATTCATGGTATAATAACAACTATAGGTGCTAGAATGTACGTCAGTAAGCATCAGGGAACTATAATCCAGAAGACTTCAAGCAGGTTTTGAAGCAGTTGCTCTGACACCTGAGGGTGTAACTATGTTTAAAACTGTGTGGGATGTGGAGAGGAGAAGGAACTCACTTTATTAAATGGTACTATGTCTCAGGCACAAAGCTACAGATTTTACAAATTTTAATGTTAATTCAATTAAGGCTCATAACAACAGATGATGTAGGTATTCAAAGAAAAGGAAAATAATACCCAGAGAGAATGAGGTAACTTCTCCAAGTTTGCCAGCTAGCAAATGGTGTAGCTGAAATTCAGGCCTACACTGGTTGAAATCTAAAATCCATAATGGGTCTTTCAGTAAACTGTAACAGATACAGAAGAGGTCAAGAGTCAAGAAAACAATGATTCTTTCAGAAGTGCTCCCCCAGCACCCCCCCAAAAGATGAGATAAGGGAAAGTTAAGAAATATTATTATCACATAATCGTGAACTGAAAATAGCAATAGTCATAATGGCTTAAAAACCATATTTTAGACCTCTTGCACTGATGACATCACAATATATAACACTAAATCAACAGTGTTTCACACTTCTGGGTTCCCATTTCACTGTTCTGACCCACCCCTCTTGCCTAGGCACAGAAAATTCATGGAATCATCTCACCCCATAAAATGGATTCTACAACCCTGTCCAATTTTTCACTTCATTATGTAGCCTTATATCTTTAAATGAATTGAGATTAACTGCATGGATTTTCCATTGTGGGGCTCATGCATTTTTTTTCTTATTATATTATCTGCTTTCTAAAAATGATTCAATTGAGATCTAATATTCCAGCTCAGGCAACTACAGGGATGACTCCTAAAAACTGATCTGATAGGAATCTGAGACATTACCAAAATGAGAAAGCATTTTACTATGATGTTGACAAAAAAGAAAAGGTCTCATCATAATTGCCATTTCACTAGACTTCCCTTTGACTTTAGATCAGCATTCTTTGTCAATGATGGGATATCTGGAAGAAATCTAAAGAAAGAACCATCAAGATACAGATAATTCCTCCAACCAAAGCTTCAGGGTCCATCCCTCCAGGAACACTTAAAGAAATGACTGAACTTTGATTCTGCTTAACAAATCTAAACTTCACTGGATAAAAGAGACAGACTAGAATGACAAATCCAGGCCAAGCCTTGACTGAGATCTCAAATCCATGTATCTGTATATATATGTCTGTTTCATTAGGTATGGGTTAGGAAAGGCGTGTCATGAAAAGAACTGAGAAACAATTTTTCTTTCTTTATACTGCTCCAATAGCACAAGTCTCCTCCTTCATAAATACGGTCCTTTCGTACCCTACACAGTCACAAAGAATACATCTCTGTTCCTTTTAGTCAATATCTAGTAAGAGCTGAAAATACAATGCAAGAAGAATTGTTCCCAAAACTCCTGTTTATATTTCAGTTTATTTTCATGTACACTTTTAGAGCCATACAGACCAAAAGCAACCTGAGATAAATGTCACTTATATCACTACCCTTCAGGGGTGTATCACAATCAATCATAATTGTTTGCTTTATGTTAATTACTATTTTTATAACCTCCCAACCCATTTTCTTTGAATTGAAATCACCATCGCCCAAACTACCCAGGCTAAAAAATATAGGAATCAACAAACAAAGCCCCTGTCCTTCAAGTCTCACAGCCAATGAATAGTCCAACAGAACTTATATCCAACTTCCTTACTCTATTTTTCCAAGTCTGGTTGGATTTATATCTATAATAAAGCCAAAGAGGGTCAATTAAGAAAAGAGCTAACAGAAGCATAATAAAATAACCCTATAAACTGGAATGCACTATTCTAGGTTATTATATTTATATTTATTTAAAAAGAACTTATTGACTTCCTCTACATAAAAGACTTTGGAGATAAAGATAAAATGGAAAATTCAATTGTATCTGTATTTAATGCTTTTTTAAAAAGCTCTGGTTTAAAAGATTAAATCAAAAAACAGGGTAATAAATGGTATCAGTCATATGATATTACTGTGGGATGTGAAATTTAGCCATAACATGTATATTCATGTATACTATCTAACTAGAGATAAGAGAATGCCAAATTCTGTATGCTAAAGGTAGCCAATAACCTTGTAGACTGTGTTTCTTTCTCTATTAGTACTTTTTACTGTGTCATAATTGACAGACAAAAAATAATACATGTGAAAAGTGTTTAATTTGATGTTTTGACACATGTATACATATGTATATACATCATCACTATCATCAACATAATAAACATAACAATCACCCCCAAAGTTTCCTCATGCCTCCTTGTTGTCACTCCCTCTCTCCCTCCCAACTCTTCTCCCAACTCCCAGTCCACAATCACTGATTTGCTGTCACTATAGATTAATTTCCATTTTCTAGAATTTTATAAAAATGAAATTATATAGCACATGCTCCATTTTGTCTAACTCTTATTTTGAAAATAAAAAATTCCTCCATGTTGTTAACGTACGTCAATGTTCCATTCATTCATGTTACGTATGTCAATGTTTCATTCCTCTTAAATGATGAGTAGAACATCAATTTACGTATCCATTCTTCTGTTAAAAGGCATGTGGATTGTTTCCAGTTTGAAGTTTATGATAGGGTGAATTAACAGCCCTTGGAAATGGCCACATTTTAATCACCAGAACCTATGGTTTGCATTTCATAGCAAAAGAGCCTTTTCATATAGGATTAAGGTAAGGATCTTGAGACTGGGGGATTATTCTTGATTATATGGTCCAATGCAATCACAAGGATCCTTAAAGAGGGCGGCAGGAGGGCCAGAGTCAAAGAAGGTGATGAGAAGGCAAGGGACCCAAGAGCCTCAACCCATTACAGCCCAACTCAAGTGTAAAATCTCATCTAAGTCTTTTCAGCTCAAAAGTTCCAAATTTCATCATCTAAATCAATCTATGAGTGGAGCTCAGAATATAATCCACCCTAGGTCAAAATACTTCTCCTTCTGTGGATTGGCAATAACCATTACAGACATTTTCCTTTTCTACAAAAAGGGATCTTACTGGTTCCAAACTATTTCAAAATCCAACCAGACAAACTCCATTAGGCTTCAAGGCTTATGAATAAACCTCTGTGGCTGGATGTTCCACCTGTGGGCCCATGGCTCAGCCTTATAGGCCTCCCATTCTGACCACAGAGTCATCCTTTTTTCATGAAGGATAGCATGTGTTTGCAGCTGAGTAGTTTTGTTAGCCCATTTCCCGCCTGTAGATTTTTGAAAGCCCAACAGCCCTTTTTCTAATTTTGTTCTTTTTCTGCCCCTACAGTCCATGCTGACAGTGTTTCTGAGGGTGTAACATTTTTGTGAATCTTGTGGATCTCCAGGATTTGTCATAGGGATTCACTCCATTAAATAAGATCTTAAATATTTCCTGAATGATTCTATCTTTATTTCTGGTGTCTGCTGAGATGTGTGAAGGGATCCATTAGTCATATGGTCAGTCTCTTCAAACAGCCCTCTTTGTGATTAAAACTTTGACAAAAACTAAAGGCTTTCCAGAGCACTAGAAAAAAAGACTGCATAGCCACACCTTTGGCTCCAAAGCACACTCTCCTGACATTAAATCTCCCAATTTTAACATCTTTTAAAAGTTGGATCATCTGAGATGATTGTTCTTCCTTCAATCTATCTCTTTCTCCTGACATTTTACTACAAGCAGCAAGATGAAGCTAGTCCACACCTTCAACACTTTGCTTGGAAATCTCAGGTAAATACCCAAATTTACACCTTACAAATTCTGTTGCCTATATAATCATAGGACAAAATTCCACTAAGCTTTCTGCCACTAAATAACAAAGATAAACTCACTTACTTCTGAGCTCTCACAAATAGCTCCTTTAACATCTATAATTTTACTAACAGTTTGTTTATAATTTTGTATTACATCCTCACTTCCTTCTGAGCCTTCACTAACAGAGTCTTTAATATCCATATTTCTACTAACAATCTGCTCAAGGAAATCTAGACTTTTTCTATCATGGTCTCAAAAATCTTCCAGCCTTTACCCACAATCCAATTACAAAACCACTTCCACAATTTTAGGCATTTGTTAGAGCAGCATCTCACTTCCAGATACCAAAATCTACATTCACTTCCTATTGTGTTATAATAAATTACCACAAACTTGGCCTAAAACAATGCAAATTTATCTTACTGTTCTAGAGTTTAGAAATCCAAAATGAATTTTAAAATATAATGACATTCATGAGTCTTACAAGGCTAAAACCAAGGTGTCAGAAGATATTCCTTCTGGATGTGGCAGGGGAGAATCCATCCCTTGCTTTTTCTTGCTTCAAAAAGCTGACTACATTTCATGGCTCATGGCTGCATCACTCAGATATCTGCTTCTGTCTCACACCTCCTTTTTCTGACAACATCTCTCCTGCCTCCTTCTTATAAGGGCCCTTATTACATTGGACCTACCCGGATAATCCAGGATAATCACCTCATTTCAATACTCTAACGTAATCATATCTGTGAAGTCCCTTTTGCTATATAAGGTAACATATTCTCTGGGGGGTTAAGATACAGAAACTCCTTGGGTAGAAAATACAAAGAAATCCCTCACAGATTTTTTTATTGTGAAGAAGTTTTTCTTTTGCCTTTATACTTGATATTTTTTTCTGAATATAAAATTCTAGATCAACAGGTATTTTTTAGCATTTTAAAGATAATCTGTTGTCTTCTAATTTACATAGTTTGTGGAGAAGTCCACCGTAATTCTTATTTTCATTTCTCTGTGATTAAGGAGTTTGTCTTTGCAAGGAAGGTTTACACTATATCAATGATTTTCAATATATTGAATACTATGTACCTTCAGGTTTAGTTATTTTTCTTTGCCGCTTCTGCTTGAGGCTTACTGAGTTTCTGCAATCTATGGATTTATAATTTTTATCAAATTTGGAAAATCATTGGTCATTTTTTCTTCAAATATTATTTTTGCTCCCCATCCCACTGGAGCATGAATTTTATGTATGTTATACTATTTACACAGCACTCTAGCCAACGAATGCAGAATATGCATTCTGTTAAGTGCTTATGTAGTATTCACAAAGGTAGACACATAGTAAGTAATTCAATAAAACAGATTTCAAATTTAAGAGTATGCTTTCTGACCACACATAAAATAATCTAAGGAGATTATTTTAGATAAAGATAAAATTTAAGAATATTTGAGAAGTCATAAGACACATGGAGATTAAACAACATGCTCTTAAATAACCCACAGGTTAGGAAAACTTTAAAAATCATTAGGTACTAAATGAAAATAAAAACAGTGCATAAAATCTGTGGGTAGCAGCTAAGGCAGTGCTTACGGGGAACTCACATTATTATATGCTTATATTAGAAAGAAGATATGTCTTAAATCATTATTCTAAGCTTCAAATGAAGAAACTAGAAGAAGAACAAAGTAAAACTAAAGCAGATTAAACAGAAAGAAAGAATATGGAACAATAAAATAGAAAACAGAAATCCCATAGAGAAACTCAATGAAATAAAAAACTGTTTCTCTGAAAAGATTAAAAAATTGATAAATGTCAAGCCAGACTAACAAAGAAGAAATGAGAGAAGATACCAATTAGCAATATCAAGAATCAAAGGTCATTAATATAGATCTTCTAGATATTAATAAAATCTGTATAAAACAGAATAATTTTATACCAACACAACAAACCTGATAAAAAGTATAACTTCCTTGAAAAATATAAATTTCCAAAGCTCATTCAATAAAATAGATAAAATGTATAACTCTTTATCTATAATAATGATTGAATTTATATATATAAATCTTCTAAAAAATCTATTCCTATGTATTTTATTTTGAAGCTATCATTAATGAAATTATTTTCCTAATTTCCTTTCCCAAATATTCATTGCAAGTGCATTTATGACAACTTTACTTCTATTTTCTGTATAACTTATGTTTTATTGTTGTTGTTCCTTTACTCTGCCTTTAAGGTTTTTTTTTTGCATTCAGCAAATATTTTCTAATGTGCATTTTAATGTCTTTAATAATTCTTTCACTATATCTTAAAAATTATCTTTTTTTAGTGGTTGGTTTAAGGTTTACCATATACCTCTTATCAAAATCATCTTTAAATTTATACTAACTTAATTCCAGTCAGATATAAGAATGTTAACTTATATAAAAATGATATTTCTTTTCCTTTCCTTCCATTTAAAATCCATAGTGGTACAAATCCATCAATATATTGTTATAATTATTACTTTATATACTTTTATGCCTTTTAAAGAAACTAAAAGAAAAAGGTCAAGCATGTATTCATACTTTTTGTTATATTTGCAGTATTAAGCTGCTTAATTCTGGCTTTCCTCATTTGTTCCTGTGGATTCTAGTTAACATGTGAAGTAATTTCCTTAGACCAATACAGCTTTACTCCCACCCACCTCTTCTGGTGTTACTGCAAATATATAACATTTCTATCTTCCCAATACATTATATACATACTGTGTTACAGAATTGCTTTTTAAACCAGTCAAAAGTAAAAATGAAAAAAAATATGCAATCATATTTTCTTTATAATTACATGATTACCTTTACCAGTGTTTATTTTTTGTGTAGCTTCAGTATACCATCTGTGATCACTTACTTTCAAGCTGAAGAATTTCCTTTACCTTTTCTGGTAAGGTAGCAACAAATTCTTTCACTTTCTGTTAATCATGAATTGTTTCTACTTCACCTTCATTTTTTAAAGATAGCTTTACGATAGGATTCTTGATTGAAGTTTTGTTTTGTGGTTTGGGGTTTTGGGGGGTACACTTTCAATATGATTATCATCCCACTGACTACTAGCCTCTTATGTTTTTGATTAGAAAATAGCTATAATTATCCCCTTATAATTGTCATTTTTCTCTTGCTGCTGTCAAGATATTCTCCTTGCCTTTGGCTCTCAGAATTTTTATTATGATATGTCTGTTTGTGGATCTCTTTGTATTTATACCACTTGGAGTTGTTGAGCTTTCTGGATGTGTAGATTATTTTTCATTACATCTGGGAACTTCAGGCATTAAAGTCTTCAAATATTTTTCTGCTCTTTTCTTTCCTCTATTTCGGTTTTCCCATTACATGTACATTGTTGTGTGTTATCCCACATTTCTGAGGGTCCATTCATTTTTCTTCATTCCTTTTCTCTCTGCTCTTCAGATTGCATAATCTCTATCAATCTATCTTCAAGTTTGCTAGTTCTTTGTTCTGATAATTCAAATCTACACTCTAAACCCCCTAGTAAATTTTTCTAGTGATTTTTTGCATTTCAGCATTTCTACTTCTCAACTCCTGAATTTTTACTTGGTTGTTTACCCTTTCTATCACTTTGATATTCTCTATTTGATGTGAAACTGTTATCAAACCTTCCTTTAACTCCTTAATAATAGTTTCCTTTAGTTCTTTGAATATATTTATGACATGTATTTTGAAGCCTTTGTCTATTAATATGTCATACAATCCTTTTCAAAGGCAGTTTATTTTGCCTACTTTATTCACAGTATGAGTCATGTTTTTCTGCTTCTTTGTATGTCTTGCAATTTCTCATTGGAAACTGAACATTTTAGGCAATATATTGTAGAAAGTAGGTAGTCCACCACTATCGCCACCACCCTGACTCTGGGCCTTTTTACTGTTATTTTCATGGTTATTTAGTGATAGGCTGGATTATTTTTGTGAAGTCTATTTCACCCCTGCAGCAGAAATCTGCTGCTGCCCCTCAAGGAGGTGCAGCTGTGCATATTTATGCACACAGTCTCTCTGGTATGACAGTGGTTTTGGCAGGACTTTGTTTTTTTCTCTGAAAACACTGAGCTGTTTTTAACAATGCTCTGGTACCTAAATTGCTCTGTAGACTACTCCAATTAAATTCGGTCTCTTTTGAAGGAGTAATTCCCAAAGCCAGTGTTTAAGATTTGTTCTGACATCTGCAGCCTCCTCCAAACTACCTTTCTCCCAGGTTCTCTACTTCTCCTCCCAGGCAAAATCTCTGAGCCTAGGCTCTGGATGTAGGAGTAGAGACAATGGCACACCTTTTTGTAAGTGGCACTTAAGAGCTGAGTACTCACTGGGGGACAAGGAGAGGAGAGGAGAGGGTGGACAGTAGCCTCCGATCTTCTTGAGTTACCTCACCCAGAATAAAGCTATACATCTTACAGATCAAGTCAAGATATCAGGACCCCAGTATTCTCAGCAGTGCCACACCCAAGATACACTTCATCCCATGACTGAGAAGAAGGGGGCCCTATTTCACAGCCACACTGACTCAGAATTTACCCTCAGCAACAGGTAGCTGAGGAAGAATGAATAATGCTGATGTCCTATCTCTGCCAGAAGATAGCCCTAACACTGGGAATTGTGGGAAGAGGGAGCCCTAAGTTCTGGGTTGCACCAATCTAGACTGGGATTTCCATCTTGCTGAGTTGGGATGATGGAGAGAGGGAGGGAGTCTCAGTTCAGATACCATAGAGTCTCACTCTTCTTATCAAAATATATATTTTCTTGGATAAATATTTCTTTATTTACTGTATATCCTTAGGGCCATTTCCAGAGATGTTAAGCGTTTTTTTTTTTTTCCTTTTCTCCACCAGTTTTGCTGGGTTTTGGGTCCACTGAGCTCCTCATGCAGTCATGCCAGAAGTCCCTCTAGACCACTGATTAACAAGAATGACAAGGTAGTAATTCAATGAGGAAGGAAACTAGAGTCATTTTAAAATTACGGTGGTGGACAATGGATATGGAAAAAAATTAAAATCAATCCCTTCCTCATACTATATATAAAATAATTTGAAATAAATAGTATCTCAAAATGTAAAACTATAAAACACCTAGAATAAAACATAGAAACTCCTTGTGACTGTGACTTTGGAAAAGCAGTTTCTTAACTAGAATATAAAAAGCATGAATCTTACACATAAAAAATGTAAAAGTAGACTTCATCAAAATTTATTAAAGCTTGTCCTTCAAAAGACACTGTTAGAAAAATGGAAAGGCAAGCCAAAGATTGTGAAAATAACTTTACAAAACATAAATCTGATGAGGGACTTGTTTTCAAAATATATAAAGGACAATTTTAACTTAATATTAAGAACATAATTTAAAAATGGGCAAAAGTTTGAACAGATATTTTACCAAAGAAGATATATTAATGGCAAATAAGCAAATGAAATGATGCTTAATATTATTAATTAGAGAAAGGCATATTAAAACCATAATGAGATACTACTATACACTATTATAAGGGATAAAATTAGAAAGATTGATGATACTATTCATGGCACGGGAGTGGAGAAACTGGAATATTTATACATTACTGGTAGGAAGGTAATAAGGCACAGCCATTTTGTAAAGCTATTTGGGAAGTTCTTTAAATGTTAAATATATATGTATTATACAATGCAATAATCCCCGTCTTATGGGTTTACCACTCCTACAAGAGAAATAAAAACACGAAGACTTGCATGCAAATGTTCACAGCTTTATTCATTATAGCCAAATGTCCATCAACAGGAGAATGAATAAACATATTATGGTATATCTATACAATGGAATACTACTCAGCAATAAAAAGGAATGAATATATAAGTAAAAAAAGCCAGGCATTAAGGACTATACAATTCTATTTATGTGAAATGCTAGAAAAGACAAAATTATAGTGATAAGAAGCAAATTGTTGGCCACCTGGGGTGAGACTGTTGGGTAAAAACTGACTACACAGGAAAATGAGACATCTTTGAGGGGATGATGGAAATATTCTATATCATTATTGCAGTTCTAGTTACATTATTATATATCTGTCAAACTCATCTAACTATATCCTTAAAGTGGGTAAATTTTATTACATGCAAGTTATGTCTCAATAAAGTTTTTAAAAAGAACAATAGGGTGAAAATATTAAATAGGTTAATAGTTAGAAAAGATCAGAGAGACTGAGACACTCAGTCCTCATACTGAATAAGATGGTATACTGGATGTCAAGGATTCTAAAATTATGTTAGCAGATATCAAGTGAAATTTTCTTTTGTTAGTCATTTCCTTTCACTTATAAAACCAAAGCTTCTCTTAAACCAGGTATGTGAAAATTAGGTTTAAAAATAATCATATATTATTGAGTCACTATGTTGTACACCTAAAACTAATAGAAACATTGTATGTCAACTATACTTCAAAAAAAATAATAAATTCTTTAAAAATAATCTATTATCTCAACTGAGAGTTATTTTTTCTTGCTATTAAAAAAAGAGGTATACAGGGCACCTGTGTGTTTCATTCAGTTAAGCATCCAACTCTTGTTCTTGGCTCAGGTCATGGTCTCATGATCATGAGAGTGAGCCCCACGTCAGGCTCTGTGCTTATCATGGAGCCTGATTGGGATTCTCTCTCTCTCACTCTCTGCCCTTTCCCATTCTCTCTCCCAGCCCCCCCCCCTTTCAAAATAAGTAAATAAACCTTTTTTTGTTAAGTATTAAAATGTCATAGATAAGCTAGGGTTTTATTGAGCAGATATTCACTTACTTCTCTTCCTTGGACCAGAATATACTTCTCACCCCCATTGCCTTTATCTTTGGCCACATGATTTGGTTTGGCCACTGGAATATAAGCAGGCAGGATATTTGCAGAGTTTTATATAAGCTTTCAGAGTTTGGCTTACTCTTAAACTCACACATCAATATATGAATACAACCCAAGTACCCCATGCCCCTTTGAGCTGGACCCCACAATGAGGGATAAGGAACAAACCTAAACTTGTTCCAAAGCCTAGAAACAAACCATAGCCTAAAGCAGAGTCACTTATGAGTGAGAAAACTAAGAGTTTGCCTTAGTATGATAATGAGTTTGGCAGAAGTTTGTTACACAATATTACTGTGGCAATAATTGACTAACACAATAGCTAACACTTGTGGAAAATTTAGTATTATCAGCACTGAGCTAAAAACTTCACATGTACTGCCCATTTAATCATCACAACGATTCTGTAAGAGAGAATATTTTTAATTGTCTTTTTTTAAACACATGATAAAACTGTAGCACAAAGAGATAATTGCATTATCCAAAGTCTCAGAGCTCATAAGCAACCAAGCAGGATTTAAACCCAAGATGTTATAACTCTAGTACTCACTCTCTTATTCATTGTGCTCCATTAGTTAGATGGAGTATTTAATCACTTCCCAAAATGTAGCAGCAGAGTGAGTGTTATCAGTAATTTGAAAAGAAAATTCTACTCATTTTCCCCATGTAAGAAAACAGCTTACTATCAGACTGCAGTGAATACTATAACAAGACCCAGTTGGTTTTAAAAATAATATCCTGCAATCTCTATCAAAATAATACTGGCATTCCTTACAGAGCTAGAACAAACAATCCTAAAATTTGTATGGAACCAGAAAAGACCCTGACTAGCCAAACCAATCTTGAAAAAGACAACCAAAGCTGGAGGCATTACAATCCCAGACTTCAAGATAGGTTACAAAACTGTAATCATCAAGACAGTATGGTACTGGCACAAAAACAGACACTCAGATCAATGGACAGAATAGAGAACATATGGCCAACTAATCTTTGACAAAGCCAAGAAAGAATATCCAATGGAAGAGACAAAGAGACAGTCTCTTCAGCAAACAGTGCGGGAAAACTGGAGAGCAGACATGCAGAAAATGAACCTGGACCACTTTTTTATATCATACACAACAATAAACTCAACAGGGACAAAAGACCTAATGTAAAACAGAAGCCATCAAAATGCTAGAGGAGAAAACAAGCAAAAACCTCTTTGACTTTGGCCGCAGCAACTTCTTACTTAATATTTCTCCAGAGGCAAAGGAAACAAAAGCAAAAATGAACTATTGGGACCTCATCAAAATAAAAAGCTTCTGCACAGTGAAGGAAACAATCAACAAAACATAAGGCAACCAACAAAATGAAAGAAGATATTTGCAAATGACATATCAGATAAAAGGTTAGTATCTAAAATCTATAAAGAACTTATCAAACTCAATACCCAAAAAACAATCCAGTGAAGAAATGGGCAAAAGGCATGAAGAGACACTTTTCCAAAGAAGACATCCAGATGGCTAACAGATACATTTAAAAATGCTCAACATCACTCATCATCAGGGAAATACAAATCACAAGGAAATCAAAACCACAATGAGAAACCACCTCACACTTGTCAAAATAGCTCACATAAACAACTCAGGCAACAACAGATGTTGGTGAGGATGCAGAGAAAGAGGAACACTTTTGCACTGCTGGTGGGAATGCAAACTAGTGCAGCCACTCTGGAAAATGGTATAGAGGTTCCTCAAAAAGTTAAAAATAAAACTACCCTACGACCCACAAATTGCATTATTAGGTTTTTATACAAGGGATATGGGTGTACTGTTTCAAAGGGGCACATGATCCCAATATTTATAGCAGTGCTATTGACAATAGCCAATGTATGGAAAAAGCCCAAATGTCTATCAACAGATGAATGGATAAACATGTGGCATGTTTGTGTACACACACACACACACACACACACACACACACACACACTGGAGTATTACTCAGCAATCAAAAAGAATAAAATCTTGCCATTTGCAACTATGTGGATGGAACTAGAAGGTATTATGCTAAGTAAAATTAGAGAAAGAGAAATATCATATGACTTTACTCATATGAGGACTTTAAGATACAAACAGATGAACATAAGGGAAGGGAAGCAAAAATAATATAAAAACAGGGAGGGGGACAAAACATAAGAGACTCTTAAATATAGAGAACAAACAGGGTTGCTGGAGGGATTGTGGGAGGGGGATGGCTGAACAGGTGAGGGGCATTAAGGAATCTACTCTTGAAATCATTGTTGTACTATATGCTAACTTGGATGTAAATTTAAAAATAAATAAAATATCTATCCTTCCCTTTAATGGTTAATAATACTCATTAATTCCTGCATATTCTTTCCTTCTCCTCTACCTAACCTGCTAATCTTTACAGCTGTATCTGAACAACCATCTACTTATTCTAGCCCTGCTTCTAGATTGTCTATGGCTGAAAAAACTGCATTGCCTTGATTTCATTACAATGTTATTTAAAGTGCTGATGGGGCCCTTCCATATTATTTTGCACTTGCAGGACTTATTCATGTCCATTCCCTTTTTTTCACTTCCCAAAATACCACTTTCTAATTTTAATCAATGTAAGCCCTAACTTCAGGATCACCCCTCACTTGCAGAGGACCCACTTCCAATTTCATAAAGAATCTTTATGAATGAGGCATTAAATTTATGAACTTTTTTCCTCTCAGACATATACCCATCTTTACCTCTCATTATCCCTCACCCTTATGCTTCAGATGACTAATCCCATCCCATATTCTTGTTACTCTTCCTTCCTACCTCTACCCTACTGTATCTATTTAACACCTTCCTTGTTTCTCTTTACTGGAAAATGTAAATACTCATTCCTCCCATATTTTAAACCAACCTTTCCACAAACCTGATTCCCTCACAAACTAACAACACATATTTCTCCTTATTTTCACCATCAAACTTATTGACAAAGTTGTCAATATCAGCTATGTTCACTTTTTCAACTCCAATTCACTCTTTAATGAAATACTAGGATTTGGCTTCCCCTTCTATGAACTTTATCAAAATCATTCTCTCAAGATACTTTTTATCAAAAGATAGTTTCCAAGGGGTGCCTGGATGGCTCAGTCAGTAAAGTGTCCAACTCTTGATTTTGGCTCAGGTCATGATCTGGTGGTTGTGAGATCAAGCCCTGCCTCAGGCTTCTCACTGAGCATGGAGCCTGCTTAAGATTCTCTCTCTCTCTCTCTCTCTCTCTCTCTCTCTCAAATAAAAATAAAAATAAAAGATAGTTTCCAAATTGCCCAAGTCAATATTATCCTCTCAGTTATCATCCTAATTAAGGCCCTCCTTAGTTTTACATGACCCTTGGTTATTCTAATATCATCAACTTTTACTGTTTTCTCCCTATCTGTATAATCCCTTTCAGCTTTTTTTCTCAAGTGTTTTCATCTTCTCAAGTCATTGTTTTTTCTTCTCTTCTAGTTCTACCAGTTCAACTATCCTGGACAATCTAATCCCTTCACTTCACTGCCTCCAATCAACAGCTACTGACCAATAATTTCCATAATCTACAAACCCCAACTTCTAACCTAAGCTATAGTCCCACAGACTTTCTAGTACTCTCAATAATTATAACTCATTTATTGAAAAACTGCTACATGCCAGCAACGGTACTAGATGCATAACAGAATACATATCCATTAATATGTGTTCCCATTTAATCATCACAACAATATAGTAAAGATAATTTTTTCCTTTAAGAGTGGACAGAGACATGGGATTTATGTAATTTGCCCAAAGTCATATAGTTTGGAGGTATGAAGCTGGGATTTAAGACCAGATCATTGAAAGCACCATTTCACTAAAATATTTACTACTCTTTACCAGACTCCTCCAAATTAATAAGTTCAACACTCATTTTATTATTTCTAAGCCCAAATCATTCCTGCTCATGATTCCTGCCTCCATCCATGGCACTACTATTATCAGCAACAATACAGAAGTTTCCCAAGCCATCTTTAATTCCTCTATCTAACTTTCCATAGTCAATGTCTGAAAAATCTCTTAAATCACAACTGCCTCTCTAATGCACTATTACGATAGCCCTCATTGTTTCCCATAGTTTTGTCTTCTGCAACTTATATTCCATTTCTTTCAGAGTGTCTTTTCTAAATTAATCTGACTGACCTCTGAATAAGATGGCTATCTGAGTAAGTAAGACCCATTAATTCCCTTTTCCTCTACTTCCTAAGATTTCAATTCAAATGATCAGTGAAACTATTTTTTTAACAGGGTGTAAAACCAGTACTGGAAACTACAAAGAATGACATTTCACATCAAAAATTTTTAGAATTTTTGTAATCTATGGGACTTAATTGAAGGAAGGATTGGCCCAAACCAAAACTCACTGGTTGTTAAGAAGTAATTCATCTTGGGGCGCCTGGGTGGCTTAGTCGGTTAAGCGTCCAACTTTCGCTTAGGTCATGATCTCGCGGTAGTGGGTTCGAGCCCCGCGTCGGGCTCTGTGCTGACTGCCAGCTCAGAGCCTGGAGCTTATTTCGGAGTCTGTGTCTCCCTCTCTCTCTGACCCTCCCCTCTTCACCCTATCTCTCTCTCTCTCTCCCCTAGAAATAAATAAAAATATTAAAAAAAAAAAAGAAGAAGTAATTCATCTGGAAGGTAAGTAAAGACAGCTAGCAGAATCCCACAAACATGTTCAAATTTGGCTGTAAGGCTGGAGGTGAAGCAGAGTGGACAGCAACTAGGCAGTATCATGACTGAAAACCTGAGGTAGATATTACATACTGATTCCTGTGCCTCCTCTAAGCCACAAGGGCAGATATTAAGTTCTCTGGGTGGTCTAAGGCCACCATTTCCTAGACTTCAGGCAAAGGATAGCAACGACTTCCCTTCTCCAATTTGGAGAGGGTATTCTCATACTTCAGTATCCCTCCCTAAAATTTCTCCCCCAGTCTCCTGGACTTTTATACCCTTCGTATGTTTTAGGAGTGTAAATGCTGTCTAACCAATTCTACACAAACTTATTTATAAATTCTAAATCACTGTGGTCTTCAAACCCACTTTGGAGTATGGATGGCATCCATTAAGTTGGAGTTTCAAAAGAAACTTACATTTTAATATCTCATCACTTTAAGACGCTGGGTAATGTTTTCATTTGTTTTTGTTTTTGGCTTTCCAAAACAAACAAAAACAAAATAAAAGGTAAGGTAAAATTAAAACTCTCGAAAATCCTTTTAACTTTAAATACCACCAAGAGTTAGACTGGATAATTCAAATCCTGATTCGCAATTACTAGCTGTGTGGGTTTTGGGAGTAATTTAAGTACGTTAAGCCTCAGTTTTCTCATCCCTACATGAGATTACATATGAGAATAATGATAGGTCTTCATTTAGTTGTGGTAACTGAGATGATTAAATAAAAACTGAAAATACATACAGTGACCCACAAAAGCCCTAAAAGAATTGCCTCTTCCACATCTCTTAGACCTTGTCCTCTCCTACTACTGTCTCCACCATCAAGCCAAGCCCTGTTCCATCTCAAGATGTATGCTGTTGCTTTTCTGTCTACCTGGAATACTCATCCCTCAGACAGCTGACTTTATCTCTTTCAGGTCTTTGCTCAGATATTACTTTCTCAATGAGACCTTCTCTGGGGATCCAGTTTAACTTAAACCACTCATTATACCTCAACCCCTTCTATACTTTATTTCTCCCTGTAGCACTTATCTTCTCTCATAGTATTTTCTTTTCTTTTCTTTTTTTAATGTTTATTTATTTTTGAGAGACAGAGACAGAGTGCAAGTCGGGGAGGGGCAGAGAGAGAGGGAGACAGAATTTGAAACAGGCTCCAGGCTCTGAGCTTGTCAGCACAGGGCCTGATGATGGATCAAACCCACAGACTGTGAGATCATGACCTGAGCCCAAAGTCGGATGCTTAACCAACTGAGTCATCCAGGTGCCCCTCTCATAGAATTTTCACGTTTTTATTTTATTGTCTCTATCCTCCCATTTAAAAGTAAGTCCCATGAAGAACATTATCACAAACATTAGCTATTATTACAATACTATAGTGCAGCACCTCAGTGAAGTATTCCAGGAATCAGATTCAGCAACAGCACTATTCCTGGCTTGCAAACAGCACACCAGGCATAGGGTGTGTCAGGCAAGCAAATCACTAGGTGTGTCAGACAAGCAAATCACTAGCTAATATGAAAGCATACTATAATTCATAAGAAGAGGATCAATGTGAGGGTCAGATAAACACTCCCCTATAAAGTCAAGTTAATTCAATAAGTAGGAGAAAACGTTTGAACATATAATGTGCTCTAAGCCAAATTAAAGCGAAAACTGTTTTAGTGAAACAAAGATAAGAAATAATGAATGGGAACAATGAAAGGCTGAATTTTGACAAAAGGATAATTATCACATACAAATCACAGATAAAGAACAAAAAGCAGGCTTTTTGCCAAAGAAAACCAAATAAGTGAAGGAAAATACTATTTTAAAATCAATAAGACTTAGCAAAATGATTACACATGGAAAAAGGGAAAATACAGGATTACTATAAGATTTCTAGCTTGTATAATTGTGTACATGGTGATAATATTACCTGAATTAGAGAAAGTGAGGAAAAGCAGGACAGGCTGAGTTAGGTTTTAGAAATGTTGAACTCTGAAAACCTGAAAACCATTCAGGTAAGCATGTCCAGTATGAATTTGAAAGTGTAAATATGTAGCTCAACAGAAGGCTATGTCCAGTGATGTAGAAGTGGAGGTTTTCGCTATTTAAGTGATAGTCCAAGCCATGAGAGTAGTGGGATCAGGGTTCTAAACAGAGGATCTAAGTTTAGAGAATAATTCAAAAAGCAGTAGCTCGATAAAAGAGAAGAAATTGTGGTGTCACAGATAACAAGGAAGCAAGTTTCCCAAGGAAATACCTTTAAAAATGAACAGCAAAAATTAGTCCACTTAGATAATAACTAGAGAGAGGTCCTATTGTCTACATTTCCCTCCATTTATTCTCTGTTCCAGAAAAACCACTCATCATCATCCAGATACAACTTGTTCTTTTTCTTTTGTCATTCCTTCTAAATGTACTACTCTGACCCATCTACCTCAATATTCTTGTTATTTATGTCCATTTTTCAAGACCCTGTTCAAATACCTTCCTCCAATATACCACATTTCTTGGCTCCACTTTTCTAGGGGTAATCTTGTTCCACGTAGATGGAAAGAGTGTCTCAAGGACAATGTACCCTTACCTCTAAAACCTCAATCTCAGTATAGATATATATATACTGAGAGAAGGAAGAATAAACAGCAACTAAAAGTAACAATAAATAGTATATCTAAATATTCCCTGAAGTTTAGAGAGGATCACAAAAGTATTACAGAACATCTATGCATGAGTGGTACAGATTTGCTTTGTTAACATACTGTAGAATATAATGGGAACAGGGCGCCTGGGTGTCCGACTTCGGCTCAGGTCATGATCTCATGGTCCGTGGGTTCAAGCCCTGCATCAAGTTCTGTGCTGACAGCACAGAGCCAGGAGCCTACTTTGGATGTTACCTCTCCCCTCTCTCTGCTCCTCCTCCACTCACACTCTGTCTCTCTCTCTCTGTCTCTCTCTCTCAAAAGTAAAATAAACATTTGAAAAAAAGAATATAGTGGGAGCTACAGATAAAAGGCTGGGCATGTGTAGCTAGTGAGTTAGCATGAGCACATGACATGCACATGTGAAGGCCAAGGAGCTGAGGTTATTATCATGTGCCACCAGCACAATCTTTTCAACATGCTCATTCAAACAGCAACTCATGCTTCTTTTTTCCTTTAACTAATTTTTCTTTAAAGATTGTGAATTTTAAAAACTGCATGCAATGAAACGTGCTCCTTTGCCAGAGGGAGCCACTACTGAAACTTTTTTTTAACAAAAATATTTACAGAAAGGTTTAATGAACCATTAAACACCACAGTCTTTCTTATAACCTGGTGATCCCCAAAAGATTCTACTTGGGAATAGATTCTGGAACAAATATGACCACAAATATGTATTTGAATATATGTCATTATATAATGCTGAAAATTCAAGTTCTCAGAAACTATATCTTACAAATGCTTGCATTCCCAAAGTGTCTAACGTGTACTCATAGCTTTGCAGAGAAAAATGTTTATTTAATAAAGCTAAAAAGTCACAAAAATGATGAATTTCTTAAATTTTCATCTCAAAGTTAGAGAAGCCAGAAATTAAATGGCAAGTAAAAAAACAAAATATTTTTAAAATCTATTTACTTTTGAACCTATTCCTTCCTTATATTCTATTTGAAAAACTGACCTATTTGAAGTTTTAAATATTGAGCTAAGTATGTATTTCCTAAATAGATACTTCAGCACACTTAAAAATTGATTGATAAATATCAGAAAACCAAGGCTTTACAAACTGTTATAAGAATTCATATGCATTTTATTACAGATTAGATAATTTAGAAGATAAACCATTGACCTACATTCAGGTTTAGTGGGGAAAATGCCAAAACAGGCTGAGTTCATTAAGAGCTACATTTTGTAATTCAACTTAGGAAACAGTATGGCAAGGGCCATGGTATGAAGAGTGCCTAAAAAAAAAAAAATCCAAGTATGTTTCTGTGTACTAAGTCAGTAAAAAACAAACCAGGAAAATATACATTAAAATACACACCAGTATTTAAGTTCTTAGACTCCGAATTGTTTTTTTTTTTCCAACAGTGGATATTAGAAGCTATTTTCAAGCATATTCTTCATATTTTTGTACTTTTCCAAGCAATGACTAGCAATGTTTTCCTTTCTCTAAACTGGCCAAGAAGTCTTAAAAACAAAATCCTCTGACTTCATGACACTGTATCAGCCTCTCCTAAGTGCTTCCCCTAAATGCATAACCTGGCTGGCAGAAACTATGCCTTAATTATTCAGATAGTGTCTGATTTAAGTAACCTTTCTAAGCAGGCACTTAATTATATTAAGTAATGATTATCAGAGTCTCTACAAAATGGACTTCTATTATTGTAAGCCTACAGATATGGGAAAAGACTCTCATCTCAAGAACAACAAAATATAAAGGTTCACCTAAAATAATCAATTAGAGAAAAAGATCTCTAAATCCCTATCTACACTGTCTCATTAAGTGTAACATGTATGCAACTTACCATTATCCCAATTTAGGCACTCATTCTTTATAAAGTGATTTCTAAGGATAATATCTATCTTCGTTATGGATATATTTTTACAAGTCTACTTCTGAAGCCACTTTTTTGGAAGGAAAAGTAATCTTTTCTCTCAGTATAGAACTCAAAATGCAACTTTAACTATTTATGGAATGGAGAGAAAAAGAGGACTAATGAAGTAAATCTTATTCCAGTACAAATGGGAGTCTGTATTTGGCTGCATCTGCTGAATAATTCTGAAGTTTTATGTGACTTTACTCTAATTTTCTACCTGGTAAGACTTTTGACAGCAGGTGAAACATTTGGCACCAACTATAAAAATTATTAACTAAAGTAATAACATCACAAAAACTAAAATGGTATCTAATAGATGTATTTCATGGACAATTCCCAGAATAACACTCATTAGTAAACAGTATTATTTTCAACTAATTAATTAGTTAATTTCTCCATAATGAACTATGTTTAGAGAGATCTGAAGCTGTAATGCATCCTTAAATAACGGGTTTCCTAGCTTTAATTGTGTTGATGCAGAATAGTATGTCATTAACAGCCCTGATGAGAAAAGAAAGGTGATATTGGAAAAATACTAAAATGTCTGGAGGGAAAAAAGAGACAGTGAATGACAAAGTGGGAGAAAAGGGGGGAAAGAGTTTCAAACATATTAATGTTTACTTAAAAAATTCCCATGATTAAGTTAATTTCTCCTTTTTGGGAGTCAATCATATGATACTCTCAATGGAACACTGCTCAACATGCACTAAACAGTACAGAATTTGATATATAAGGCACAAATTCCCTGGACTTGATCAAGAAAAGTTCCTAATTTAAAATACAGTAAGACCATCATTAATAGTTTCACATACAACTGTGATCCCAAAAGAGAATACAAACTCAGACATTCTTCATGCTGCCCTCTTCATCTACATTTTGACTCACTACTTAAGGGAATTTTGAAATCAACAAATATAACACCACAGCTACTAATGTTCCTTTTTTACTCTTAGTTCCTCTTACTTAGTTCTTCGCTAGTGTAATTAAAGCTATAGAACTGCCTTAATATCCCAAGTAGATGTTTCATCCCTAAAAGATTAGAAGCCTCCAAATAGAAGGGCACCTGGTTGGTTCAGGTGGTTAAGCGCCAGACTCTTGATTTCAGCTCAGGTCATGATCTTACAGTCATGAGATCAAGCCTCACACTTGGCTCCACACTGAGTGTGGAGCCTGCTTGGGTTTCTCTCCCTCTCTTCCCCTCCCCTGCTCACTTGTGAGCTCTCTCTCTCTCTTTTTAAAACAGAAACTTCCAAATAGAAAAAATATTATAAATAAAAAATAAGTTAAGAAGATATTTTAAAAGGGGTGCCTAGGTAGCTCAGTCAGCTGAGCGTTAGGCTTCAGCTAAGGTCATGATCTCATGGTTTGTGGGTTTGAGCCCCACATCGGGCTCTGTGCTGACAGCTCAGAGCCTGGAGCCTGTCTTCAGATTATGTGTTTCCCTCACTCTCTGACCCTCCCCTGCTCACAATGTCTCTCTCAAAAATAAATAAAACATTAAAAAAAAATTTTTTTTTAAAAAGAAGATGCTTAAAAACCATCTTTAAGAACCATGACGTCCTCCTAAAAAAGAGACTCAACTGTTTACCAAGGGGGGTAGGGGGTGGGGTCTTTGCAAAGTCAGGATTTTCAAAGGCTTTAAATTTTTTAAAAATCCTTCAAAGTATTAATAACTATTCTAAAGTCTAATTAAATGAAGAGAACAATAAGAGAATATTAGATAAATGACTACTGCAATTGTGTATGAATACAAATACATGGAGACACAGGGCTAGTTACAAAATAAAAACTAAAACAGTGGTGTTAGATTAATGGAATTTGTAATTTCCTTTGTTGATATGTATTATTAAAGAATCCTCAACATGGCTCCCTCTATTGCTATCTATTATAACAATTATGTCTGATAAATTGAGATTTTCTAAGGACAAATAGAGAAAAACTATTCATTTTCTTGGATATATGCACTTTAGAATTTAAGGAAAACTATAAAAAACTAAGCTCAGTGCTTTTCTGCACTGCAGAATATAGTGATCCCTGATTCCTCTCTTCCCCCTCTCTCTTACGTCCTATAGCCACCAGGCAAATAAAGTCATAAACTTCTTTCCTGACAATTCCCCCTCTCACCTGGACCTTCTTTTCCAGAGAAATGCAATTGTTACTTAACTGATTTCTGTGCAAACTATATCTCCTTGTCCCTCTCCTGGAACTATTTCATACTTAAAACTTCTGTTCAAAAGTGTTTAATGCTCCCCACTATTTTAAAAATATCTTTCACACTACTTATCCAAGTATTCAAAATTCTCATCAAATCCCTGTCTCTATAACCCTTTCCCTCTCTGTATATCAGCCATCCAATTCAGTCATATTGCTTCAAACATAGTATGCAGTCCCATTTATATGATGCTGCTCATGAAGTTCCCTTTGCCTAGAATGAATGCTCTCTCCTTTTCTGCATTTAACTAAATCCTGTCTTTTAAGATTGCATTGCTATCTCAAATCTCTCTCATTTTACACATGTGTAAAATGAGCCATTTTCTAGCAATCCTTGCCAAGAAACAATAGCTAAACTCCTAAATAATCCATCAAAAATATACACATGTGCACACCAGAAGTCTCAAAGTAAAGAATAATGATGTATAAATGTACATTTCCTTTTCCTTCTGTACTCAAAGCACTTTTGTCTCCATGAGTTCATTTTCTATTCTTAGAGGTAGAAACATAATTCTATTTTTTCTACAACCCTTAAGGTTGATAATTCATTTTCTATTATTGTGACTAGCTACCTCAACTTATTAGAAAAAGCATCATGGTATTAAGATTAAGTTTCACGTCCATATGGACTATTTAACTTCATTTTACTTGGGTGCAATCAGTTGCAACCCTGATCCTTCCCAGAAATCTTACTATGAATACCAAGGGTATTATGTGTGATCAGGTGAAAGCAAAAGCAGCCTGAAGCGAATGCTCCAATGACCTACCTTCATTGGATTGTATTTGAATTCCAATATTTTATTATCAGTTACTTTAAATATTAATATTTTATAAAAACACAAAGTAAACCTCACTAATACTATGATTTTTCTTTAGACTTTGGAATAAATATTATCCATGAAAATAAATACTTTTCTAATTTTTCAGCATTAAAACATTAGAAATCATCCAATTGCATTCCATTTACTGTCAAACTAACCTTTCAGTCTTCATTTATTCACTCATTTAGCAAATACACAGTGAGTACATGCTATATACCAGGTATTTTCCAGATATTAAGACTAGAGCAATAAACTAAGTAGATGGGGATGCTGTCCTCAAGAAGTTTACATTTTAGGAAGGAGACAGAAAATAAGTAAGCAAACATGCAATATCTCAAATGGTGCTAAGTGCTATGAAGAAACACAAAACAGTGTAGTACTAGGGAGAGACATGAGACAGGCTTCACTGACAATGTGAACTGGCACCAGTTGTGTGTTGTGATTTGCCATACCTCTGAACCTCTGCTGCCGCATGATCACATGAACTTTTTCTGTGGCAGGCTGGCACCCAGATGCAGTCTCTGGGCCTCTGCAATGGCACGATCACATGAGTTCCCGGGGGCAAGCTGGCACCCAGCCATTGCTTGGGAGACCCTACCTGAAAATCACAGTAGGCCCAAGCCACAGTGCCCTCAGAAGTGAAGGGTTTGGAAACACAGTCCCATCTGAGATAAAATTTGAGAGAGAGGCACTGACTGACAATCTGACAGCTTGGTTGCAGTGTAGAAGTGGGGAGTAGATGGAAGCTGGAGACTAAAGAGGGGTGCCTGATATCTGATCACTGAGCACAGAGTTCTGATGCTAAAGAATGAGATGCTGGGTGCTGCCATTTTCACCTCTCCAGGGCCTGTGCATAAAGACACGCCCACTTGTGCCACACAAATCCATGCCTATAAGATAGGAAACACAACCTAGTGGAGAACAGAGCCATTACTCCAAGCCCATCCAACTGTACCAACCAAGCCCTAGAGGACGATCACAAGTCTCTCCACCTGCTTAGTGTATGGACCATAAAGTGCTTCATAATTTGACTTCTAGGGGAAATTGGACATAATTTCATTCAGGTTTCATTCTTTTCACTGGATGAAATATTCATTTTTTTTCTTCTTCTTTTCTTACTCTTAGATACAGAAAGAGAAACAATTTATTTTTATTTTCTATTTTTATAAAAAATTAATTTTTACTATATTATTTAATTTTGTAAATTTTTAAATTCTATTTTACTTTCTTCATTTAATTTTATTCTATTTTATTGTCTACATATTTTTTAAATTTAAACATTTTCTTTTTTTTTGTCCTTTTCTTTCCCTTTTTGGTCTATTCTATAAGCTTCTTTCAGCAACCAGACCAAAACACACCTAGGATCTAGCTTCCTATTTTTAATTTTTTAATTTTTTGTTTTATTAATTTTCTTCCTTCCTTCAAAATGATGAAAATGAAGGAATTCACCCAAAAAGAAAGAACTGGAAGAAATGACAGGGGATTAATCAACACAGATATAAACAAGATGTATGAACTAGAATTTAGAATCACAGCAATAAGTACACTAGCTGGTGTTAAAAAATGCATAGAATCCCTTTCTACAGAGATTTTTAAAAAAGTAAAATCTAGTCAGGATGAAATTTAAAATGCTTTAACTGAGATGCAATCTCAAATGGATGCAATGGCAGGAAGGTTGTATGAAGCAGAACAGCGAATTAGCAATAGAGAAGACAAAATTATGGAGAATGAAGCAGAAAAAAAAGAGGGGAACTAAGGGAAAAGAACACAATATAAGAATTAGAGAAATCAGTGACTCATTAAGAAGGAATAACATCTGAATCACAGAAGTCCCATAAGATGAAGGGAGAGATAAAGAGGTAGAAGGTTTATGAGCAAATCATAGCAGAAAACCTTCCTAACCTAGGGAAAGACACAGATATCAAAATCCAGGAAGCACAGAGAACTCCCATTAGATTTAACAAAAACCAACCATCAATAAGGCAATATCATAGTCAAATTCACAAAATACACAGACAAGGAAAGTATCATGAAAGCAGCCAGGGAAAAAAAGTCCTTAACCAACAAGGAAAGACAGATCAGGTTTGCAGCAGACTTACACACAGAAACTTGTCAGGCAAGAAAGGAGTGGTAGGATATATTCAATGTGCTGAATTGGAAAAATATGCAGCCAAGAATTCTTTATCCATCAAGGCTGACACTCAAAATAGAAGGAGAGATAAAAAAAAATTTTCCTAAACAAAAACTACAAGAGTTCATGACCACTAAACCACTAAATTTTAAGGGGGACTCTCTGAAGGGAAAAAAGATGAAACAAAACAAAAAAGACCAAAAGCAACAAAGACTAGAAAGGACCAAAGAACACCACCAGAAACTCCAACTCTACAGGCAACACAATAACAATAAATTTATATCTTTCAATACTCACTCTTAAATGTCAATGGACTAAATGCTCCAATCAAAAGACACAGGGTAACAGAATGGATAAGAAAATAAATTCATCCATATGCTGTTTACAAGACACCCATTTCAGACCTAAAGACACTGTCCATATTGAAAGTAGTGGGACGGAGAACAATCTATCATGCTAACGGTTGACAAAAGAAAGCCAGAGTAGCCATACTTATATCAGACAATGTAGATTTTAAAATAAAGACTATAACAAGATATGAAGAAGGCCATTATATCATAACTAAGAAGTATATCCACCAAGAAGACCTAACAATTGTAAACATTTATTCTCCAAATGTGGAAGAACCCAAGTATATTAATCAATTAATAACAAACATAAAGAAACTCATTGACAATAATACTATAATAGTAAGGGACTTCAACATCCCACTTGCAGCAATCTACAGATCATCTATGCAGAAAATCAACAAGGAAACAATGGCTTTGAATGACACACTGGACTGGATGGATTTAACAGATATATTCAGAACATTTCATCCTAAAGCAGCAGAGTACACATTCTTCTCCAGTGCATCTGGAATGTTCTCTAAAATAGATCACATACTGGGACACAAATCAGCCCTCAACAAGTAAAAATATTGACATCATATCATGCATATTTTCAGGCCACAATGCTATGAAATTCAAAATCAACCATAAGAAAAAATTTGGAAAAACAACAAATACTTGGAGGTTAAAGAATATCCTACTAAAGGATGAATGGGTTAACCTAGAAGTTAAAGAGGAAATTAAAAAGTACATGGAAGCCAATGAAAATGATAACACAACAGCCCAAAACCTCCAGAATGCAGCAAAAGCAGTCATAGGAAGGAAGTATATAGTAATCCAGGACTTTCTAAAAACGGAAGAAAGGTCTCAGATTCACGACCTAACCTTACACCTTAAAGAGCTAGAAAAAAAACTAGCAAATAAAACCCAAAACAAGCACAAGTCAGGAAAAATAAAGATTAGAGCAGAAATCAATGCTATCAAAACAAAACAAACAAAAAACAGATTAATGAAACCAGGAGTTGGTTCTTCAAAAGAATTAACAAAATTGATAAACCCCTAGCCAGTCTGACAAAAAAAAAGTACCCAAGTAAATAAAATCAAGAATGAAAGAGGAGAGATCACAACCAACATTACACAAATACAAACAATCAGAGAATATTATGAGCAATTATATGCCAATAAATTGGGCAATCTGGAATAAATGGACAAATTCCCACAAACATACAAACTACCAAAACTGAAACAGGAAGAAACAGAAAATCCGAACAGACCTATAACCAGTAACGAAATTGAATTAGTAAACAGAAATCTCCCCAAAAACACAAGTCTAGGGCCAGATGGCTTTCCTGGGGAATTCTATGAAACATTTAAATTTTTTTAAATGTTTCTTTATTTTTCAGAGAGAGACGGGGGGGAGAGAGAGAGAGAGCACAAGCAGGGCAGGTGCAGAGAGCAGAGAAGACACAGAATCCAAAATAGGCTCCAGGCTCTGAGCTGTCAGCAGAGAACCCAACATGGGTCTTGAACTCACAAAGTGCAAGATCATGACCTCAATTGAAGTCGGATGCTTAACCAACTGAGCCACCCCAGTACCCTGAATTCTATCAAACATTTAAAGAAGAGTTAACACCTATTCTTTGAAGCTGCTCAAAAAAAAAAAAAAAAAAAAAAAGCAATGGAAGGAAAACTTCTAAATTCATTCTATGAGGTCAGCATTACCTTGATTCCAAAACCAAAGACCCCACTAAAAAGGAGAATTTCAGAACAATTTCCCTGATGAACATGGATGCAAAAATTCTCAACAAGATACTAGCCAACCAGATCCAACAATACATTAGAAGAATCATTAACCATAATCAAGCATGATTTATACTTGGGATGCAGGGCTGGTTCAATATCCTCAATATCAATCAATGTGATACACCACATTAATAAAAACAAGGACAAGAACCACATCATCCTCTCAATAGATGAAGAGAAAGCATGTGACAAAATATAGCCACCCGTTCTTGATAAAAAAAAAAAACCCTCAAGAAAGTACAGATAGAAAGATCATACCTCAACATCATGAAAGCCATATACAAAAGACCCACCACTCATATCATCCTCAGTGAGTAAAACCAGAGAGCTTTCCTCCTAATGTCAGGAACACTACAGGGATGTCCATCCTCACCACTGTTGTTTAACACAGTACTGGAAGTCCTAGCCTCAGCAATAAGACAAGACAAAGAAATAAAAGGCATCCAAATTGGCAGGATGAAGTCAAACTTTCACTCTTCACAGATGACATGATACTCTATATGGAAAACCCAAAAGATCCCACCAAAAAACTGCTAGAACTAATCCATGAATTCAGCAAAGTTGCAGGATATAAAATCAATGCACAGAAATTGGTCGCATTCCTATACACCAATACTGAAGCAAAAGAAAGAGAAATCAAAGAATTGATCCCATTTACAATTGCACCAAAAACCATAGGAATAAACCTAACTAAAGAGTTGAAAAATCTAGACAGTGAAAACTATAGAAAGCTCATGAAAGAAACTGAAGAAGACACAAAACAATGGGAAAATGTTCTATGCTCATGGATTGGAAGAAAAAATATTGTTAAAATGCCGATACTACCCAAAGCAATTTACACATTCAATGCAATTCCAATCAAAATTTCACTGGCATTCTTCTCAAAGCTAGAACAAACAATCCTAAAATTTGTATCGAACCAGAAAAGTCCCCAAATAGCCAAAGCAATCCTGAAAAAGAAAACCAAAGCTGGAGGCATCACAATTCCTGACTTCAAGATGTATTACAAAGTTGTAATCATCAAGACAGTATGGTACTGGCACAAAAACAGACACACAGATCCAGGAACAGAATAGAGAATCCAGAAATAGCACAAACATACGGCCAACTGATCTTTGACAAAACAGAAAAGAAAATCCAATGGAATAAAGAAAGTCTCTTCAGCAATGGCATTTGGAAAACTGGACTACTTCCTTACACCATACACAAATATAAACTCAAAATGGATGAAAGACCTAAATGTAAGACAGAAAGCCATCAAAATCCTAGAGGAGAAAACAGGCAACAACCTCTTTGACCTTGGCCGCACCAACTTCTTACTTGACATGTCTCTGGAGGCAAAGAAAACAATAGAAAAGTGAACTGCTGGTATTTCATCAAAACAAAAAAAGCTTCTGCATGGCAAACGAAACAGTCAGCAAAACTAAAAGGCACCAACAGAATGGGAGAAGATATTTGTAACTGATATACCAGATAAAGGGTTAGTATCCAAAATCTATAAAGAATTTATCAAATTCAACACCCAAAAAACAAATAATCCAGTGAAGAAATGGGCAAAAGACATGAATAGACACTTCCAAAGAAGATACCCAGATGGCTAATAGACACATGAAAAAATACTCAACATCACTCATCGTCAGGGAAATACAAATCAAAACCATAATGAAATACCACCTCACACCTGTCAGAATGGCTAAAATTAACAATTCAGACAACGACAGATGTTGGTGAGGATGCAGAGAAAGAGGAACACTTTTGCACTGCTGCTGGGAATGCAAACTGGTGCCGCCACTCTGGAAAACAGTGTGTAGGTTCCTCAAAAAGTCAAAAAGGGAACTAACCTATGACCCAGCAATTGCACTCCTAGGTATTCATCCAAAGGATATGGATGTGTTGATTCGAAGGGGTACATGCACCCTAATGTTTATGGCAGTGCTATCAACAATAGTCAAAGTATGGAAAGAGCCCAAATGTCCATTGACAGATGAATGGATAAAGAAGATGTGGTATGTGGTGTGTGTGTGTGTGTGTGTGTGTGTGTGTGTGTGTGTGTGTAAAAAATATATTAAAAAAATATACACACACACAAACAATAGAGTATTACTTGGCAAGTAAAAGAATGAAATCTTGCCATTTGCAACAATGTGAATGGAAGTAGAGGGTATTATGCTAAGCAAAATTAGTCAAAGACAAATATCATATGACTTCATTCATATGTGGAATTTAAAATAAAAAACAGATGAACATAAGGGAAGGGAAGCAAAAATAATATAAAAACATGGAGAGGAACAAAACATAAGGGACTCTTAATATAGAGAACAAACTGAGGGTTGTTGGAAGGGTTGTGTGTGGGGAGATGGGCTAAATGGGCAAAGGGAATTAAGGAAGGCACTGGTTGGGATGAACACTGGGTGTTATATGTAGGGGATGAATCACTGGATTGCATTCCTGAAATTATCATTGCACTATATGCTCACTTAGATGTAAATTTTAAAATATAAATAAAAATAAATGAAATAGAAAAAACGATAAACCATGGGCTAATTACATTCATTGCCACTCTGTGGGAAAAGCTTGCTTGTTTATCTTGCCACTCTGTTTAAAAAGAGGAAAACTGATCTGAGAGATGGAGAGGGACAGATACAAGATTACATTGTTCTGAATACTTCATCCAGCCAACATAAAAGCCTGATTTTTCATTTATATGTGCTAATATATCCCTTTTTTGTTAACCTGATTTCAATTGGTTTTGAAGAGACACATGGAAAATCAGAAATAAAATATTGCAGGAATTTAGAAAATTTTGTAGGTCCATTTCTAATACTGACCTAGTATAATCTATATATGGGTGTCACCTTGTTGGGAAAGGCAATCTCATAAGCAGTCTTCCCCTTTGTTCATATAAGAATGATCCCTGGGCTTGGAACACTGCCAGGTTATGGCTTTGTGTGGGAATACCATTCCCTGTTTCAGGCTCACAGAGTTTTCCTTTGTTCTACTTTGTGTATCAATTGTGTATCTACTTTGGGCACACCCCCAGCTTCCAGTATTTCAGACTCCACAGAAGAGGAGTCTAGGTCCTTATATTGCACAAGAGGGGTGTGTGTAGGCCTTGTGTTCTACTTTGGCTGCCAGGTGGGGGACGTCCTGGCCACGGGGGGCTGACATACTGGTAGAGCTGATCTTGCTGTCCCTTCTCTATGTAAGTAAAAGTGTTGTTCAGTCCAGTGCTTGACTACCATGTGTTTTCCCTGGAAACTCCAATATTAAGATGCAATGGGCAGAAGTGCTTGACTTCTACTCCTGATGGCTAGCATAGTGTTGATCTCTGCTATCATCCATTAGTTGGAGTCCTCCCCTGGCATTGGAATGGGTGCACAGTCTTCTGCTTGACACTTCTCTTCAATGGAAGCAGAGAAAACTTTACCATGAATCTATAGTATAATCACAGGACCAATTCAAAGTAATGCAATCTAATCCTCCTTAATATAGTCAATATAAACAAAATGAGGTCCAAGGCTATATATGTGACTATCAGAAGCTGGTGTTGCAGAAACCGCTTGTCAGGATTTAAAGATCTTGACAGCAAAATAGATGAAAAATGTCACTTTAGGAGAGGATTCAGTATAAAGAATAAGAGGAATTCTAAAGCAGATCAAATGAAAGCAAATATAGTTCACTATAAGAAAGGAATCCAAAAACAGCATATCAAGGTAATACTATTACATACACAATATATAGTCCAACTTTTAACTATGATTGTTTAAAGTAATTATTGACTTTTCTACCAGACCAAATATCATTAACATTCTATTTCACAGTCAAAAGGATTTCTTATGTCAAAAAGAAACAAGTCATTTTCACTAATATTTTAGAAAACAAGATCTCAGATTCTTTCTCACTTAAGCACATTAAAATTGCTAATTTTAATTATTTAAATGTGTAAATTAGTGAGTGAAGCACATATTTATAACTTGATATGGAAGTAAATGCATCAAAAATTATGTATAAGTGTTCTTAATAATCACTCTAAATTATAAGTAAAGGAACTATCTATATAATAAGCCAATGCTCAGAAATAATTATAATATCCTTTTGGGAGAAATTAGAACTTGAAATTTTCTTGCAAAAAGACCTAACTTTTGTTATATAAAAGATACTACAAGGATGCCTGGGTGGCTCAGTTGGCTAAACTTCTGACTTTTGATTTAGGCTCAGGTCATGATGCCACCGTTCTTGGGATGGAGCCCAGCATTGGGCTCTGCACTGTCAGTGCTTGGTATTTTCTCTATTCTCTCTCTCTTCCCCTCCCCCTACTCATGCTCACTCTCAATAAATAAATAAACAAGCAAACAAGTATTCAAAAACATATATTAAAAGATACTCCACGATTTTAGCTGAGATGATTTTAATTGATAAATGCATGTTTAAATGTGAAACTATCTATAATTATGTGAAAATTTCTATGAACGAGAACTATAAAAATCAGTATGTATATGAATAAAAATTATTTAAATTATAAAAAATATTATGGAGCCAATTCTAGTTTAGTGGTTATCAACCTGTTTTCTCTACTTCTTGGGCATGTAGCTAGACTACATTTCTTAGCTTCCCTTGCAGACTGGAATGGCCATGTGACCATATGACTGAGTACTGGTCAATGGAATATGAGAAGTGATTGTGTTTTCAGGGCCATCCCCTAAAACTTCCTATCTGTATCCCCTATCTTGCTTACCCTTCACCGCCTTTTACAGATGAGTCAAGTGACCCTAGAATCCTGTGCTCAACATGGCAGAGCCACAAGATAGATGGAGTCTTGATTCCTGACTTCACATCTGGAGGAGAGCCCCTTCCTGATCAAAAACACTTATTAGGGATTATAAATGAGTGAAAAATAAACCTCCATTGTATTTGAGCTATTACATGATTTATCAAATTTTTTAAACAACTAGATTACCTTAATACAGCTTATTATTACAGCATTAATATATGACCATGAATATTCATAACTTGTTTTGTTACTCTAGTTAAAATATTTGATATCCCTAAAACTCAACACAAATATATTAATTCAATTTGAGATATACTTTAGTGTTCATAAGTAGTCTACATTTTAAATAAAAAATTTTAAGTTATATAACTCAATCTGTAATTATTATTAATTATTAATAATCCTTCATTATTAATAATCCTTCATTATTAATAATCCTTCATTATTATTAATTAATAGAATACTTAATTAACATTTTGCTTAATCCTAACGGGCCTAATCTTTAACAATTAATTAACAACATTAACCTTATTAATGGCTTTAGTGATCAAATGAATTTTTGGCCAAAATAAATATGTTTTAATAAGAATAATGTAACCTCTTTTACTAAATTAAAAAATAAAAATAAACTAGTCATCAGTTTTACCACATTCTTATAAAGCATCTCAAAGTAACAATGTTTCAAGAAAATGGCTAGAAAATAACTTTAGAATAACTTTGAAAGAATTAAAAATGGTCTCATCAGCATACCTCTCATTTGATAGAATGAATGTGCAGTCATTCAGAAAAAAACAGATGAAAATAAAATGATACCATTCTTAGACAAGATCTTGAAGTAGTTTTTCTATATTTCCTCAATTTTGTATTCTAACATTTATCCATCCATTCATCCACTCATCTATCTACCCATCCATCCAACCATCCATCCATCCATTCATCCATTCATCCACTCATCTATTTTCTCCTGTTCATTGATTCAATAAATGTATTAGTCTCCTTTTCTGGTAGGCACAATATTAGAATATGATTATATAAAGATAAAAGGTGTATATGACACACTTTTAGGACTTCATAATCTAGTATTTTCAAGAACAAGAAACCAACAAAATTTACAATTACTTACTAAAATTACAATCACAGCAAGTATTACTTACAGAGCATCTGAAGCACTGGGGGAGCCCCTAATTCAGACCAAGGAGAACTTTTAAGTATGGGCTAGGACTTTAAGGGTCAAGGTTTGATGGATGAGAATTAAAAGTGGAAAAATTAGGGGCGCCTGGGTGGCTTAGTTGGTTAAGTGTCAACTTTCGCTTAGGTCATGATCTCGCGGTTCGTGGGTTCGAGCCCTGTGTCAGGCTCTGTGCTGACTGCCAGCTCAGAGCCTGAAGCCTGTTTCAGAGTCTGTGACTCCCTCTCACTCTGACCCTCCCCTGCTCATGCTGTCTCTCTTTCTCTCTCCTAGAAATAAATAAAACATTTAAAAAATTTCTTAAAAATGGAAAAATTAGTGAGAACTTCAAGTATGTAAAGACAGGTGAAAAAGAGCATGGAAAAGTCATAGAAGTACTAGTTAGTGGGGAAAATCATAAGAAGTGAGAAGACAGAACTGTACAGAAGTCATTTCATAACATGACCCCTAGTTTCCTTATCTCATGATCAAATGATCATTGTCATCTCACCTTTTAATGTTCTCCTTCCACACTGTATTAGCTTCTCTTCATTTTTAATGAAGCTCTAGTCAGATCCTGTGGCAAAAGAACAATTTCTCTCAACAACCTATTTCATAAGTAATATACTTTAAAATGATGACTGATTCGCTACTAAATTGTGCAATTGCATAATATACAGACTATAAATTCACTTGAAGTTCACTGGGTTTTTTTTCATGTAAATCTTTTCAATTCTGCAATTTCCATTTAATTTTTAATAGCTCCCATTTTTTTATGAGATTTTCCACTTGTTCAAACAAAAATGTTTTGAGCTGGAATAAGTGAGGATGTTACAATACAGAGAAAGAAAGACTTGAACTATACCATGGAAAATGAATAGCATTTAAACAAACTGGAGAGATAGGAAAATGAAGGAGAATTAGCAGAGACAGTGAAAAAGAAATGCTTGTGATATGTTTAGGTAATTGACAAAAGAATAAGGTATATTGGTGGGAGAAGGAAGAATAGAAAAAAATATCCAAAAGAGGCACTAGAACAGAATGGAAAGATCTTGACATTCTTGAAATCCAAGAGGAATTCAGCCACTATATAGTAGTCAAAGTAAGTCCTTGTCTAATTCTTGACAATAGAGGTCATAGAATAAAAACATTTCAGGAAGGCTCATCTGGCAGTGTCACACAGGCATGGGTCATAACACTTTTACACATTCTCACATATTAGTCTTCATGACAACTCTTTACGACAGGGATTACTGTGTTCATTTTACAGAAGAGGAAACTGAAGCTCAAAGAAAGCAACTAACTAATAAAAGGAAACATCAGGATACAAATCCTGATCTATTCAACTCCAAAACATATGGTTTTTATGCTATATAGATAACCAGGTCAAGACACTATATAATCCAAATGTACAGAGTCAAGGGCATATAGTAAAGTTGGTTTATTATTTCATTCAGTAAAATTTATTATCTGTCTACTATGTTCCAGGTAGTATTTTAAGCTCTGGATAGTCAACAACAAAATTAAAAAATAACTTCTGCTCACAGTAAAGCCTAGATTTTAATAAAAGGACAAATACAGTAAGTAAAATACATGGTATACTAGATGATGATAGTAATATGGAGAAAAATAAAGTAGAAAAGAGGGATAGGGATTGCCAGGATGTCTAATTTTGAATAGGGTGATCAGGTAAGACCACACTAAGAAGTTGATGTCTGATTAAAAACCTGGGAGAATAAGCCATAAAGACACCTGGGAAAAATAGCTACAGAAAGAAAGGATAGCAAGTGCAATAATATTGAGGCAGGAGTGTGCCTGGTGTTTTCTAGTAATGACAATGAACCAAACATGGCTAGAACAGCATGAGTAGGGAGCAGAGTAGTGAAAATTAGGTGTGGAAGGTAAGGATATGGCAAGGGTGGGTAAGCATGCCATGTAGAGTCTTTTGAGCCAGTATAAGGACTCTGTCTTTTCCTCAGAGCAAGATGAGAAACCACAGAAGTGTTTTGAGTAGAGAAGTGACATAATTTAACTTAAATTCCAAAAGGATCTCTTTGGCAACTCTTTTAAGAATACACTGTAGGGAGGAGCAATGATGATAACAGGAATGCCAGTTTAATAATCCAGGCAAAGGATAATAGTGGCTTAGAACATGGTGGCAGTAGTAGGGCTGGTAAGAAGTGATTGCATTCTAGATATATTATGAATGAAGAGTGAGTAGAAATTTCAAAAACAAGTGTTTATGGGGCATGAAAAAAGAGAGGAGTATGCAATTACTCTTACTCCTTGGTTTTGGAGGACAGAAGTTGGATGGACAGAGTCACTATTTACTGAAATGGGAAAAATAAGGGTCCAGATGGTATCAAGAGGTAATGCAGAAGTTCAGTTTTATCCATGTTGAGTTTGAAAAGGATATTTGACATGAGTGGAGATGTCAAATAGAAAATTAAGTACAAGAGTCTGGAGTTAGAAGACCACCTAAGCAGTAGCTGTAAACATGGGATATGTTAGTTCATAGTTAGTATTTAAAGCTGTGAGACTGTTCAGCATGCTCAGCTGAAAGAGTCAGTACAGAAAAGAAGAGATATCCAGGAAATGAGTCCTAAGGCACTTTAGTGTTAAGTGGTCAGGGATATGAGGAGGAACCAGCAAAGAAGACTAAAAAGGGGTAGCCAGCCAAGAAGGAAAAGAGTCAGGAGAGTGCAGTATCTAGGAAGTCCAGTGAAGAAAGTACATGTGTGAAGGAGGAGAGCATGGTCAGCTTTGGCAAATGTTCCTCAAAGATCAAGTATGAAAAGGACTAAGAAATGTCTACTGGAATTATCAATGTGGAAGTCAGTGCAGACCTCAACAAGGCAGTTCTGGGACCTGATGAAGGAGAAAGCATGATTGAATTGGTTTTAAGAGAAAACAGAGGAGGAACATGGGGAAAAGAGAAAACATTCTTCTAGAGTTTTATTGTAAAAATGAATAAAGAAATGAGGCATTTCCTGGAAGGTGAAGTGGGGTCAAGCAGGGATGATGAGAATAAACAAATAGGAACTCTCTGGTAGACCAGGAAAATGAAAGGAACAGGAAAGAATCAAACAGAATATGAAATTCTTTGTCCTGGAAGAAGGAAATAAAGATGGAAAATGGGTACAGGTACAGTGGATGGGAAGATGATTTGTATCTTCATAGTTTGAGTATGAAATGACAGAGGGAGGTTTAGGAAAGGGGCCATATCAGCAATTGTAATACAGACCTGGAGAGCAGTAAGAGGTTGAAAATAGAATTATAGATTTGAAAACAAATAGCATTTAGTTATTACTACCTGAAATCAAAGAGGAGTTCCCTCTCTGTGGAATAGAATACCCAAGAAAGAACAGAAAATCAAGGGACTATGAAAAGAAAGGAGACCAGCCAACCAGAACATAAAGGATTAGGATAATGGTTGCATGGTTGACAGAAGAATCAAGGAGAAAAGAAGCAAATTTGGAAACTCTGTCCTAATCACCCAATCTGAGTCCAACATGTTTCCCACATATTTAATACTACCTTGTATCTCCCCTGTTACTTATTATACTCTTCCATAATTGCTATGTCCATATCTATATCCACTGCTGAACTACACGTTCAGTGATAACAGGAGCCCCATCACTCTTCTTGACTGTTATATATATCTCAGGGCCTAGCAAAGAATGTGGCACACAGCTGATATATGATAAATAACTACTGATATTATAAAAGTATTATGTTAAAAATACCATACACGTATCTGATATTAAAATAGAATTATCAGTTAATTTAGAAGAGACAGACTTTGCAACTTTGCTCCCATAAATCAAATTATATCACCCTCCTGCTTAAAAAAAATCAAATCACTTCCATGACCTATAAGACCTTGTCTAATCTGGATATCCAACTTCGTTCCATTTTCTCCTCTACCCAGTTCAGTATACACCAATCTATACCAATGGCCTCTGCCCTCTTTTCTGGTACTTAACATAATAAGCTCTTTCTCACCTCAGGAAACAGAATTTCCTTTTATTCTAAATTTTCTTTCCTTGGTATGTGACTGGATCCTTCTCTTCCTTCAGATTACAGTTTATACTTCACTCTTGAGAGCCCTCCTTTATCCACTATATGTAAACAACCACACCCCACTCTCAGTTACTCCATCTCATTACTAAGCCTAAATCAGAATACCTTGGTTAAGTAAATATGCCTTCAGGTTTATTAATAATCAAAGCATCAAGAAAAAGATTTGAAGTATACCTTTTTGTATGTGATCTAGAATGTTTATACTTTGGACTGTGACATTACTGTATCTAGAAAATATCACATTCTTCAGTGTTTATGGCTGGATTCTCAAAACCATAAAATGCCACTTGCTCTAAAGGATAAGATAAAATTAGAGAACTTGTAAATCAAAGGGCTAAGATACAAGCCCCTACTGATAATATGATCCCTTTCTATTCCTCTTCCATTTTCCTTTCTTTTCTCTATCCCCCTCTTCACACACATACAAACACACACATGCACACACACTTTTGTCCTGTATGGTGTGCTGGTTATATATTCTATCAGAAGGGGGATAACATCAATCCAAAGATAATGTTATTATAAATGTGAAACACAATCTCTGAGAATCTCTCTCTGACTGAGGCTTCATCTGGCACTTTGCTTAACTCTTATGAAGGACACCATTGAGCCAATACAATCTTTTAAAATTATGTTGGTAAAGGGGCACCTGGGTGGCTTAGTCAGCTAAGGATCTGACTTTGGCTCAGGTCATGATCTTGCAGTTCGTGAGTTTGAGCCATGTGATGGGCTCTGTGACGACAGCTTGAAGCCTGAAGCGTACTTCAGATTCTGTGTCTCCCTTTCTCTGTCCCTCTTCTGTTCATGCCCTTTCTCTCTCTCTCAAAAATAAGCAAACACTTAAAAAAAATAAAATTATGTTAGTAAAATGACCTCATCTTAATTTATGTAGCCTAGAACTTTGGAAGTCATAGCTATGAAAGGATAAAATGAGTTTTGATTAGATATAATAGAATAAATGAGAAGGTAATATCAAATTTTTAAAAAGTAGTCCAATGACCAAAAAACAATTATTAAGCCCTTACTATGTACTAGGCACTTGAGATGGACAATAAAAACAGTAAAATAAAACACTGCTCCTGGGTTTACAATTTCATCCTTAAGAGAATTTTACTTAAATGAAGATGGTAGGGAGAAGCAGGTATTGAGGGGCAGGTTGTGAGGAAGAAGACAGAATTTTAAGAAACAAGAGAGCCACAGTGCATGTAGGTTTGAAGAACTGAAAATTAGAGTAAGAGAAGGATGATAATCTTTTAAATACTACTTTATACTTTATTTGGTACTTTAACAACACTGTCGTTTAATTTAAAGTATAAAAGAATTAATTAAAAGTTAAATTATATAGAATGTAAAATAAAAATCACATGATCATCTCAATACATGCAGAAAAACACCTTACAAAATATCCTTTCATGATAAAAACACTCAACAACTTTGTTATAGGAAGAAACATACCTCAACAGAATAAAGGCCGTATATGACAAGTCCACAGCTAACATCATACTCAGTGGTGAAAGGTTGAAAGTTTTTCTGCTAAGATCAGGGACAAGATAAGAATGCCTACCTTCACCACTCCTATTCAACATAGTACTACTGGAAGTCCTAGACAGAGCAATGAGGCAAGAAAGAGATAAAAGGCACCCAAATCAGAAAAGGAAAAAGGAAAATTATTTGCAAATGATATGATTTTATATATAGAAAATCCTAAAAACTACCAAAAAACTAGAACTAATCAAAAAATTCAGTAAAACTGAAGTATGGAAAGCCAACATACAAAAAGAAGTTCCATTTCTCTACACAAATAATAAAATATTTGAAAAATAAAGGAAATGGGGCGCCTGGGTGGCTTAGTCGGTTAAGCGTCCGACTTTCTCTTTGGTCATGATCTCGTGTTTTTTGGTTTTTGTCCCGCTTCGGGCTCTGTGCTGACTGCCAGCTCAGAGCCTGGAGCCTGTTTCAGTCTGTGACTCCCTCTCTCTCTGACCCTCCCCTGCTCACGCTGTCTCTCTCCCTCTCTCCTAGAAATAAATAAAAACAAAAACAAAACAAAAAACAAAAAAAACAAAAAGAAAAATAAATGAAACAACCCTATTCATAATAGCATCAAAAACAATAAAATACTTAGGAATAAATTTAATCAAGGAAGGAAAAGATCTTTATACTGAAAACTACAAGACTTTGATGTAAAATTAAAGAAAACCCACAGCCATGTGAAGACACTGTGCTCATGGACTAGAATTAATATTAGTAAACATTCCATATTATACAAAGTCATCTATAGATTTAACATAATCTCTTTCAAAATTCCAATGGCAATTTTTATAGAAGTAGAAAAAAACAACCCTTAAAAGGCAAGTTATTTTGCCCTGATAACCAATCAAATTTGTATTCATAGGAACAAAAAAATGAAGGCAAGAGCAAATTAGGGTCAGATCATTGTAATCTGAGATCCACAGATTTGTGAGGGCAAGATGAAAACGGATGCGAGTAGTTGATTATCTAAGAAACCAACATTTAAAAAATATCCTAGTGCAGAGTGCACAAACTACTGAATGTAATAACCACGTAGTGAGTTTATTAAAAATAATCCACTTCCAGACATTCTGATTCAGTAGGTCGAGGTGAGAAAGACTATAGAAACATTACTATTCAAGTGACAAATATAAAGATCAGGGTAATACTTATCTAAGAAGTAGAACTGAGATTCAAACACAAGTCTGAGTTCAAAACTCTCGTTCTCCAAACTACAATGCCAATCCAAGTTACAAATACATGTTATTGAATAAATTAGTGTAATTATTTAATGGAGAGTCTCAATAAATTAGTGAGGATGATAATAACTATGATGATAAAGAAACTTTCATTGTTCAGGAAACTGGCAGAAAAGTAGAATTAAAGGCTAAAAGCAAATATTCTAAAGTCCTCAAGAATAGATTTATTTGAGCAACACAGAATCGATGATTATAGGAAATGATACCACATGTCAGTGTTTGTCTCATTTATTTTGGGGGCAAGCAATGTCCACTTTACTGATATACAATTCTCACTGGGTTCATTACCTTTGTTCATTTGAGAGCTTTTCATTTTCTGTCAAATTCATCTTCTTGACTACCTCATTCTTTCTCCAAATTAAGACTTTTTTTCGTACAGTTAGTTATCTGATAGCATAGACTGGCAGCTATCAACTAAATAGAACCATTGTGAAACTGTTAGCAACTGAAACATTTGAACTTTAAAAAGCATAGATGGTTGAAACAAAAATTCTGACAAAGGTAAGTGAAAATAACATGAGAAATTTTAAAAGTCTGGACCTGAGATTAAAGCATACCACACAGTATCTCTTCTATCTACTTTTATTGACTTTGATTGCATAATGGAGTATCTTAATTCTTCAAGTATTGGAGGCTGAATGAATTCCAATATTCAGTAATCACATCTCAAATGGTCACACGATAAAACACGTTAGAAGCATGAGTGTTTTCCATAATTTTCAGGGGGGTTACTATTCCACTATTCCATTAGAATTACTTTGCTCTTCAGGTGAAAAACATTTCCCTGAATACAGAGGTGAGTGGTTATCACCACAGACATGGCTCTTTAAGCTCAGGCTCCAGACCGATTGCCTACGGTCTTAGGAAGCCAAATGGGATTCTTTTATAATGGCAGACTGTCCAAGGCCTTTACTCCAAAAGAGAATCAAGAATTCTCAAATGTATACCTTGAAATAGAATTACAAATTAGTTCCATTATGATAAATGCACAAGGTAATTGTAATATGTGGCTGAAAGAATCATTAACAATTAAGAAAAAACAGGGTGTTTGCTTAGGCCCATTTTCCTTATGATTAATGGGAAAAAAAACTGCTTCAAAAATAGTCTGTCTCAACTTATACAGAAAGAATAACAGGGATGAATTTTAAAAATGTTTGTCACAGAATACTGAGGAATTTGGGGTGCCTGTGTGGTTTAGTTGGTTGAGTGACTGACTCAATTTCAGCTCAGGTCATGATCTCCCAGTCTTGAGATCAAGCCCCACAATAGGCTCTGTGCTGGGTATGGAGACTGCTTAATATTCTCTCTTTCCCTCTCCCTCTGCTTTCCCCCATGTACATATTTTTCTCACTCTCTCAAAAAAATATATGTTTTTAAAAAAATAAAAAAGATACTGAAGAATTTGAAAATCAAAATATAAATGAGATATATGTTCCTATATTCTTATAGATTTCCATTATATATGTTATCAGTAATCAAATGTGGTATTTATAATGTAAGATTTCCTTATCGTCAGTGAAAGAAATTTATTACTATAAAAGGAAGATATGACTTGTTCTAAGATGTTGGTGTTTTTACGCTGTGAGGAAGTTTATAATATAGTTTGACCAGGTATTTTGTGTCATCTTCAAAATAAATGGTAAGGCATTCATTATTTGAAATAACAACCAACAGAGGAAGTTCTTCTGAGATTACAAAGAGTCCATCTTAGAGCTTTATCCATAGGTCTATATCTACATTCAGTTATCAGTTCCTGATGTCCATGGCCTATCAAATCAATTCAACAAATATTTATTAAGTGTGTGGGTGAAGAATTATGCTTAATTCCTCACACACACAGGGATAAGTAATTCCCTTGTCATCAAGAGGTTTATAAGTAAAGCCAAAACATAATACATAAATATGTTTGTATAAATAACACAAAGCAGATGATGAAATTTACATAACTAATTTATAAATAAAATGTTAATGATATCCAATCCAAATGGTTGGCTTTCAGTAGGAGGATCAAAAAAGGTCTTGTAATATTTTTAATAAAAGGTTTTGTGAGAGATCGTTTTCAGTATGTAGAAGATAGAGAAAAAGAATTATATATGAATGAAACATTGTGAACATGGGGAGAGATAAGGAAAGACAGATGTGCTTGAGAGTAAGCCATTTTATCAAAACACTGTATTTCTCTAAGACATTAATGGGAGAAAGCTGGAAACATATAATGAAGCTAGAAGATGGAGCCTTGAGTGCCAGAGTTAAAAGTCTATATTTAATTTTTACAGTGAGGACCAGGTCTAGCTTTGAGAAGGAGAGTGACACGATCAGAAGCTGCACTTAAGGCATACTGACTTGGCAGCAGTGTTAAAAAGCTGTGGCAAATTAAGAGGAGACACTAAAAGCATGTAGACAGAATAAAAGACTCAAAGTAAGTAAGTGAGCAATAATAAGAGTGTGCATCTACACAGTGGCATGCATGATGAAAAGGTGAGGGTAGGTCAATCTCGAAGATATTAATGACATAAGGACTGTCACTAATAACCATTAATGATATGACTGTCACGGACCATTAGGTTAGGATCATGACCTTGTAAAACATCAGACCTAAATTCAGATCCCAGCTTTACCTTTTGGTAGCTCTATAACTCTAGACAAGTTATTTTACTCTTGATTTCCACATTGAGGGTAACAAAACTTACCTCATGGCACTTTTGTGAGGAATAAAAAAAAGAAAATTATTAAAACATGTTTAACACAATGTCTAGCATAGTTAAAACTTATTATAATATAAATGTTAGCTTCTAAGATTATATTTGCAGACATGATAGCTTGGCAAGTGTTTATTGATTTTTAGCATGTTTAACATTTTTACAATGTTCACATTGTAGTTATGGTCATTTAAATACCCCAGAACTTTCTGTATGCACTTCTTCCCCAATTAAATCTCTCCAATCTTACACTTAAACCACAGAATTTTTAGGAATCTAAATATAAGATTTTATTTTATTATAACTCCCACTGAATTCTGTTTTTACTTTGAAGCAAGAATCTGTTTACTGAGGTAATTTTTCATATAAGTTCAATTATTTGTCATGTTTGCTATTCCTCTCTAACATCTGCAGACCTGATTATGATAGATGACTGGTTTTTTTTATGGCAAAATATTGACTAAGACCAATCCAAGAATAGAACATTTAGCATTTCACTAGAGAAATCCCCTTTGTGTTGATATTAAGTCATTATTTGAAAGTCTGGACAAAGTTGGACAAAATCTATGAAACAAAAATCAAAATAGCTGTCTTTAGCAGCACAAAAAAGAGTAGCTCTTTTTCTGTAACTGACAGAAAGCTATGTTAAACTTTTTTTTTAAACTGAGGAGGAAACTAAAGCTTGGAAAGATCCAGAACTTTCAAAGATCACCCTGCCAGTAAGCATCAGAACAGCAAACACCTGTTCTTGCACTCTGTAATTCATGTCCAAATAATTAAACATGTTTTTCAATAAAAATGGTTTATTTACAACATTGGTTTATATGTACTCTTCTATGCAGTGTTTGCCTTTTCATGCAATTACTCATTCAATAAACTTTCACTGAAAGATCACTACATGCAAGGTACCGTGCTAGACAGGATGTGATTACAGAGATCAATCAAATATAGATCCAACAATCAAGAAGTTGGTAAGAAGCAATATAAAAACATGTACACACACAACACATAGCAGAACAAAGAGATGTGTCATGAAAGTTAAAAGCAATTGTGTTGGAAGTTCAGCAAAAATGACTCTTCTATTCTAGAAGTCAAGGATATCGCAATGATCTTCCTAAATTCACTACAGGTATAAGTTCTTCCTGGGATGAGAAGAGGGATCAAAGTCTTACCATTCTGATTTTAAAGTTCTCCTTGTATATTCATATGACACATACATATAGTTAATGCTATTAACTTCAAAATATTAACATAAGTCAACAGAACCTATTCATTCCCTACATTCTGAAAAATCTGTTAGGACAATCAAGACTGGGTTTAGTACAGAGCAGTCTTGAGTCACTGCTGCCAAAAAATTTGTTCAACTATACAAGGTATGAATTATTCAAGTTAGAAATATTCTGAATACCATATTCCCAGTAAGATTAATAGTTACTACTACTTAAGACTCAGTTCCATTATAAAAAAAAAAAACCCTCATATGTAATAAAGAATCAATTATAATCTTGTAAGAACACTCTTTCTTATGTTTCAGAAAATTCATTTCCCAAAGTGCTCTGAATATAATAACTGGATGACACAACCACCAAAGTATCTTACAATTCTGAAATTAGCACATTCCTGATAATTAAGCTCTAGAAATTATATTTCTGCAAGTAATTAATTTTAGAAACACCATTTGTATTCTAAGCAACCTAATTTGATTCTACTAACCTTTAAGACTTGATGAACTCTTGCACCAAATCAAGTATATTTTTCTATAGATATCCCCCAACAACTCCCCTGAGAGTTTTCTCAAGCAGGTTATAGAAGCTTATTATAAAAAATGAAATAGTGAATCTTAAAATCTTGATATACTAAAGTAAACCATCTCACACTTCAGAAGGTTTACCTGCCAACACAATCCCTTTCAAATAATAACTTTTACACGCTATTTGTATCCAGGTTTCCCTTAGGAGAAAAAACATACAATGCATTTCATCCCAGAAGCTTCCTATTTACTTCTTAGAAACATAAGCTAATGAAGCAATGATGCTTTTTCTATTTTAAATCTTAAAAAAAGTTTTCCTGGGGGCGCCTGGGTGGCTCAGTCAGTTAGGCAACCGACTTCGGCTTAGGTCACGATCTCATGGTTCGTGGGTTCGAGCCCCACGTCGGGCTCTGTGCTGACAGTTAGCTCAGAGCCAGGAGCCTGTTTCAGATTCTGTATCTCCCTCTCTCTCTGACCCTCCCCTGCTCATGCTGTCTCTCTCTCTCAGAAATAAATTAAAAAGTTTTTTTTTAATTAAAAAAAACGTTTTCCTGAAACCTAGATTCTAAAGTCTGCTCTAATAATATGTATGCTATAACCAAATTTTGCAATGGCATAGTGTATTCACACTTAATAGTTGTGCACATTGTTTACACACATGGAGGAAGGCAATGAATACATGACTTGGAAAAATAAATGAAGAGAATAGAACATTTTTTCAGATTATTTCATATTCTTTTAAAATTCTAAATTTCATGGGTTGCTAAAGAATGTGAAGATATTTATATTTCTTCAAAATTTACATTCTAGATTATATAATGTCCTAATTCAACTTAGAAAATGGCTCCATATGCATATTATAAAAGCATTTAAAACAGACTGGCTTTTGAATTAAAATTTATGCAAGAGAAAATGTAATTTTAACTGGAGCCGGCCTTCACATTAAATGTTCAATCAAATACATTCAATCATAATAAGAATTTAACTTTTAATTGACTTATATTAGTAAAATTCTTCAAGCTACTACCTAAGGCTAATATTTTAATAAAATCAGAAACCTCTAATTCAAAAGTAAAAGTTCTTACGTAAGATAGCTGATTTTGTATTTTAAATTACTGAATTAGACTGCCCTCTATTGGAAGAAAAATAGGCAATGAAAGCTAAACTGAACTAACAGCTAAAATATCCTCAAAATTCAGATATATCAATAATATGTAAAATTCATTTATTAATAATATAAATGCTACAAAACATATTTTCCTTACATTTTTATTTGTTCTAAACTACTTTTGGAATTGTCATAATACAATTAACAAGTTGGGTATTTCTTATTACCTAAAATTAAATTTTAACTGGACCCAAATGCCCATCTTTTAGCCAATAATGTGAATGATAAGCAAAAATCTTATTCACCTTTAACATTCCAATATAACACAGAAATAATTTTAATTTAGGACTATGGCTGGACTACAGTGGAAATTTTCCCTGATGATAAACTGAAAATACTTCAAATTAAAGAGATTTTTTTAGAAGCTCTTACATTGGGGAGTGGGAGAATCGGGCTGAATACCTATGATGTGACTTGTTCTAGCTTAAAGTTCTATAATTTTGTAGTATTATCAAGACCTCAGTTCTGACTCAGCATCTCAGGTCTCAATTACCTCAGTAACACCCTGGAAGAATTTTACTCCTGTAGATCAGTAGTCTGGATATTAGCTTTTTAAAAGGTAAAGGCTCAGAACCACCTCAAACAACTCTGATTTAGTTGGTCTACTTGGTGACATGGTACCTAATGGTATCAGTATATTTTGAAGCCTCTCCAGATAAGTCTAACATATATCCATTGCTGAGAATCTCGAAGTCTCTTTTCAGAACATCTGATTATAGTTACCATTTTTATATTACCAAAATGTCACTTTCAAGACAGAACTCCCTATTAAAGAGTATTATTCTCCTCAGCAACAATATTAAACCTCCGACTAGGTTCCCAAATTAATTATCTTCCCCAAACAAAATAGTTGAGCAGTAACAGCTAAGGTACCAACCTCAAACTGCCTGTTTTCAGATCTTGGCTCTAGTAATTACTGTGTCAATGTGGGAAAATCATAAAGGTTCTCTATGTCCCCATTTTCTCATCTATAAAATGAGAGGAATAATCCTACCTATCTGATAGGGTTATTGTTAAGATTAGGCCAGTTAATACCAAAAAGTGCTCCATAAGTGTTAAGAATTATTACTTACTCAAATTTGTTTCCCACTACTTTCCAAAATCAACTCTCACGATAAACCATTCTTCTCAAATTATATGCTATGTCTCACCTCTGTGCTTTTGTACATACTGTTTCTGCAAGCTGGAATCTTCTCTTTGACTCACTCATTCATTCCAAAATAAGTACAAGGCATATCTCCTCTTCTACTGGAACCCCAGTTTAGTCTCTCCCTACCTCCATTACACCTTCAGTGAATACAAGTAAGTTTTCAGTAATCTCTCCCTTTAAAAAAAATTCTTTTGGCCACAGGGTAATTTATTATAAGAAATGTAACTGGAAATTAAAGATATTGGCTCTGAGTTTGAATCCTAGATCTGCCACTTGCCAGCTGAATCATTTCCCAAGTCTATAAATCCATTGTTAGCTTTACTGTGAGGATTAAGTGGCTTAAATCATATAAAGTATTAGAATAGCAAGCACCTAATAAATGTTAGCACTCATATATCTGTTGTTTTATATGTTAGTCTTATATCTGTACCCTGTGACTAAAGCCTTCTTAGAATAGGAATTCTGAACTCCTTTAAGTCAGGAACCATGTTTCATTACTGCTGTTATAAATCCTATAACTTAAGTATTCAACTCTTGATTTCAGCTCAGGTCATGGTCTCAGAGTCATGAAGATCAAGTCCCACATTGTGCTCCAAGCTGGGTGTAGAAACTGCTTAAGATTTTCTCTCTCTCTCACTTTGCCCCTCCCCATAGTGTGCACATGTATGTGCATGCACACACTCTCTCAATACATATATAAATAAACAAACAAATAATAAATAAATCCTATAACTTACAACCAACATGGTAACAAACATCTATATTAGGTGATCTATAAATGCTTGGTTAAATTTTTGCATAATTTGAGAGTACAATTCATGACAAACTCTGAAAAACATTTCTGATGAACAGAAATATTCAACAACTGCAAATGAACCCAAATGAAACACAGGCTGTTGAAAAGGGTCAAAGTAACCAGATTACTTTTTAAATATCGATAACAAGTTTTTATTAGATTAATCTTCTGAAAGGGCACTTCCAATGAGGTCTTTTATCTGCCCCAAATCCTTTAGATTTTTCTCCCTTTCTAAAACATAAATAACAGAACTCTTATCCTTACGTTCAAAATCATCCATGTCCTGATCTCAATCTATCCCTCTAATTTTATCTCCCATATTCCCCCTTTATAAACTCCATTATTTCAGATAAATCAAACTACTTGTCTTACGCATATGATCCCTCTGCTTTTCTGCCTCATGTAACATTTATTATAACATGACAATACTTTTAAGGAACACAATATAAGGTTTGTCACAGGAACAAAGAGGTGATTTCTTGTATGAAAGGATGCTTGAATTTTAAGATATTCCGTTCAATATATGAGCATTAATTTCTCTCTTGTCACTATCACAATACAGTCTTTGACTTACAAAAAAGTATCTGGCCACGTTCCCCTACATTACGTTACCCTAATAATACTAAAAATCCCTGATATCACTACCCGAAATCTATAAACTTAAATAAGCATGGTCTCCAAGTAAAGTGTGCAGTACAGACCTGAGAGTGCACAAGATACCCATTGAGTAAAACAAAACAAAACAAAAATAGAGGTTTGGGGCACCTGGGTGGCTCACTCAATTGAATTGATCTTGCAGTTCGTGAGTTTTGAGCTCCACATCAGGCTCAGCGCTGACGGCTCAGAGCCTGGAACCTGCTTTGGATTCTGTCTCCCTCTTTCTCAGCCCCTACCCCATTCACACTGTCTCTATCTCTCAAATATAAATAAACATTAAGAAATTATTTTAAAAAATAGAGGCTCTATTTACACTTACTTGTATCCTTCTTACTTGAAATTATCTGGTAGTATATGCATAATTTATATCATATATTCTTCAAATAGTAGTAGATATACATAATTTATGAATACATGCATTTGGGATATTTACTTAAAATTTGTTTACCATGGTACAACAAAAAAAAAAAACTTGGAAATCACTGGTTTATACAACTAAGGCTTTCAGAAATTTGTGGGTATAGAAGTAGAGGACCAGAAGTAGTCAGTTTAGAGAACTTTAGGGACAAACCTAAAACCCTAAACATCATGTATTATTTATATAGGATAAATATGTTTTAATTTGTAACCAACCTTCAAGGAAATGTTGAAATGTAATTGGTTTGTAATTTGGAGATGATATATAAGTTTTAGATTTTTAAACAGGAAATTTTGTCCTGACATTAAAATCACTACAGTAAATATTTCATTAATATAAAAATTTCATTTGGTAAAACTTGCATGTATTTACTTCAGTATATATATAATTAATAATGATTATTCATAAGGAGCTTTTACTGGAGCCAATAATATGATGCTTTAAAAAAGACAGTACAGCAAAAAACAAACACAAAACAAAAAACAAAACAAAGACAGCCTAGGGAGTAAGATTAGTCATGGAGCTAGACTACACTGGGAAACAAGTGTCAGCACACAGTAAGGAGTTAAATGAAGTAAATGTTCTCATAATAGTTACTATACTTGGCAATAATTTTAGTTTTCATAAATAATATGACATACTTAACACAATCCACTCTTACTAGCTTTTGAAGAAAGCATTATGTTTATATAACAAATTAAGCTCTAAAAGTGAGTGAAGATTTAATGTTATAATAATGCATTTTCTTTAATACCAGTACACTCTATAAATTCTACCTCCATATGACACAAAATGGGTATACAAATCTTAATTTTAAACTGATTGATTCTCTACAGTTTTTCTTGCTTTTGTGTTAATATAGAAATCCAAATGATCAAGAATCTCTAACTCATGATTTAGATTCTGAGCTTGTAGGCTGCATAAGGGATTTGCATAAGATTATAAAAATATGGAGGTCAAACTTTCCACAATGTCTCTTTCCTACCATAACATAGAGAGTGACTGGAAAACATACACATATAGGCCAGCTCTGTCTTTCTTCAAGATGGGGTAGACTCAGTTCATAGAGAACATGGGGAAGAAAGACACAAGGAAGATTTTTTTTCTTTCTTTGTAAACCAATTGTCATCATGCCCAGTGAGACTAAAAGAATATAATCAAAGAAACTATGATTTCATGTGTTATGCTAGTCAACAGTAGCAAGATCATCACAAACTATAAGTGATTTATCAAAGCGTTCTTTCCTCTACACATGCAGTGAGAGTAAAACACCAGTGAACATCAGGAAAAGAGCAATTGGGAATTTGACATTTGACACTGGCAGAAGATAGGATAATGCACAAATCCCCTGCCTCTTAGATACACATTGAATTGGCAAGACAGACACATTGTCTTCTTTCCCCCCTTACTTACTACACTCTGGCTTCCATTTTTCCCAAGTTCTTCCTCTGAAATCTTGCTCAAATTATCTAAGTAGTGGTCTGATATTGTGTGGCACAAATCTTCAAAAGAATAATCCTTTTCTTGACAGAGTTTTATTTCATCCAAGAGTTTTGATAATTCTCCAGTCACAGTTTCACCTATAAGAAGACAGTAATTCAAAGTTTCGAGAAAGGCTACTGCTAAAACTTCCTAGTAACTAATAAAAATATGACTAGTAGAGTGATAGAACTCATGACAAACAAGATTAAGTAAATCAGAAAATATTATGATGAAAACAAGGTACTAAACTATAATTAATGCAAGAATTAAATTAAAAGACTAAATTAAAAGATAAGGAGAAATTCCAATTTTGCCTATTACTATTCTTTTTCAAAGTAGAAATAAATATTAATGATCCATTTACACACAGTACATAAAAACATCTGGAATTACAATTCCTAAAGTTTCATTCACTCTATCATTTAATCCTCAATAATCTTTCATATGATAGATTTCATTCAACAACTCATTAATAAATTTTTAATGGTGCTGGGAGCCTACTTCCTAGGTTCAACTAAAAGAAACAGAATGTATTTAGATAAATAATTACATAAGTAATAAACTAAAATTATGCTATGTGACATAAAGGAAAAACACAGAAAGAACAGATAAACATTATGCATCATCCGTCAGAACATGAATATTTTGTAGGTTGCATGCAAATATGCATTTTCTAATCATTCTCAGAAAGGTACTTTATAGTTATAATTTCTCCCAGGAAAAAAAAAACTCCAGCTGTTATAATCCAGATACCAATATTTTTATTCTGCATTAAAAATACATTTTGGAAAACAAATCTAGTGTGAAATATCTACTCCATGTAAACATCATGACAGCAGAGATTGCTAATTTTGCTCGCTACTGTGTCACGCCAAGAGTATGGCCTGACAAATAGAAGAGCTCAATAAACGCTGACTGAATAAATGGATAAAATATAAAGTATAAGATATAACTGACAAGACCTGAAATTTTCACATGTGTTGGGCTTTTTGCATATAGAACAAATTTGGACATAAAATGTCTACTATTATTTCAAGGGCTTTTTGATTAGCTACTCACTCTTAGTCTTTTGGGAAGGAGACTCAACAGGAGATGAAATATGTATTTCTTGTGTTGTATCTTCCTGTACATGTTCTTCAAGGGCTGCTGATCTTCCCACACCTTCTAAATATTCTGTGTATATAAGTTTTTGAAATTATATAGTCGAATTCATTTATTTTAAAATCAAAAACTAAACTTTATGTTTTACTTCTGGTGATCAGTTTTTCATTTATTTCCACATAACTTAAATATATCCTAAGTTTTTAAAAGAACTTCAAAAATCCAAACAAACTGAAAGAACTTCATGATGAGCTATTAACTTAAATATTCTTAAATAAAATTTAAAAGATATTTTGGAAGAGACTCATAAACTCTTTTTATGAAAACTAAATTTGACACATTCTTTCCTTAAAAATAAATTCACCTGTTAAAGATAGAATAACACCCTCAGTTTCCTTAAATACATTCTACTTGAAGATTTAAAATCCTCTGAAATATGCTTTGAATAGACTTGATACCTAAACAGGAACACCAAATTCGATGGAACAACCACAACTAGTCAGGTAACATAAATGAATGAAGTTGTTTATGTTATAATGGTGTTTACTCTTGTAAGACAAGCATAATTGCACATTAAGCTTTATTTCCACAAATAAATAACATTCTCTCTCATTATTCTTGAAGTAATGTTTCACACCAGCCTATCTCTCATTTTTCCAACTTTGATAAAGACATAATAAAATTAGAGCAGTCAAAATTTAAATATGGCACCCAACAGTGTTCTAAGTTTTTAATATAAATTAACTCACTTGATCCTTATAAAACTATGACACTCTTACAACCTGTTTTAAAGATGACAACTCAAGGAGAAGGATTTTAATTTGGCCATGTTTATACAGCTAATAAGAGGCACAGCCATATAAACATGGGACAAGAAAACATCTCACTTTACTCTTAAGCATCTGAATGCAGGGATAAATGTCAATATATATTCAGCCTCTAGATCACAGAGAAAACAGAAAGCATGTGGAGAATGATTAACCAGAAAGTAGGTGTCTCATCCAAAGTTTGACAGTCAAGTAAAATAAAAGCCTGCATTTTTTGAGAAGCCAACAAAACTCTGAAGTTTTAGCTAAAACCCTAGATTTTTAACTGTTGAAAGCCAATTCAATTTTTATGGAAACACAGTGTAGGCCAAACATCTTTAATCTAAACAAAATAAATCTGCTATCTGCCAAAAGCAATCAGCTCACAGTGGCTAGTTTGTAGTCTCCATCTAAATGATTGAATCAACTGATCTCTTTATTCAGAAGGAATATTTTTCTTAAAATCTACTTAAGAAAGTTTATGTTCTCATTCTAAACAATTGTGTCTTTATACCATCCAAACAGTTTCCACCTAAGGGCCTTTGTACTAGGCAAATTCTACTAGGAAAAGAAAGCAACCTATAAAATTCTATCCTTAAAATTTTTGACCAAGTGCAGTAATTATGTAAAGTGAATTCCTCCTCCAGGACATAAATAGTAATTTTATCTACTCTAGATTGGCTTTACTGAAATAACAAACTTTGTCATAAAGTTTAAAATGTACCACTGATTTGCGACCCAGGAATTCAAAGAATATAGATAATATATTCACATTCTAAAATCTGCCAATAATTTTAAAAATTCGAAGCTGTAGCATATACCTTATCACAAGTTGGCATACCTAATGAATCTTGACTATTTAAGAGAATACAGATAGTTAGCTCCTATGTAATAACACTTCCATTTAAGTTAAATCAATGCAGTAAATGTCTGTAATTATGTCCTATCCTCTTTTTAGCAGATGACATTTATTTTGCTTTTCCCAAAAGACATAATATTCACAAGCCTCAGTGTTTTAAATTTAGTTAGAGACAAAAGTTCAATATGAAATATAAAATACCTCGACAGGGAAGAAAAAATGTTGTACACCATTCTTTTTACTTTTTTTAGCTTTCATTCAGTCTGACTTGAATAAATATGAGGAGCTATTCATATGTTTTCTGATTTATCTCTATATTCACCTGACTTGTAATTAAGTTATTTGTTAATGAGACAATTGTAGGGGACTTCCCTTCCCTGAGAGGTTTTGAAGATCAAGAGAGAAGAGAGCATGAATGACTTCCTATAGCATGTCTATTCTTTTTATCCCTTTTGGCTTTTGTTGACTCCTATATCTATGCATCACCTGCCTGACTTGGTTTTAATTCATTTATCTCTGTCAGGATAAGGCTGTTCTTCAGCTTCCCAACTGACATCCAATGAAACCATCCTGCCTTCCTCCCTTATTTACATTTGCCACCAAGCTGTAACAATCACCGCTGAGCAATGTAGAAGCTAACTGGAAAGGGTACAACAAATGTCTGTTTTTTGGTTTGGGGAATTTTTTTTTGTTTTGTTATTTTGTTGTTGTTTTTAAGTAGGCTTAGCGCTGGGCACAGAGCCCAACACAGGGCTTGAACTCATGACCCTAAGCTCAAGACCTGAGCTGAGATCAAGAGTCAGTCAGATGCTTAAATGATTGAGCCACTCAAGTGCCCCAATGTCTGGGTTTTTAAGGGAATATACTACATGTCAGGTCTAATCACAAAGCATAAAGGGAAAGTATTTATGTTTTCATGTATTTATGTATTTATTTATTATTATTTTAAATTTATATCTAAGTTAGTGAGTACAAGAATGATTTTAGGAGTAGAATCCAGTGATTCATCCCCTACATATGACACCCAGTGCTCATCCCTCCTTAATGCCCCTTGTCCATTTAGCCCATCCCCCACCCACAACCCTCCAGCAACCCTCAGTTTGTTCTCTATATTTAAGAGTCTCTTATGTTTTGTCTCCCTCCCTGTTTTTATATTATTTTTGCCTCCCTTCCCTTATGTTCATCTGTTTTGCACCTTAAATTCCACATATGAGTGATGTCATATGATATTTGTCTTTTTATGACTAATTTTGCTTAGCTAAATACACTCTAGTTCCATTCATGTTGTTGCAAATGGAAAGGTTTCATTCTTTTTGATTGCCAAGTAATACTCCATTGTGTGTGTATGTATGTATATGTGTGTGTGTGTGTGTGTGTGTGTGTATTTGTGTGTGTATATCCATATCTTCTTTATCCATTCATTTGTTGAGCCCAAACGTTCAAAAACATAAGTATTTAATTTACATTTTTAAATATAACTTATTGTCGAACTGGTTTCCATACAACACCCAGTGCTCATCCCAACAAGTGCCTTCCTGCATGCCCACCCTCTTTCCCTTCCCCCTACCTCCCCATCAACTTTCAGTTTGTTCTCAGTATTTATGAGTCTCTTATGGGTTGTCTCCCTCCCTCTCTATAACTTTTTTTTTCCTTCCTCTACTCCGTGGTCTTCTAAGTTTCTCAAGATCTCCATGAGTGAAAACACATGGTATCTGTCTTTCTCTGACTGACTTATTTCACTTAGCATAATACCCTCCAGTCCCATCCACCTTGCTACAAATGGCCAGATTTCATTCTTTCTCATTGCCAAGTAGTATTCCATTGTATATATAAACCACATCTTCTTTATCCATTCTTCAGTTGATGGACATTTAGGCTCTTTCTATTATTTGGCTATTGTTCAAAGTGCCGCTATAAACACTGGGGTACATGTGCCCTATGCATCAGCACTCCTGTATCCCTTGGGTAAATTCCTAGCAGTGCTATTTCTGGGTCATAGGGTAGTTCTATTGTTAAGTTTTTGAGGAACTTCCATAGTTTTCCAGAGCAGCTGCACCAGTTTGCATTAAAGGGAAAGTATTTAAATCTAAATTTCCTTAAAAGTTTTAGATCAAGTAAGGAAGTATATAATCCTACAAATAAAAAAGCAGTACCTACATAATGTCAAACCTTCAGGAGACATAATGCTGCATCCAACTACACAGGTACTTAAGTGACCCTTATCAAAAACAAAGGCTGGCAAGACCAAATCATCTTATACTCCAAGATTAGGGAGGAAACAATCTGTATTCTTCCAGTTAAGTACAATTTTTGTTGTTAACTCAACATTTACGTACCAGCTCTACCCCCTAGGATAGGATATATGAGTTTGAGCAAGTCAGCCTCTTGGGGCTTCAGTTTCCCTCATGTACAAAAAGGAGAATAATGATATCAGACCTACTTACCTGACAGAGTTATCAACAGACAAAATAAAAAATAAAAAAATCCCTGAAACTTCTTAAAGCATTATTCAAATGTAAGATAATGTTTTTATAATATCATCACTTTATAGCCTTATTATCTTCAAGTTCATAATTTCATATTTGCTATATGACTTAAAAAAAGACTTTTTAACATCAAATCACTGAAAAACTAGCTTTTCTTTTTTTTTAAATTTATCTTTTTAAGTTTTATTGAGGTACAATTAACATACAACATTATATTAATTTCAAGTATACAACATTATTTAATATTTGTACATATTGCAAAATGATCAGCACAGTAAGTCTAGTTAACATCCACCACCATGCATACTTACACACTTTTTTCATGGAACGAGAACTTCTGAAATCTACTCTTGAATCAACTCTCAAATATGTAATACAGTATTACTAACTACAGTATTATTAACTATTAACCAAGCTGTACATCATACTGATTAGTTGAAAACAGAAATAAAACATTAAATGGTATTATAATTTAGTTTAAAGTCTACTAGGAAAAAAAGGTAAATAATAAGTTCACTCAAAAGCAAACATTAACTCAAAAACTCAAGAGAAAACTATGATAGATTTAATTTAATCTTAACTTTAAGGTAAACTCATCCATCATTCAATATTGTTTACCTTGTAAGAGTGTTGCAATCTGGAGAGATTTCTGAGATGGATGTTCTTTCAGAATGTCTAAGACAGTTCTACCTAAGCTATCCTTTATATTGGCATCAATTCCTGAAAGAAAAAGAAAAACCGACTAAATGTACTCCACTGAAGTGTCATCAGAAGATAATGTCAATATATAACTTCTCTAATATCAAACATATACAGATCAAGCACTGAAAGTGATTTTAAAAAAAAATTACACCCTAGACACACACACACACACACACACACACACACAAACACATGACTTTAGTAAGAAAGGTGGCGGGGAGGAGGCCTCTGGGTGGCTCAGTCCATTAAGCCTCCAACTTCAGCTCAGGTCATGATCTTATGATTCGTGGGTTTGAGCCCCACATCGGGCTCTGTGTGAACCACTCAGAGTCTGGAGCCTGCTTCAGATTCTGTCTCCATCTCTCTCTGCCCCTCCCCTGCTCATTCTCTGTCACTCTCTATCTCTCAGAAATAAACATTTTAAAAAATAGAGAGGAAAAGAAAAGAAAAGAAAAGAAAAGAAAAGAAAAGAAAAGAAAAGAAAAGAAAAGAAAAGAAAAGAAAAGAAAAGAAAAGAAGGAAGGAAGGAGAGATCTACTGTTACTAAAGATTAGGAACATTCTTGACAATGAATTAAGTCTTAAAGGACACTGACCCAATCATTAGGATTGGGGTTTTTTGTTGTTGTTGTTTTTTAATTTATTTTGAGAGAGGGAGAGCACACACACAAGTAGAGAGAAAGAGAGACAGAAAACCCCAAGAAGGCTCCTCACTGTACTGTCAGCAAAGAGTTCGACATAGGGCTCACAAACCATGAAACTGTTACCTGAGACTAAATCAAGTGTCAGACACTTAACCAACTGAGACACCCAGGTGCCCCTAGATTGTTTTTTAGAATTATAACCAGTTTGGATTAGAGCTATTTAAATGATACACTATCAAGCTGAAAAATACTATTGATCTATAATGTGAATTTCTAAAGTATAATGGTCCTGTGATTTATATATTCTGTATAATATGGTAAAAACATTTTAAACAATGATGTATCATATGCATAATGTAACAATAATCTTAGAATACTTAAGTATTCACAAAAGTCGAAAAATCATGATTATTTTGAACTATTGTCCAAATACTATTTGTCCAGCTACAAAGTCAAATATCTCATATTTATTTAAGTAAGATAATACTCAGTGTAAACAACACTCAATAATCTACCTGGTGAGAAAACTTCTTGAAATTTGTAATTAAAACAACTTTGAAATTATTCTAATTCTAAAAATATTTATTGTAAAAAAGAACTTATGTTAATGTAGCAAATAGCTTTCACTGCTGTCAAAAAAAGTTTATAAACTTTCTAAACATCTAACTGCAAACAAAGTCAGTTTTCAGAATCCGGCCTCACCTGTTAGTTTATTGTAATAAGATTATTAAGTATTTGCTTAAATTTGTGTAGAAATATGTGACCAGCACATATTGGTTTCCTATAACACGTTTATTATATCACTGTTACATGCCAAAATTAAATGTACATGAAATTTTCACTCAGTATAACTACAACCAAAATACTATAGTCTACCAATGTTTTCCTTTTTTTTTTTGCAGCAGAAAACAAATACATTAAATGTAGTCTGTATGAATTTATACCTATGCTTTTTGATCCTAAAATAAATCCAACCTCAGTTCCAATTTTATTGCATTTTATTCAGAATATAAATATGAAGACAAATAAGCCTACTTTGTTATTCCTTCAAAGCACTGCCTCTAAAAGATTCCCTTTAAATCACTGCACCTTACAAGCAATTTCAGCAACTACTCAGTTGATGAAATAACAAGGTGAATTTGATTTAAGGATAAGGAATATTATTCACCACAGTTTCCAATATAATAATCTAGAGAAATATTATGTTTTTGATAAACCAAGCAATTGTCATAATTTCATAAGGATCAGTTCCTCTCTCTTGTAGAAGGCAGAGAATTCCTTTTCCTTTTGGTAATTTCTCTAGTATATTTCAATGTGATTTAAAGTACACAACTGTAATTTCTAAAAGCTTTTTACTGACACGTCTGTTGAGCAAATTGCACATTTGTATCCATTTTATCTAAATACTGAGGCTCAATTCTATGTGATATGAATACGTGTTTGCCATGTGGAGTAAAGGTAAAAAGTATAAAGGTGATTATGAAAGAATTATGCCATTTCCCTTTGTCTACTCCTGAAATAGAAATTGTATATTGTAGAATAAGCTCCATGGAGTATCACAATAGTTACCTGTTTCTAACAGAACTCTTACAACATCCACCTTTCCAAATAAAGCTGCTTCATGAAGTGCACTCCCCTTTTCTGTCTGGAAAAATAAAAAGAAGAAAAGTAAAAAGAAAAAGGAAAAAGAGGAAGAAGCACAGTTGCATTAGGAATGCTTACGAGTTAGAAAAAAATCTGTGATTTTATGTATTTGTACATATTCTCTGTAATCTAAGCACACCCTGACAGAAAGGTACTATGAAATAAGAGATTCTAAGAACAAATTCCAAATGCTTGGATTTGCAAAACATCTTAACTTCTGAATAACCATTTGACCTTGTTATGTTGGGAAGTCACTCACCTGTTAGTTCTCAGGTGTAAAACAGGCAGAAATGTCTGTCTCACAAAGCTTGTGTGAGTCTCCAATGACTTCATTCAATTCATTGTATGTATTTATTAGAAACCAATTATATATACAATGTATATAAATATTAAACATCAATTACAGGCCAACAATAGTTGAGGGGTGTTCTGAGGCATGGAAATATGATGCTGACCTTTGTACATTCACATTCTATTTCAGGAAACATGTATAAAGAAATACTTATGATCAATGAAAGCTAAACAATTTAATATGGCTTACAAAACCCCATGATCTCCTGGCTTTCCTCTCCTCACCCTCTCCTGTCTACCCCAATTCTCCTCCAGACCTTGGAGGCATACTGAACTATTTTACAGTAGTGTCAGTCACTATTTTCTTCCCTAAGGATCTCAGAAGCTGATCCTTCTGCCTGGTGGGATCCAACCCTAGCCCTCTATCTCACTATCCCCCATCCACTAGTTCTCAATTTTCAGCATGAATTCGAATTCCTTACGGAGTTTGTCAAAAACCAGTTTTCTTGGCCCTACTTCCAGTTTCAGATTTAGCAGCCTGGGATGAGACCCAAGACTTTCCTTTTCTAATGAATTCCCAGATGACACTAAGGGTCTAGGGAGTACACTTTGAGAACAGCTCATCTGTATGTCAAAACTCAACTTGAATATAATTTCATTTAAGAAGATATTGATGGCCTCAAGGTCTATTGCTTTTCCTGTGTATTCCATCTCAATCTAGTTTTTCCTAATCATAACACTTATACTACATTGTGTCATTAGATTGTCTATTACCCTTAACAAACTGTAAGTTTAGTGGAAATGTAGACCACATCTTTTTCTTCATTGTTGTATCTCCAATACCTACTAAAATACCTTGAAAATGTAGACATTTAAGAATTGTTTTGAGAGTGGAAGGTAAAAAGTGGGATGAAAACACCTTGGAAAAGAAAAATTTGTGAATAGTACAGGGAGAGATTGGGTTCTGCCTTAAGAGGATCAAGGAAAATTTCAAAGAAGCAACTTTCTGAGCTATATAAATATTAGGCATTTCTTTCACTTTTTTTCTTTTTCTCTCAACTTAATAAATGTCTACCAGGTCCTCCGTGTGCACACGTTGGTGTGTTAAATTGAATAATGTCATTATGGTAATTCTGTCCCCTTGTACTAAAACTGATCTCTACTGTGAGATTCTAATCTCAATTCAAGGTAGAAATATCATTATAAAATTGTATATAATGTAAAAGCTTTGTTAATCAAAGAAATCCTATTGCATAATTAACCCACTCTAAAATGGTTTACAAATGCATTACTAAGGAAACTGGGAATCAATGTGATCTAAATTTATCTTTTAAAAAAGCATGATTGCAATATATTTGAATTATAATTTGACTGTCATGATATGTGTAGACACTAATAAAAACAGAAATAAAAATAATAATTTATAAAACTGTACAAAAGAAAAATAAACTATGGAAACTTATTCAGCTCCTTAAAAAATAATCTCAATATAGGGTACAAATACATTATTTTTTGATTCTCTGAAAAATACCCTTTGAAATAATCTAATTTTTTTTCACTCTCATTGTGTTTCTCAACCAACTTTCTGACTACTAATTTGATTTCCTTCCACTCTTCAAAAATTTTGGACTTTATGTTAGAAAAAACTCTTTCTAGAATAGCATACTTAAATATTCTGAAAAATGAAACAACATTTTAAGTACAGGGAAGAAAAGGAAAATAACAGAATTCCTCAGAGCCTGGGGAAGGGAAGTGGGGACAGAAACTATGAACCCAGGGCTTTAGTACTGAAGCAGGAAACAGGGAATCTGCCAATCCATGGCAGACTAAGTGCTTGGGCTTTAACCAGCTACTCAAGGTGCAGGAGGGCAGGAGACAAAGAAGCCCAAAAAAGCTGAGAAGATAGATCAAGGACTCCTGCAAAAATCTAAAACCCTGGGGGCACATGGCTAGTTCAATGGTAGAGCATGCAACTCTTTATCTTGAGGTCATGAATTCCAGCTTCATGTTGGGCACGAAGCTTACTTTAAAAAAATAAGACCTAAAATCTGTAAAGAACAACATCCTTAGTTAAAAATGAAACAAAATAAAACAAAAAATAAGATTAAATGTGTTGTACAGAGGGAGAAATTCAAAATTTCTATCTAGATCTTAGTTCTAAGTGGAGTACAGTAGTAGTAGAAATAACATCCTCCACCTAACAATTTCTAACCACAGCTCTGCCCTCACATGGTCTTGGGGACAAAATTACACAATCTCTGTGCTCCTCCAACTCTCCAATCCTGAGTGAAAAATGTAGAATAAAGTGATCTTGAGTTTGTAGCACCAAGGCAAATATAAATGCTTATTAACAGAAGCAGATACAAATCCACTGTGAAAATAATACACTTTAAACTCAGGCTCTGAGAGTTCCAACAGATCAAGCTCTAAGAAACACAAATTCAAAGTCAGAAATCACTGGCCATGAAAGAAATCAAGCCATGAGCAGAAATAAAACCTATAAAAACTTCACATGTTATGTGATGGTCAGCTACAGAATATAAAATATATACAAGATCAATAAGATGAAAGAACTAAAAGACGGTATCAAATATAACTAGAGAACAAGAGGAGTATTAAAACTGACTAGATCTGAAATAAACTAAAAAGCACTTCTAGAAATCGAAAACATAATATTTTAAATAGAAATGTTTAATACAGATAAGGTACAGCTGGAAAAAAAAAAGACTGAACTGGATGGTGAATTTATTTAAGTACATAATGCGATTCAAAGAAACATGAGACTGAAGATGTGAAACACCAAACAGAATAAAACTCAACATATGTCTAATCAGAGTTCTAGAAGGAGAGGGCAGGAATAAGTAATTCAATGACTAAAGGCTTTCCAGAACTGATGAGATACTAACATTCAATTCTGGGAATACCAAGCAAGATAAATGAGAAGAATACATTGTAAACATATTATAGTGAAACTACAGAACACCAAAGATAAAGAGAATACCTTAAAAACATCCTAAGAGTAAAAATCAATTGTCTAAAAATAATAATCAGATCAACAGCTGGCTTCTCCACAAAAACAATAAAACCCGAAGAAAGTATATCTTCATGTGTCAAGAGAAAATAACTGCCAATCTAGCATTTTATAACCAGCCAAACTATCTTCTAAGAATGAGAGCAAAATAAAGACATTTTCAGACAGTGGTTACTACATATCCTTAAAGAATTTCCATAGGATTTAACTCAGGAAGAAGGACGGGAGGTCCAAAAAGTAATGTTGAATAGAGAATGATTTAAGAGAAGGCTAAGTCTACACAAACTATTTAAAAATATAACAATAGAAGCACCTGGGTGGTTCAGTCAGTTAAGTGGCTGACTTCAGCTCAGGTCATGATCTAACCATTTGTGGGTTCAAGTCCCATGTCAGGCTCTGTGCTGACAGCTTAGAACCTGGAGCCTGCTTTAGATTCTGTGTCTCCTTCTCTCTCTGCTTGCCCCCACTCGCACTCTGTCTCTCAAAAATAAATGTTTAAAAAACTTTTTTAAAAATAAAAATGTAACTATAATGTCTACTTTTTTGTACTAATTTGGTTTCCTAGATACTCTGATACAGTAGAGTGGGTGTTGTAGACACTGACATGGACTATTCTAGGAAATGAAATTATATAACCTTCACTATATATGATTCTACAAGAGAAAGCATATGTAAAAGACCTGAGTTCCAGTGACAGTTTGGCTTTCAGTTGCTACACAGCTTTAGGGAAATCACTTAATAACTCTGAAAATTCATATAGCTTGAAATAAAGAAAATATTAAAAATTTGCCAGGGTTACTGGGAGTGCTAAACAAAATAAACAACAAATAAGACTTAAAAAAAATTTTATTTACCTATAAAATAATGAATATTATCATTGCTGCTAAAAAAGCAATTAGAAAACTTATTTTTTTAAGTCTCAATGATTTTAGTATTTTTAAATTATACATACATATATAGTAGAAATGTTTATGTGTGCATAGATAATCTCCTTTACATTATTCTAAGAAAAACAGGTTATGTTAAATAGAACTAGTATTTTTATATAATGGATAAGGAGATCATGAATCCTTGAATAAAACCAGAAAAGGTTAGAAGATGATAAACATATTTTGAGCCCAGAAAAATTGACCAATTTTTCCAAATCCAAGGTTAATGTAATTAGCTTCTTTGCAATTAGTAAGAGAACATGAGAGCTGTCAAAATGGAATGGGTTGTCCTCATAAATTTCAGGTAAACAGTGGAATCAGGAACCATTTCCTGGTATCACAGTATTATCATAAACAGAATGGAATTTAAATAGGTCACATCTATCTACTTTTCCTTATCAAAATACAGGTTAATTCCAGAATATTCTCCAGTTTGCCACACCCTACCTTGAGTCTGTGTCTATCACCCTCATTCGAATTAGTACCATTCTATTCTTCTCAATGCTCTATTTCAAATCTACAATCCATAACTGGCCAAATCTTGAAAACCTGTATTTTTATGAAATAATATGTAGTCCAAAACATGTGATAAACAAGTGGAATACAAAGAAATGCACTGAAATAGGTGAGCCCAAATCCTCTCAATCCCAGGATTTTAGTCCTTCTTTTCTCATGGATTAAATTTTTCCACTTTTTGAATTAATCATTTAAAATAAACATAATTTCTGGGGCTCCCGGGTGGCCCAGTCAGTTGAGCGTCTGACAGTTGACTTCAGCTTGGATCATGGTCCCAGTGTTGTGAGATTAAGCCCCTAAACATGGAGCCTGCTTGAGATTCCCTCTCTCTCTCCACTGCCCCTCTCCCCTCCTTGCATTCTCTCTCTCTCTCAAAAAATAAGATAAATAAAATAAAGTAAAATAAAATAAAAAACCCAAGATAGACAAAACAGTTATACAGTTAATAATACAGTAATGCCTCAAAATTTATCCAGTAATGAGATATGAAGCATTCATATCTCAGCACTGCTAAGGAAAAAAATCCCTCTGAACACAAGTTGTATTGAAAAGAGCTAAGAGAGAAGAAATAAAATGATATACATAGTAAAGTCAATAGTTGAACTGCTGATGAAGGAAAAAGGAATTAGCTTATTGATTAGAAATGTCCATTAAGGTCAAGTCTCAGGAGCACCAACGTTGAAATAAACAAGATATGTGATAGGAAAGGGGAAAACCACATTTTAAGTCTGGGGTTTTTTGCTTCCTTTTTGTTTTTAGCCCTAAGTTTTCCTGTGGCTTCTGTGGGAAGTTCAGTCATGCATATAAAGAGATCTTTGTTATAGTTTATCCATAATTTCAAGGTGTTTTAAAATGATTTCTTGGGTTCTATATTTCACCAGACTGCCGAAACAGCAGATAGAAAAGGGATACAGAGATGTCAGATCTTGTCTGCACTGGTTCACCTTTCCAAGTTTAACACTCTACCATAATCATCCTGAGCTCACAAAAGAGAGTGGCCAGATAAAGTAAGATCAGTTCTTTATTAAAGAAGAAAACAGAACAAAGATGACAAGTCATAAAGTTCGACTGTGGTGATGATCAGTAGAGAAAATAGCATAGGTACCAGGGGAGATAAAAACTATGAGAAGCAAGACCCATAACTATTGTTAAGAAATAAGAACCTGTGAATAAAGACAACTTCAATGGAGATAAAGAAAAGCCAACTAGAATGGCATTTAACTCAGCAGTAACAACCACAGGTACCGCGGTTAGTACCAATTAGCCCTATAGGCATCTCGTAGGATAAAAGAAGTAAATAGAAAATAAGAACATCCTAGCCTTTATAAACACAGTAAAACCTTGGATTGCAAGTAACTTGTTCTGTGGGTGTTCCACAAGACAAGCAAACATTTCTAATAAATTTTAACTTAACAAGTGATGTCTTATAATACAAGGAATATGTGACAACAAACATCACATGATCACAACTGAGTCAATGATTCTTCTCTCTTTCACGCTGCGGGACTGTGGGTGATCATCTCCCAGGCTCAGATGCTTGGTGTCAGGCCATGGTGTTTGGCAGAAATCAGCGATTTTTCAGAATGTTGGAAGGTGCTCACAACTGGCACTAGTGTATTATTTGTCACTTCAAAGCACCTTTGCTTTTCCATATAAGAGTAAGCTTAGGATGGTTTGCTTCATTCTAGGTCAGGCTGCCTACAGATATAGACCCTTTCCTCTGTTGGCTTATTGCCAGTTACATTAAATATAGTGTATGACAAGAGTTTATTAATACTGTACTGTATTCAACATTCATGGGAGCATATACAATGGCCATGCAGAAAAAGGTTGAAAAGAATGGCAGTAATAAGGAGATGATTACAGTGAAAGTGAAGATGGAAATCATTGATAAGTACAAATGAGGTATGCGAGTGGCTGAAACTGCAAGATTTTATAAGTCTACATCTGCATCTCATCTGCAGAGCAGGAAGAGAAAAAGGCAGAGGAATCCCTCACTTCATATTAGATTAGGGAGATGTGTAAAATGTGGGCAACAGTGCAAAATTTTGTAGGAAAGCACCACCAGAATAAGGCTGTAGGAATGTGAGCGATGAATCAATTTCACAACAATGCACTTCACATTTCCGCAAAATCCTCAAAAGGAGGCAAAAGCCGAGTGTCATTGGATAGGTTCCTTGTTAAAGTTGTACGAAAAGAAAAAAGATTTATTTCATTGAGCCAATAGAGAGTAGTGATTCCGTTAGTGATAGTGAAAGTCGTCCTACACAATAACCCTCCTCTCTCCTCTCCCTCACACCAGCCATAAAGGTTTTCAAAGATAAGTGCAGGTTAATTGGGTTATTTTTCTTTATGTTTTGCATTTTCTTTATTACTTTGTAGTATATTGCAGTAATCATTTTCATATGAATATTTTTGAGTTGCGGAAGAAATCATCTGAGTTTCCATTATTTCTTATGGGGAAATCTGCTTTGATATGCAAGTGCTTTGGATTACAAGCATGTTTACACAACCAATTATGTTCATGAACCAAGGTTTTACTGTACATAAAGTAAACAGCTTCAGAAGAAACTGGGAAGAAACTGTTCTTTTGTGTCCTGCATTAGCTAGCTTATAGCTAGAATACTGTGTTCAACTATAGGTAATAAACTTCTACAGAACACTGACAGATTGAAATGTGTCCAGAGAAGACGGTCCCAAATGACAAAAGACTTAGAAAAACATCATGTGAAGAACAGCTGAAGGTTATAAGAAAGTTTAGATGGGGAGGGGGCAAATGACATAAGAGAAATGTGTCCTCAAATAATTCAGAAATAACATTCCTCCTATTCAAAGGCAGACCTCTCCTCCTATTTAACTAGGGACTTCTAGCCTGTGTCTTTACCTGTCCTTTCTTCCCTTCTCCTCCTTAAAGCTAATCCTCCAGTTCTGCTCTTATCTATCACTCCCTGCCACTTCTCTAATTTCATGAAATATCTTCACCATTTCTCTTGCATCTTCAGTTTCAGTCTCTTCTTTGGATCCTTGCAACTCTCCATAAAAATACACACTTTTCCACAACCTGGCAATAAAACAGCCAACCAAAGAAATTGCCTGTGAAACTGCTATAACTTTGAACTCCTATCCCATATCTCACTGTCCTTTACTCCATACTTTAGAGAGTCAATTTCTCTTCTGTAGGCACAATGTCTATTTTGTTATTACTATATTCTCTAGCACATAGTAAACAATGTCTGGCACAAAGCATACACCCCATAAATGTATATTCCCTTTCTTATGAACCATCTTCTGTTTCCATGGCTTTATCTCTCACTTCTCTGAGACTAGGACCATTTAAGTGGCACATCCTAAGAGAGACTTCCCTGTCCCTTCATTCAAAATCATAGCAACCAGTGTATTTCCCATGGCACTAATATAATTGGTAATTTTTGTTTATAGTTTTATTTCTGTTTTCCCTACCAATCTCTCAACTACATGAGGACAGGGAACAAATTGTCTTGTTCATGTAGCATAGTGCCTAGTAGCCTGGACTGAGACTGCTGGTGGGAATATGGTGTCCTTATAGGGAAGCTGGATTTTCAGTTAACGGGAAGGAAAAGAAATTGCTAGGATGCTGGTCAGATTGTCAGAGGATTCTCTAGTAAGGTAAGATTTGACCAGACACCTGGAGAAAGCACAGGTGGAAGTCATGTGGGTTAATAAAGCAAAGGCCTTGAGGCAGGAGCTTATCTACTATGTTCCATCAAGAGCAACAAGACCACTAGGGCTAAGTGAAAAAATGGCAAAGGGTAGTCAGAGGTGGCTTCAAAAAGACAGTGGAACTAAGTTGTATAAGACACCTGTGAGCCACTGTGAGGAATGTGGCTTCTGCTCCAAGTGAGATGGAAAACTACTGGAGGTTTTTTGAGCAGTAAAGTGATATGATCTGGTTTAGTTTAATGCCTGCTTTGTTGAAAACAGATTGAAAAGAATCTGTTACGGACTGAATGTTTGTGTCCACTCACTACTCCCAAATTCATATATTGAACCTCTAACCCACAGTGCAAGTGTATTTGAAAACAGGGCCTTTCTGGAAGTGATTAAGGTTAAATGAGGTCATAAGGGTAGGAACCTTTCTCATAGGACTGGTGTCCTTATAAGAGTCGGACACACCAGAGCGTTCTCTCTCTCTCTCTGTTTGTGCACCAAAGGCCATTTGAGGACACAACAAAAAGACAGTCATCAACAAGCCAGGAAGAGAGCTCTCATCAGGAACAGAATCATCCAGAATCTTAGACTTTCCAGCCTCCAGAACTGTGAGAAAATAAATGTTTGTTGTTAAAGCTGCCCAGTCTTGGGATTTTGTTATGGTCACTAGATCAGACTAATATAGAGACAAGAGAAAAAGCAGGGAAACCAGGCAGGAGGCAGGAGATGTACAGGACTTAAACTATAGTGGTGATAGTAGAGGGGATGAATAATGAAATTCTAGATATATTTTGAGCACACAGCCAATAGGATTTGCTGAGGAACTAAATGTAAAAATGAAAGAAATTCTGTCTGGGGGCCGAACAACTATCAGGATGGCAATGCCATTTGTTGAAATGGGAAAGACTGGAAGATGGGCAAATATAGGGAGAAGGAATTATGGAAGCTAAACGTTCAGTTTTGGAAATGTTGTTTGGATGCCCACTAGTCATCCAATAGATATGTTCAGCAGGCAATTACGTCCCTAATTTAGAATTTAGGGAAAGGTCCAAGATGAATAAATAAACTTGGTTATTGTCAGACGAAGATGTCAATCGAAGCCAAGGAATTGGATGAGGTCAACTAGGAAGTAGGTATAGACAGAGAAGAAAAGAGGTCTAAGTACTAAGCCCTGGGACACTCTGAAGCTTAGAGATCAGGAAGATGACGGCAGTTAACCATGGAATGGAGATGGAGTAGATTACACTATTCTCCCCTTGTTTCATATGCCCTTTGTCATATGACTACAGTTCCATCCACTTACATGACTGAAGTATATTTCCCCACTTCTTGATTTGGGACTTAGATTTGTGACTTGCTTCAGCCAATGTATGGTATCTACATGATACAAACATAGACTTAAAATGTGTCTAGTTGGTTGGGCTTACTTAGGCCATGTCCTGGCTAGTCCCAGGAAAAAGGGAATATATACATAGAGCAGAGCAAGCTAACTTACAGCCTAAAGCATAGATTCCCTAAATGACCTGCAAACCTGTGAGTGAGAAAAAAATGCCATTTCTTACTATTGTATGCTACTGAGATTTCTGTGTTTATTGTATAGAAGTATTGTGATAATGGCAATAGCTAACTATTACAGGGGTTTACAGAGTTACAGTGCAAAAATCTACTGGAAAGAAATGAAACAAAGGCTGGTTTGGGACAGAGAGCTGCGACTTTACAAAAGAGGACAGAAAACAGAAAGGTTTATTTCTTGAGCAACTCCATAGATAACAGGTTTGTGAGGCCCAACAGATTTATCTAGCTGCAAGGCTATATGAAAGGCATTCAAGGTCTTAGACTCTACCTAAAGTAAGACCAAGAAGCAGAGAAACAAAAGAGACTGGTGACTCAGATGTCAAAAGAAAAAAGCCTTTTAAATAGGAGGGAGATCTACTTTGTCAATGCCAATGATAAATCAAGTAAAATGATGACAAAGAATTGGCTGTTGGAGCTAACAATATGGCAGCCATTAGTCACCTTCACCAAAGGGAAAAACAAAGACTTAATAGAGTGAGAGAGATGGAGCAGCTTCAAGAGAGAATGGGGGAAAGAAATTTGATACAATGTGTAAAATCAACTCTTTCTAAATATGTTATGAACATATGAAGGGGAGCAGAAAAAGAGGACAAGAGCTAGAGGGAAATGTAGGTTCAAGAGAGGTTTTTTTGTTTTTTTTTAAGATGGGAAATATAACATCTTTGTGTCTCTATAAGGATGATGAAGTTAAGAGGAGGGGAATGTATAGTATTTTAAGGGGAGGATCCAGTGCACAAGTAGAGGACTCAGCCTTAGGGATAAACCTAAAAAGTTCATTTAAAGCACCAGGAAAGAAGGCAGATACACACCCACTGGCAAATGTGGTGGTTCAAATACATAATAGCTTCTATTTTCTCAGTGAAGTTAAAGCAAAGTCAGGATCACAGAGAGATTAGCAGGGAGGGGAGTTAAAGTTTTGGAAAGAAAGGAGAAATTGTAAATAATCATCTAGGGAAGAAGAGAGTGAATGGATTATTAAAATGTAATCTATCCATTTAGGCACATATTTCTCCTGCCACTATAAGCACTTAGAGAACAAAAATGGTACCTTACTCAGGTTTACATCTTAACAGTTTCTAGCATGGGAACTTGTACTCTTTATCATTAACTTTCTGTAATTTTACTTTTGTTTCCTTTAATATTGAAATAAAATCCAATTGGCTTAGTATTTTGCTAGTCCGTAACTTTTTAAATGTAATAAGAGAAACTTAAAACCAATACAGTTAAAGCACTAGCATAAAAAGGTTCCATAGTCTTTAGAGTTTCTACCTGGTCACCCAAATCAGGTTTGAAATCCATAGAAATATTACTAATTTCAAGAAACTTTTGCCAGTTAAAACCCATTTTCTTAATATCTTAATATGACAGATTCTCTTTATTAAGAAATCCCTTAGGACTAAAGGGTTTTTACATAAATATAATTTGAAATTCACCTACACAGAAATTAAATTCTCTCACTAGTTCAAATATGCATTATAATACAAAATTGCTCATAGAGAAATGAAGCAGAAACCAAAACTTCTACATAAAATACTAACACAAATTATGCATTTTAAAACACTTGTAATTACAAGAAAAAGACAAGATCTTCCAGAGCCATCTCTAAATTTTAAAGAATTATTCATAATGACTTGAATGTAATTAAAGTGTATTGTTGTAATTTGCCAAATGGGATTATTTTTAATATTGCTAATTTCCAACTGGTTAGCTAGAGCGATTTAATGAATATTAAAGTCATTCAAACAGTTTAAGGTTACTGTCTGGTATTCTTCACTCTCACTAAGCCAGTGAGATATCAACAAATATCAACATCAAATTTGATATTAAAAAACTTAGCAGTGAATCTGATGGTCAAATTTGGTGACAATTAATTTGAATCACATAATAAAATAAAACACTGACCCAAAAAAAGGCAATAAAACAAACAGAAAATATGTTTTCTATGAACAAAGCAATAATAACAAAAACAAAACATCATCTCAGGCTAACTAAATGCTGAAAGATTCAACTCATTGAGATATATTTTAGAATATGCTGTCAGCTCTACTTCTAGAAAACCTTCAAGATGAAATCATAGAGTAAGCATTAGGTACCAGATCTGATGCTTCTGATCAAGCGTTCATAGTGGTCTGAACATACAGTGCCCTTTTCAGCTGATATATGAGTAACAAATCCAAATGCTGTCTGGGCAAAGTAAAAAATCTAAAGGAATGAATCTGGCAATGATGGTAGAGAAAGGCTGGGACCTTGCAAGATATATATCCCATCTATAAGCATTCGAATTCAATATTTTAAAACACCCTTTTGACCATATAATGCACATCTACAAGCTAAGTTATATCTAAATTAAATATCCTAAAGACCTTCAAGGTCCTCTTCAAATACCACTCTATCAATGTCTCTTCAAGTCCTCCATCTTACAATCTATATTTGCTTCACATATCTCCTTAGCACTTGCCCTACTATTTATTTTAATGTCATCAGAGATCTTATTTACCTTTAATTCTCCAAAAGTACAAAATACAGTAAGTAGTATTTTGCATAAGAAAAGATATGCCATATACATATATAAAATTGAATCCAGACTCTTTCTCTTCTGGCCATGTCATCTAGTACAAAATATGAAAAGATCTTGGGCATGGGTATGAAGTGTGTTACTGTTCTCAGTCATAGTAAAGTCCTTGGTTATAAAGTACTCTGAGCCACCAAGTTTAGAAGTATTCCAGAAATGTTATGAAAGTAGTAATTCTAGATTAGAGAAATTCAACATAAAGAAAATAAACATCTAGCTTATCATTAAACATACCTCTAGAGAGTAACTTTATAAGTCACCTATAATAGTAAATATATATCTATCTCGAGGAGAAGATTGTTGCTTTTTTAAATATGAAGGCTAGAAAAATTCTTGTGCTGATTTTCAAGGCTGCTAAAATAGAATAAATAAAAAATTAAGAAAACATTTTATAAGGGTGCCTGGGTGGCTCAGATGGGTAAGCATTTGACTTTGGCTCAGGTCATGATCTCACAGTTCATGAGACTGAGTCCTGCATTGGGCTATCTAATGTCAGCATGGAACTTGCTTCAGATCCCCTGCCCCCTCTCTCTCTCTGCCCCTATGCCTCTTCCCAAAAATGAACAAACACTTAAAAAAAGGTTTTATAAATATCTAAATAACTAAATAATACAGGCAAAACTCTCATTAGAAGTCTGTTTTAGAGTACCAGCCTGAAACGTAGGATTGGAAGGCCTACGATTTTTACAACTTCAGTGAAAAATGCCTTAGAGACAGACACAAGATTCAGCCTCTAAACAAGTCCTAGGAAAAGGTAACCCCACAAGTTTGAACACTAATTCCACTTGGAGTGTTACAAAACTGGCCACATTCGTTCCCTCTCGGTATTCATACCCCTTTTACAATTTGCACCCTTTTGTAATTGAAGGGTACAATCTGTTTTCCCAACCCTTGAATCTGGGCTGCCTTTGTGAACTGTTGGCCAATCAAGCACTGCAGAAAAGATAGTAAGTGTGCTTGCTCCCAGCTTAGGCTGCTTAGACCTCAAGACACCTTGTATAATCCTGTTCCTTTCCTTTCCTTCTCTCATGTGTACACATGCATGCACATAGAACCATATCACTGTCATGTTCACTGTCATGAACAAGCCCAAGGAAGCCTGCTGGATCATAAAAGACACATGGCAGCCTCACCCATTATCCCAGGCAACATTCTATAGCAGAGCCACTCAACTGATTTATAATTAACCCTGGACACATGAGAGAACCCAGCCAAAACACAACTACCTACCAAGGTTCCGACTAAATCACCACCCACAGAATTATGAGCTAAATGAGTAGTTACTGTGTTAAGCCATTAAGTTCCAGGAGAGTTTGTTATATAGCAATAGCATACTAATAACAGGGGAGAAAGATACAATCCGACAGGAACCAAAAGGGTCTCTGGAAAATAAAAATGCTGCCACTGAGTTGAGAGACAAAAAACAGTAATAAAATGGGAGAAAAATGGTTTAAAAAAAAAAAAAGGTAACCTTGGAACTGGAGTTCACTTGAAACGGATAATAAAAGTAGGTTGCCCTTAAAAAAAAAAAGTAGGTTGTTCTTTCCTTGTGGAGAAATAAAAGCTATCCAAATGTTATCCATGTTTTGAAGCTCAAATCATAACTCTCCAATAAAATTCTTTCTGATTGCCCTTAGGCAGAGTGATCTTTCCTTCATTAATCATGTACAGACAGTACACTACTGAGGCCTGGACTTTAATCAGTAAATATAAATTCATATTCTAGGTTTATCAGCTATGCATCCTTAGGCAAGCTTCTTAAGTCTTTGAATCTGATTCCTCATCTCTTAACTGGAACTTTATAGTTCTCAATCCCACAGGGGAGCTATGAAAAAGGGATTCTAAATGTGTCAACATATTAAACACAAAGTACACACTCAAAAATGTTAAATTGAATTTTAATTGATTCATTCATTGATTCACTCAACTTTGACTGGATTCCTAGTGTGTGTCAGGCTATGTGCTAGACACTAGGAGAAAGGAAACAACTACTAATGATACTACACACAACTGCTTCTAGTAATAATTTTTCACTCCTACAGCCCTAAAATTAGAATGAGCTTAGAAATTATGCCTTATATCTCTTCATATTTCCCAGAAGTGTGTGGCACAGGGTCCTGAATATAGTAGTTATAAAAATATTTCTGGACAACTTAATTAAAAATTGATAAGATTCCTACATATAACTTTTAACATCTGCATCTCAAAGCAAAGCAAGAGCATCATCACTTTTAAAATGTAGGTAAAAGAAGACTCACTTGACAGCTCACATCCATTCCTGCTTCCAAGAGCACCTGAACAACTGCTTTGTGACCATTACGAGCAGCAAGGTGTAGTGGTGTGTGCTTTCTAGTGTTGCAGCTCATTAAGTTAGGGTGTGCACTGATGATCATTTTGACCACCCTCAGTCGTCCATAGAGTGCTGCCAGGTCCAAAGGTGTTTCCAGCTTACTGTTCCTGATGGTGGGATCAGTGAGCTCTTCTAGGAGAACAGCAACTACTTCTGAGTGTCCATACTGAGCTGCACAGTGTAGGGCAGTTTCATTTTCATTGTTCTGTGAAGACAAAGATATAAGATTAGGGTTCTCAGAAATTTAATTATCAAAATCTAAGCAGTAATTTAAAACCAAAGATATCTGAAAATGTATGTTTCAGATTTATCTATTTTAATAAGTATGCCTAACAGAATATCTGATAAAAGTATCTATCATTTATTGCATTAAAAAATCACAATGTTAACCATTTCAAGAGGAAAAGTCAAATTTTCCCCTACATTATATATTCCAGTTTCCAAGAGTGACAAATGATTTAGCCATGTTAGTCTAAGCAGCTCTGCTGGGCCCAGATGGTCAGTGTTACCTGTACTATGTATCATACCTCCATGACATTTGTTAATGAGAAAGAGTAATAAGAATTATAACACACTTTTAACAGACTGGCTTTCCACAAGGCACCTGAGATGGTAAATTCTTGATAATTAAAGAGTTACAGAATGATTTTCCAAATTAAGTTTCATCTTATTTTCCACGTTAAATACAAATCATTGCTTCTTTAGCAAAGAGAATGAAGACATACTGACCTTCAGATTAAACAGCATCATTTTGAAATATAAGTATGGATTGAAAGACAGACTGAGACCCATTGCCACACAATCTACAAGAAGTATCATAGTACTGCATATGCACCTAATAAGTGTTCCAATTGAAAATCAAGAAGATTTTCCTAGAAATTTAGCAAGATAAAAAGTATCCCTGGATAGATCTAGAGAGTATAATGCTGAGTGAAATAAGACAGTCAAAGAAAGACAAGTACCATATGATTTCACTCATATGTGGAATTTAAGAAACAAATGAACAAAGGGGAAAAAAAGAAGCAAACCAAAAAACAGACTCTTTAACTACAGAGAACAAACATATGGTTACCAGAGGGGAGCAGGGTAAGGGGATAGGTGAAACAGATGAAGAGGATTAAGAGTACACTTATCTTGGGGTATGTGGGTGGCTCAGTGGGTTAAATGTCCAACTGCTGGTTTTGGCTCAGGTCATGATTTTACAGTTTCATGGGTTCGAGCCCAGCACTGGGTTCTGTGCTGGCAGTGCAAAGCCTATTTGGGATTCTCTCTCTCCCTCTCTTTCTGCCCTCCCCCATTCATGCTGTCTCTCTCAAAAATAAACTTAAATTTTTTTAAAAAAAGAGTGCACTTATCCTAATGAGCACTGAGTAATATATGGAGTTACTGAATCACTATATTGTACACCTGAAATGAATATAACATGGTATATTAACTACATTGGAATTAAAATTTACTAAATCAGTCATAAGGCAGATGGACCTTTCAGTCCATTTGGGCAGATGGTGTAGATAGATGATATATGACTACATCAGGAGGTAGAAGGGTTAGTCAAGAGAAATGTAAACAAGAAATTTTAGCAAAAATGCAATGATCGTGAATGAGGGTTCTAGAAAAGGGCTGCTATTATCAGAGTCATCATCATAACTAATGCTATGTACCAGGCACAGGTGCATTCCATAAATGTTTACTCATTTACAAGTTACATTTATGTTTACCTCACTATGAGACAGATACTAATATTATCATTATTGCCATTTTATATATGAGGAACTGAATCACTGAGTTGTTAAAAAACTAGCCTTCAAATATAAGGCCTTTTAGTGTTGGGGCCAGGATCTGAATATAGGTAGCCTAGACCCAAAGTCAGTGCTCCTAAAACCATCTTCCACAATAACAATTATTTCTATTGTCATTCGCTGAATATGTATATACATTGGCTCATTTCCCCTACACCATCTGCCTGCCAAGTTTTGTTATATTGTCAAAGAAGAAAGGAAATTAGTGATCTAAAAGTAGAATTTCTATAGATTTTGCTGAAGAGAACACTGAGTTATAATAGGAAATAAATACTTAGATATCTGCTCTGACCATATGAACAGAAGAATAAGTAGGGTTCAAACTCAACAAATCTTAATGTCCCTGAAAGTAACTCAGACTTGCTCTGGCAGATGAATGCAGATAAGCTGAGAGTAAAGAGTTGAAAGCAGAGGGAATATTTGAAAACTTAGAGTGGTAATACAATTTTTAAAGGAGCACTATGAAAGGCTTCTTACTACTTCACCTTCCAAATAAAATTATCAGAAAAGGGCATTTGAAGGCCAAACCCAGAAAAAAACCTACTCCTTGGAGGCACTCACCAAAAAGTTCTGGATAGATAGGGAATCAAGCTGGAGGTATTATTTCTTCCATAATTTTGGAGGTAGTCATCCTGTTCTTAGTTTCAATGTATTGCTACAGTCTACTTCCTCATAGAGACTGACAAGATACAAGTCTACATTCCCTGATTTTTCTTATCTGGCTAAGTTGTAGAAGCCTGATAAGAAAATCAATCTTAACTACTCTATGCCATAAAAATATGATATAGAAATATGCCTTCTGATCAAATCAAATTTGCCCTTGGTTGGAAAGAAATTTAATTTTCAAAACAAAGCACCTCTTCGAGAAAAAAGCAATTATGAAATGATCATTCCTCAAAGACCTCTCTACTTTTGCAGAGGCCTTAGCATAGGAAATTATAAGTGCAAAACTGAAACTTTGTCTATTAACACCAATTAGCATTGTTCAGATCTCAAGAAAAATTATTGAAATCATGCCAGACTTACACAGGAGAAAATATTCATAGAGTTTATCGATGATCAACACATACCTGTACTGTCACATGAGGAAGACCAATTGTGTTACCTTGATAAGAGGCATGATGGTATACTTGTGTCCATACTAACAAATGATCCAAAAGAATCTAATTTCAAATAAACAGACTATGAGGAAGAACTGATAATTGCTAGTAGGTCTACAATGAACTTTCTTGAAGAGTTCTTGATTTCTACTTTTTTTTAACCAAATGGGTGTTCTCCAAAAAAATAGGACACTTCTAGACAATGGGTGGCAGGAAAAAAATGGCTAACAAAAGCTATTTTTCAAAACATCTTGCTTTGGAAAGTAAAACCAATGAAAACTAACACTAGGTAAGTTTGAGTTTTGGTAAATGGCAAGAGAATATACTTATGACATAGGGTCTTCTTGTTTTTGCCCTAATGTTAAAATAAAGGAAAAAAGGAGGAAAAGACAGTGAAGGGGTAGGGGGAATGAATATACCGAGAAATATAAATTGCAAACACACATAATGTCAGAAAAAAGGAAATAATAAATCAGCTGACAAAAGATAGGAAGGATGTATCAATTACAAAAACCATAATCAGGGCACAGTCTATTTTGTTTTCAAAATTATATTGCCCTAAATTGACGACTAATTCTAGGGCAGTATAGAATGGTGACCTAGGTTAAAGTGCTAACCCACACTTGTCAGCAACAGTAAACCACTCAATCTCTCTGAACCTATCTTATCTGCAAAATTAGGGTATTATCCTCCCTATAAACCTTAGAGTATAGAAAATTCTTTCTAAACTTTAAATATCAATATATAAGACAGAATTATTTTTAAAGAAAGCTGTATTAGAAACCAAACACTACTTTCAGAAATCAGAATGAAGCCCTGACAATTATACATAACCTACTATCATAACATGGAATATTATTGGTTAAGAGCTTGAGCTTTCTGTCATCATCAAGACAGTATGGTATTGGCACAAAAACAGACCCATAGACCAATGGAACAGAATTGAGAACTCAGAAGTGGACCCAAAAGTATACAGCCAACTGATCTTTGACAAAGCAGGAAAGAATATCCAATGGAAAAAAGAAAGCCTTTTTAACAGATGGTGTTGGGAGAACTGGACAGCAACATGCAGAAGAATGAAACTAGATCATTTTCTCACACCATGCACAAAAATCAACTCAAAATGGATAAAGGACCTGAACGTGAGACAGGAAACTATCAACACCCTAGAGGAGAAAGCAGGAAACAACCTTCTTGACCTCCACCGCAGCAACTTCTTACTTGACACATCCCCAAAAGCAAGGGAATCAAGAGCAAAAATAAACTGTTGGGACCTCATCAAGATTAAAAGCTTCTGCACAGCCAAGGAAACAACCCAGAAAACTAATAGGCAACCAACGGAATGGGAAAAGATAGTTGCAAATGACATATCAGATAAAGGGTTAATATCCAGAATCTATAAGGAACTCACCAAACTCCACGCCCGAAAAACAAACAACCCAGTGAAGAAATGGGCAGAAGACATGAACAGACACTTCTCCAAAGAGGATATCCAGATGGCCAACAGACATATGAAACGATGCTCAGCATCCCTCCTCATCAGGGAAATACAAATCAAAACCACACTGAGATACCACCTCACGCCAGTCAGAGTGGCTACAATGAGCAAATCAGAGAACTCTAGATGCTGGCGAGGATGTGGAGAAACGGGCACCCTCCTACACTGTTGGTGGGAATGTAAACTGGTACAGCCCTTCTGGAAAACAGTGTGGAGGTTCCTCAGGAAACTAACAGTAGAACTCCCCTATGACCCAGCAATAGCACTGCTAGGAATTTACCCAAGGGATACAGAAATGCTGAGGCATAGGAGCACATGTACCCCAATGTTAGTACTCTCCACAATAGCTAAAACATGGAAAGAGCCTAAGTGTCCATCAACAGATGAATGGATCAAGAAGATGTGGTTTATCTATACCATGGAATACTCCATGGCAATGAGAAACAATGAAATCTGGCCATGTGTAGCAACATGGATGGACCTTGAGGGGGTTATGCTGAGCGAAATAAGTCAGGCAGAGAAGGACAAATATCATATGTTTGCACGTATAGGAGGATTAGGAGGAACTTGACGGAGGAACAAGGGGGAGAAGAAGGGCGGAAATGGTGGGGGAAAGGGAGAGAGGCAAACCATGAGAGACTCTTGAATGCTGACAAAAACTGAGGACTGGTGGATGTGGGGGGGAGGGGGGGATGGGCATGGGGGAGGACACTTGTGGGGATAAGCACTGAGTGTTATGTGGAAACTAATTTGACAATAAACTATTTGTAAAAAAAAAAAAAAAAAGAGCTTGAGCTTTCCATCAGAAAAACCTGCACTCAAATACTGTCTGCATTTCTTGGGGCATCTGGGTGGCTCTGTCATTTAAGCTCCAACTTCGGCTCAGGTCATGATCTCACAGCTCTGTGAGTTTGAGCCCAGCATCGGGTTTTGTGCTGATAGCCCAGAGCCTGAAGCCTCTACAGATTCTGTGTCTCCGTCTCTCTCTGCCCCTTCCTTGCTCATGCTCATGCTCTGTTTCTCTTTCTCTCTCACAAATAATCATTTAAAAATTATTTTTAAAAAACTAATACTGACTGCATTTCTTAGTAGCTGTGATATCATGGGCAAGTTATTTACTCTCCCTAAGGTAGCTTCCCATATATAAAATAAGAACAGTTAATCCCTACTTCATCAGGCTACATTAGAACTTAGTAAGACCATAGATGAACTACTTTGCACATCACCTGGCATACAGTAAACACTCCATAAGCAACAGGATTTATGATGACAGTACTTATGTGCTATTGTGGAGGGCTCTGGAATTAGAGTCCAAATTTGAGTTTTAGTCATTCAGTAATGTGTGGCCTTAGATGAGTTATATAGCTTTACTGAGCCTGATTTCACACCTATAAAATGGGAGTGATAATATCAATTCAGAGGTTGTGAAAATTAACTAAATAACATATTTTAGGTGAAAGCACTCAGCATGGTACCTGGCTATCTTATGTCTCAATATATGTTAATTAGCATTTTCATTCTTTCCCTCTATTGCTTAAATACAAAAGGTTTTTAAGTATATTTCTGTCCTATTCAGAGTGGGAAAATAAATAGAGCTAAAATAAAAAGTTGCTTATGAAAATAAAATTCCCACATCAGAAACTTTTAGAGAAATGACACTGAATGATAGAAATAGGACAGTGCTGGGGCGCCTGGGTGGCTCAGTCGGTTAAATGTTTGACTTCAGCTCAGGTCATGATTTCACAGTCTGTGGGTTCAAGCCCCACGTCCGGCTCTGTGCTGACAGCTCAGAGCCTGAAACCTGCTTCAGATTCTGTGTCTCCCTCTCTCTTTGCCCCTCCCTCGTTCACGCTCTGTCTCTGTCTCTCAAAATAAAATAATTAAAAAATTTAAAAAAAGAAGGGGCGCCTGGGTGGCTTAGTCGGTTAAGCGTCCGACTTTCGCTTGGGTCATGATCTCGCAGTTTGTGGGTTCGAGCCCCGCATGGGGCTCTGTGCTGGACTGCCAGCTCAAAGCCTGGAGCCTGTTTCAGAGTCTGTAACTCCCTCTCTCTCTCTGACCCTCCCCTGCTCATGCTGTCTCTCTCTTTCTCTCCTAGAAATAAATAAAACATTCAAAAAAAATTTTTTTTTAAATTAAAAAAAAGAAATAGGCCAGTGCTAAAGGAATACCATATACATAAAAAACAAATATTAAAAGCATAGTATTAAAAATCAAAAGAAATTTTCAATTTGTTTCCAGTAGAAATCACACGACAAAATAACTTTCAAATATAAATTAATTCTCAGTGTTTTTTTATTTTCATGTCATTTAAAAAATATTTTGCTTGTAAAAACTAACATCCTCTCTTTTAACCTTGGATTGTTTTTCCATCTTATTATTTCAGGTTCACTTTGGGGCATTCAGACAGTTTTAAGAATAACCACCAGATGGCTCATCCCACAAATGATCTTTCACTTTTGACTTTCTGACAAACCTGACAGCATTCCCCAAAATTTCCCTTTGGCATGATATGCTGATAAAGAAAGATATATCTCACATTTTTTAAATATTGAATTTATTACTGCATGTGCATTAAATATATTCTGCATTCCATAACCTGTAAATGTAGAAATTCTGTGATAAATATTAATAACACACTTTTACAATTAATAAAACATTTTTCCTACTTACAGGAACTTTCTACAACTGCATTTTTCTGGGGAAAAATGTATTTTTCTTCCCTCTGGTGTTTATTCCCAGAGCTATGGTCACTTTTCATTCTTTAGTCTGAATTTCAGTCAAAGGCCTGCAGAGTCTGTATGCATTTGAACAGTATGCTAATTGCACTTTATTAGTTGCGCTGGCCCTAGAGTAACCTACTTGCATTGATATTGGACAACTGCCAACCTGCAGCTTAATGCCATGGTTGTAATTCAATTGTTGGACTGCATGCTGGTTTTCAAATATAGTCTTACAAAGTAGGAACAGTAGGGGGCATGCAGAGCTCAAGATGTTTGTTATCATACTGTATTAGGAGACCATATTTTACTTTCTGGAATCTGTGGGTCTTATTTATTTAGAACAGTGAGAACAGTATTCCTTTTTTAATATGTCAGTTATGTGTAATATGGATATTATGCATTTGCCAATATTTTTACTTTATCTGTCAGTAAGTATACTGCTGCTGTGTTTCACGCAACTCACTCTGGACGTAGCAAAAGAAATTTTTAACATAAAAATATATACAGTTGTGACTAGCAACTGTATATACTGTATTTTGCATTTTGATTCATGAAATTATCTTTGCTGTGAAAGTGCTACATAATTGGGAGGCATTATGCAACGAATCTATCATCATTGTTTTAGCATTTAAGATTTTATTAAGGAAAGCTCTAATTTGGGGTGTCTGGGTGGCTCAGCTGGTTTAGTATCTGACTCCAGATTTCAGCTCAGGTGATGATCTTAAGGTCATGAGATCGAGCCCCCTGTTGGACCTCATGCTGGGCATAAAGCCTGCCTAAGGTTCTCTGCCTCCTTCTCCCTCTGCCCCTCCCCTGATGGCATACACACTCTCTCTCTCAAAAAAGGAAGGAAGGAAGGAAGGAAGGAAGGAAGGAAGGAAGGAAGGGAGGGAGGG